>NC_138382.1:2266568-2292838 GCF_054177405.1 Leptonychotes weddellii
CCCCCCCCCGGGGCCATCTCCACCCCTGCTCCAGGCTGCACAACGCCCACCCCCATCCTGACCCCTCCACAGCTGCCCACCCCTCACCCTGCTTCCGTTCTCGCCGCCTGTGGCAGAGATTACCCACTTCCTGTCCCGGCACCCACGTCCCTCCACTCTTACTAACAGCATCTCGGTTTTACCCAGGATGGCGGTGCAGCCAGCTAACTGTAGCCCCCAGCTTCTGGGTGGCGGCTCCAGCCAGAGAACTGCCAACAGGAGTTATTAGGTGGGAGTTCCAGGAAGGCTCTTGAGGCTGACTCAGCTAGTGTTTGCAGTTTTGCCTTCAGTCTTTCCTCTGGTGGCTGGAACTCATATTTGATGGCTGGAGCTCTGGGCGCCACCTTGTGAACATGAAAACAAGGGTCTCATTCTACAAACAGCCAAGCGGAAATCCACTGGGGGCCCTCCCAACATACTGGAGACCTGACACCTGCTTTCTTCTGCTTGCCCCTAGACCTGCTACATAAGCCAGTAATCTCCTTAAACTACTGTTTTTCAGGTTTTTATTACCAGCAGTCAGATATAATTCCAAACAGATACCTCCCTATGTTAAGTACATTTACTAAAGAGAGGCAGTGGCCAGAGTAAGGTTTTCGATGTAAATCAGAGCACATCATTTGCCCACGTGAAACGTCTCTCTCTCTTGGATTAAACCAGCGTGCACAGCTGCGGTTCACCTCCCTTGCAGCCTCTCCCATCTCACGCCCCCTCCACCTTTCTGTCCAGGCCACATCTGGACGCACAGAGCACGGCCCGTCTACAAGGCTGCCTGTCAATGCCATTCAGAACACTTCCAAATACGTCTGTTCTGGAGATGAGGTATGTAAACCCCACGACACAGTCTCCCCAGTTTACCCGAGAAGACGTTCCCTCCCTGTGACTGATCTGCAGGCCTCTCCACTCTGGGCTCCCACTCAACTGTGGGTTTCTGGAATGCGTGAGTGAGCTCACAGCCCAGGGCACCTGCTGGCTGCAGATTCGAGCCCCACTGGCCAGTTTCATTACCTCCCCCACCCCCCTGCCAAGTATCACCTTGGAGCCGAGTTTGGTTTGCAAGGGCCCAACGGCAACACCGAATGCCTGCTCGGGTCCCCAACAGAAGTCACTTTTCTGGGCAGCCAGGCGAGGACCCACCCACACGGGCGCCAGACGCCGGGCAGTGCGCGACCCGTCCTCCGCTGCAGACATCCAGGAGGCATGCGGCCGCAAGGGCATGTCGGTGAGAGGGAAGAGCACAGGGAAGGAGCGACATCTTTGTTCCTAACGCAGCGCACTGAAGTCCGCGTAGCGCAGTCTGACGACGTCCGCGCCCACCACCAATGCCTACACCACGGCTCGTCATCGGCGGGCTCTGTGGGCCAAAGAGCCGCGACCAGAGCCTGGAAGCGGGAGATGCCACAGGAATCCACCCAAGGAAATGAAAGTGGACTTAGAAATGAAAATTTTGATTAAAGAAACAGAATGTCCAGTTGAAGGATGGGAAGATAAAACTGAGGCGGCTTCGTCCAAGTTGCACAAAGGGGCTCAGATAAAAACCGGGAAAGGAGACGAGAGAGCTGGAGCCTGGAGTCCAGAGGCCCACGTCCAGCTCCAGAGGAGGGTGGAGGACACAGAGGAGGAGAAATAAGAAATATCTAGAACGGGAGGACGCGTGTTTACAGCATGAAAGCCCCCTGCAGCACGATGAATGAAGGAAGACCACACCGGAGCTCCCCGGGAGAAAACAGGCCATACAGTGACCTCTCCAGAGCCACCCTGACGGCTGGGAGAAAGCAGAGTGCTGCGAACATCCCGGAGGAGGATGGCGTCTCACCCAGAATCCTGAACCGAGCCCAAGTATCAACATGGGAGGGTTCAAACACAAGGGTTCCTCTTACCTCCCTGACATCCTTTCTCAGAAAGCTACTGAAGGATCTGCTCCAGGAAAACAAGGGAGCTACTTCACACATGTCTTCCCAAGAAGGAAGAACAGCTGGGAGTAGGAGGCCCTGTGTGACGTGGGGACAGGCCCAGAGGGTGCAGGCACTCTGCCCTTGTGGGGATGGGGAGGAGAGGCAAAGAACCTATCCTCATCTTCCACAGCAATACCATGTCCCACCCCCAGCCCGGGCACAAGCTGCCCCTCCTCCAGAACATTCTCGGTTGGCTCTGGTGGCTGGGCCTTCCCCACAGTGACACTGGCCTCAGGGCCACTCCCTTCCATCCCTTCCTGCCTCATCCTTTTCACTGAGTGGCAGGCCTTGGACTTGCCTGTGGCCCTGGCCCTGTCTGCAGTGGGCAGGACTGGGGAAAGGCAAACGGTCCAGTTAGGAGACCAAGGCCAGAGCTGGGGAGAGCCAAGGGGAGGCCTGACGGGCAGGAAGTTCCACGAACAAAATACCCAGCGTGAACCTTAGAATGGACAGACTGGATGGGTCAGAGCTCCAGCAGAGGCTGCCCTGCCCCCTGACAAATGCACCAAGTGAGTTTGCGCCGACGCTGGGTGGCAGCGTGCACACCTTCCAGGGAGCTGCCCACGCGGGCTGCTGCCCACGTGCTGCTTGAACCGGTCCGCGTGAGAAGAGGGAATGTTCTCAACGGCCCTTCCCCTCGCACCCACCCAGACACCGCCACTCAGGAGCCGGGCGGCCACTTGCTCCCGGCCACCCCAGGCCACCCCGCCAACGCGCCGGAGGGCGAGTGAGCTCCTTGTGCAGTAGCACACACGGGCTTCCCGATAGCCTTGGCCAGACCCTGCCTCTCCCTCCTGAATGGTCTCCAAAAATCCGCACAGACGGCCCAAGGGGAACAGGCCCAGGCTCCGCAGATGTCCTTCCTGGGGCAGGGCAGTGCGGCTGCACGTTCTGCTTCAGGATACGGGAAGGGCCGGGTGTGTTTTTCTTTTTCAACGGGCACGGGCTGTCGTTTAGAGTTCAAGCACTGGAGGCAGCACACGCACCCCACGCACTCGGACCCGCGGCCCCCACGTGCTCCTGCAGGAGTCCTGGCTCCGGGATTACAGGGGGCATGTGGCATTAAGGACCACGCTGGGAATATTAAAATGGAAACGTGGATAATGTGCCTATTGTATTGGCTTTCCCGGGCGTTTCTGGGAAGCAGAGGCATCTCGCTGGGAGCCGGGAGACGGGGGTGTGCATTGTGTCCCCAGTGGGAAAGTGTCACACGGAGCCAGGAGCCCAAGAGGGAGACAGGGTCCCACAGTGTCACCCCCAGTACCGACGAGTCCTCGTGTGAGTTCACGAGGAGTGCACGGTCCCGCTCCCAATGTCAGCAGAATGGAAGTGAGCGGGGGCCCCAAGCCCCTCACTCAGGCTGGCAGGGCCTGTCACCCTCCAGCTTTCCATCTGAGTGGTCCTGAACCACGTCTGAAAACCACGTACCCAGCAACCAGCAAGGGTAAGGGCCAGTTCACGGAACTGCCCACGTGTCTGTGTGTGTACGCATGGATGGCTCTGTGTGCATGTGAACCGCACACCCACGCACACATGTACACACGCATTCGTGTACATTTGCATGTGTGTGCATCTGTGTATGTATACACATGCGTGTGCACTCACGGATGCCCATACCCACACTTGTACACACCTGTGTATGCACATGCACACACGTGTGTGGTATGCGCACTCTGCTGCACCCTAACAAGCCTGATCTGTTCCGACGTGTGACCAGGGACTGCCACTGGGGACCCGTCAGCCAGATTCCGTGGACCCGGCGGGCTGTCTGGGATTGGCTTCCCCTCCTGGGACCAACTGTCCGTGGCCACGGGGGGGGGTCACAGAGGGGACCGAAGGCCTCAGGGCTCCCCTGAGCAGCAGGACGCGAAACCAACGTTCCGAGTGCGCTTGCTGGCACCCGGGGAATCTGCCAAGGGGCGTCCTGACAGCTGTGGATGCTGCCTGGGGAGCCTGGTCTGCCAGACAGGGTGGGTGAAGCCCCAGGCCCCCTCAGAGCCTGCAGTCCCCACAGCAGGGGGCGTGCACCTGCCCACAGCTTCCCCTCCTTCTCGCCTGCCCTCAGGCTGACCCCTGGCCCACGTCCGCCCCCTCGCCTGCCCCCAGGCTGACCACCCCCCACGCCCATCCCTGTCCCCAGGCAGGCCCACAACCCCTTGCCGGCCCTTGCCCCGGACTGACCTCCCACCCCACAGCCCCCCTTGCTTGTCCCCAGGCTGACCCCCAGCCCCCTCGCCTGCCCCCAGGCTATCTTCCGCCCCCGGGCTCCCTTCCCCCACTGCTGGCTGTGGGCTGATGTTACCACCGTGCAAAAACAGCCCCGTCCCCTCAGGACTCAGGACAGGTTTCAGGAGCTCTGTGTCACATGTCACGTGCACAACGAACAGTTTACTGTTTGCACTTCAGTTTCCCCAGAACGCAGAACAACGCCCTGGAGCGATGGCCCAGCTCCACCGCATCGTGTGCGCAACCCTGGAGGTGGGACGGCAGGAGCGCGGGACAGTGGCCAGCACGCGGGCTCACCCTCCACCACCTCGCAGGACAACCAGGCCACGGGGCGGTCCCGACACGCCTCAGCCTCATTCCCTCACCCGAACCCGGGCCCGTGTGTGCTGACGGGAGCCAGGAGGCAGGCAGACAACGGCGGGGTGATGCCGGTCGGACAGTCAGAAGACTGGCGGGGGCAGGGACGGGCAGGGGGCTCCTGCCGGGGGCAGTGGGGAGGGCCCGGCCGTGGCTGCCCCAGCGGAGAGGCGCGTGGAGGGAGGGGTCATGCTGCCTGTGTGACACCACCAGACCCTTTGCCCGCGGCCCCTGTCCCCTTCTGGGGGGCGTGTGCACCTGCCCGCGTCCCTGGCGCCCACTTGGTGCTGCCCTGACTTCTCCTCTTGGCTCCCTCCAGGGCGGCCACCGGACTGTCCAGCTGGACGCTGGCTCCTGGGGCACAGCAGGGCTGTCCTGGGACATGGCTGGCCCGCCCTGTGTCAGCCGGGCTGCAGGTGCCACGGGGAGCTCAGCACCAGACGTCACCCAGGAGGCTTCCAAGCCAGAGGACTCCACTGACACCTGGGGGTCATGTGAAGCACCACGGACATGGGTGCTCAGTCCCCAGTTAGAGGCGTGAGACACACACTCGGGTAGAAGACAGGGGAACAGCTCCGCTTTAACTAGAACTTACCCGCATTCTTAACTTCCCGTACCTTATAAAACTGTCCCACCTTCAAAACTAGCTCCCACGGCGCTTAAGTCTGCTAACAGAGAAACGTGAGCTAAAATACTGCAGCCGCTTACCTGCCACGAGGCAGAGAGAAATCTAGAGCGCTGCCAGCCGGTGCAGGGGAGGGGCGGGCGGGCAGGGGGTTCCTGAGGGTGACCTCAGTTTACCGCGGAGCACACTCCTACCTCCCAGGGACTCGGGCGGCCCTGCGGTCCAGCGAGGACACAGGTGCAACAGGGGGACGTGCCTCTGTCAGGGGCCAGGTCACGGACACGCAGGAGACCGGGCAGCCCCCGAGATCGGCCCGTGAGCACAGTGCACCCCGACCATGCACTGAAGGCAGACGCACGGCAGCAGGTGGGGTGGCCCACACAGTGTCCAGGGAGGAGGTCCCCCCCCGGACATGGATGTAAACACGTATGGACACACATGGATACAGGCCTTGGACACACGGACACTCACGGACACACGTTCAATTGTTAACAGTGGTTACCTCTAGGCAGGGAGGAGAAGAGCCAAGGAACTCACTGTCGATGTTTGTTTTGTACACAGTGAGTCGGACGTTCATCCCGCTCTGTGCAAAAGCTACCCTCCCCCCACCGAACCAGTCCACGTGCACGCCCAGCGCGGAGCAGTGCGTCCCGAAGCGGTCGTGCACCGGCCCCTCTCCTGGGGTCACTGGGCGTACGTGACGCGTCTTTGTCCCGTCTGCTTTAACTAGGCAGGCAGGAGGAGGGCCCGTCCCTGGGGACGTTACCTCCGAGACCTCGGGCCACCGCCCGGGCCCAGTCCTCCCTCCCAATTCCCCAAGATCCCCAACGATTTTTTAACATAAGGAGATCAACAAACAAAATCAAAGATAAATGACCTGGGGGAAAAATGCTCGTAACCTAAGTGCCAGGGCTTGGAGTTCCTGCTGTGGGCAGCATCCTCACTGGGCGGCACCCAGCCCAACGGCGCAGGGAATCGAAAGCACACACGTGGGTGCCCACACGTAAACACGGGCAGGGCTAAGGACCCTGGAGGGGGAGCTGTGCTCACTAAAGCCGCCCCAGCAAGCCGGCCAGGCAGGTCCCAGTGACGGTGCCGCGCAGCAGACACGGGGTGGTGGGGCTGCTGGAGGCCGGCCACGAGACAGGAGTAACTACGAGGAAGAAGTGGGGTGTGGCTTTCCTTCTGCTTTTACGTTAAACTGGCATTCCTCTTTCCTTTTAAACTGGAGATACGTGGTCGAAACGAAGATTAATCACAAAATGGCCCCAAACCGGGGCCTGGGTGACATGGAGACCCCTCCCTGCACGTCGGACCCTGCTGACAACCCCCCTGCACCCCCAGAGGGGAAGTGGAGCTTTGCAGGGCCTCCAGGGTCCAGCGCCCCAGAGAGAACCGAAATAGAAACAAAGGGCAGGCAGGGCTGGGGTGGGGTGAGGAGAGGCAGGCTGTGCGTGGGGCTCCCGGCGCCCGGCACGGACAGACGCCCCACACAGCAACAGCCGGACCCGACCTTTGGCCCCCGGAGCGCACGGGGAGCTGGGACCAACCGTCTGTGGGATCCCACTGAGGCTTCTACAAGAGTCGGCTTCACTAAGCTGGGACACAGGTGCAGAAACCATGCGTCTTTACCTGTATCCTGCGCCTCCAGAACCTCCCCTCAGTTGTTTCCAGGACGGAGTCTTCAGAAATCTTGGCTCTGAAACTAACAGGAAAGGAGACTGACTATTCCAACATGTAAGTCCTCCGTCCACGTACCTCAGCATCACTCCTGGAGAGGCACTAAAAAGAAACTCTTGCAATTTTTCTTTTTTTTTTTTTTTTGACCTCCAGACCCCAGGATGGGTGTGGCTTTCATGCCCTGTGCAAACGGGAGGGAGGAGTGAGTGTGCAAACACGCCCATAAAGGAAGTGTAACCTGGCGGGTCCCCAAACACTGACCACAGCCACTTCCCTGCGAAGTGAGCCAATCAAATACTCCCCACGGTCCTGGTTAGCCATTTGCCGAAAGAGAATCAAGCTATTAGCTTCAGATCCGTATCCATGAGAACTCATCCTCACCGAAGTCCAACAGTCAGGGGGGAGCCCTCAAAATGGGACACCCGAGTCTAGGAGGATGACAAACAGACAGGATCGGAATGGCAGCCCCAGGGGGCCCTGTGCAGGGTACGTGAAGGTGTGGAGGACATCGGTGCTGGACCCTTCACGGTTGCGAATGATCCAGCACAGTTTTTAAACCTCAGAATCAAATGCTAGCATTTTTTGGTGGTTGGAATATTTTTGTTTCTTTTGCTTTAAGAGCTGGTACAATTCTTGCCATTTTCTGGAAGACAGCTGAGAAGTAGGAGGTGCTCGCTGGAAGCAGGGCCGACGCCCCATCTCTCCCACACGGCGCCCCCGGAGTGGGACCAGTCACGCCCACACCACAAACAGGGCTGGTACCCCACTCCCACTCCCACGACTCCCAGGGTCACCTCGCGGCCTGAGACACTTCCCGTGAATCCCGAGCAAATGAGACCCCCGGGTACTGGTGGAAGTGGTTAGGATTCCTTACATCTCACTGTCGGGCTCGCAAAGGACGATTCTGGGTCCTTCTAATTCTGGGTCAGCTACTGCCGACGGCCAACTTCTAAGCAGAAGTATCTTCACGCGTGAGCATGTAGGGAAGCGTCCCCCGACAAGGCCGTACCCTCCCGCACCTGGAGCCCACATCTGCTGTTTGAACACGGGGGGACGCGTGGCCACAGCCGACAGACATACGACAGGCAAACGGGACCGACCGCGGGCTTCTCCCGCGCACATGGTGGCCACATGCACGCTCCCCAAAACACTCATGGGAAACATAAGCGATTCACGCAGAAGCAAGAGGTTTACGTAAACAACCTGAATGCCAAGAAACTTTAAACTGAAAGACTTCTCTGTTCTGGAAATTCAATAAGCCTTTGTCACTTCAATAAATACAAGCAGGTGTGTCTCGTGTTCACCCGAATTTCATGGCGCTGAGCACCAAGGGCAGGTTGTCGGCATGTGACCCCACCCCCCCCCCGCCCCGCCCCACACACGCACCTGGCGAGACCACCTCACCTCTGCCCTCCGCCAAACAGCTCCTAGCCCCACGGTTCCTGGGTAAAAACCAGGCACTTCCGGCCCAGCCAACGGCCAGGTCCCGGGCCCCAGCTGTCTACACTCTTCTACCATGCCGGTTCTTTCTGATTTCTTGACAGAAAAACCCACGCACTGTAATTAGGTATCGCTGTCCCGAAGAGTGCAGGAGACAGTCCCCACACAGCCACTCCCCGTACCGCCTGAACCCTGCGTCTCCCTTCACCGGGCGTCACTTCCCAGAACGCGCATAAGAATTCAACACTCCTTTTGCGAAATGAAAGAGAAATTAATCAGGAGAGAGAGAAGTGTTTCTCTTTCCCTCCCGAGAGACGTGGCCTTGTCCACCCCTCCCCCACTCCCAGGGGCAGGTGCGGTGGGAGCCCCACGCCCACGCCCGGTGGTAGCTGCCCAGTGACCACTCTGACCACAGCACAGAGCGAAGGCGAGGCAGGTCCTGCACGCATCTTGTCCATGTTGCACATGTGACTTCACCTCCCAAAAGCCCCTGACTCTGACCCTCACCGCGGGTTTGCACACCAAAGCAAGAGGCTACTCCCCACCTCTGAGAAGGGCAGCCATGAGGCCGGCTGCCTATAAAGTGCAGTGATGAGGGGGCCGGGGGCCATGTCCACATGCATTGGGCGACCTCTCTGGGGGCCACGGGGCAGCGCGGGCCCAGAAGTCCTGACCCAGCAGTTCTCCACCGGTAATTCAAGTGGATACACCCCACATATGTGAGGTGCCCGAGTAGGAGGCTATTCGGTAGAAGAACTCTGGAAACAGTACACACACGTGTGCTGTACATACATACGCTGATTTGTACATAAATTGCGTCATATCTGGGGGATGGAATACTACGCGTCTGGTAAAAAGAATGACGTGGCAAAAGGCTCCCTCGTGCACTCTTGGTGGGACTGTGAATGGGTATGGTCACATGGAAAACAGGATGCAGGTTCCTCAAAAAATGAACAGAACTACCCTATGATCCAGTACTTCCACTGCTAGGTATCTACCCACTGAAAACAAAAACACTAATTTGAAAAGACACATGCATGCATATGCTCGCTGCAGCATTATTGACAACAGCAAAGATACAGAAGCAGCCCAAGCGTCCTTCCACGGATGAGTGGATAAAGAAGGTGCGGTGTGCACACGCACACGCACACACACGCACTATGGAATATTACTGAGCCATCAAAAAGAATGACATCTTGCCATTTGCAACAACATGGAAGGACCTGCCCCTCCAGCCCCCAGCCACTCCCTCAGCCCCTAGACAGGAGGTCACTCACATACTCAGTACTATGCTGAATCAGAGAAAGATAAACACCATATTTCACTTACACTGGTATCTAAAAAACAAAACAAACAGAAAACCAGACTCTTAAATACAGAGAACAAACTGGGGTCACCGGCGGGGGGGGATGGGTGAGGTGGGTGGAGGGGGTTAAGAGGTATAAACTCCCAGTTAGAACAGAAGTTAGTCTCAGGGATAGAAAGTATGGCACAGGGAACATCATCAGTAACCGTAACCACGCCGTATGGTGACAGGTGGGGACACTGATACAGACCGTCGAATCGCTACATTGTACGCTATTCACATATGGTTTCCTGCTTAAAGCTTACTAAAGGGATTCCATCAAAACACAAGTTTCCAAGAACAGCAGACAGACTTTCGGTGATTTCCGACTGACTGGACATTTTGCGGGACCTCCTTCTAAGGGACTCTGACACAGAGCAAAGAGGTCCAGTGGCCGTGAGTGCAGGTGAATCCCAGCTCAGCACCCCAGGGCGGGAGGAGCAGGCTTGCAGCCCCACAAGAGACCAGGAAGTCCGAGGAAGAAGCGGGGGCGTCCCCTGTGGGCTGGCCGGAGGGGAGGGCAGGACCTCCAAGTGAACTGTGCCTCCTTCCCTGGGGTCTCCTGTATGGCGGCCTCCCGTGGGCATCCAGCGCTCCCCAAGCATACTTAGATGGCAGTTCAATATTCCATAATCCAATAGGATAACGTTGGACATTCAGCTCTTTGCCAATTTCTCACTTAAAATTCATTTTTTTAAAGTAGGCTCCACACTCAACACAGAGCTTGAACTCACGACCCTGAGATCAAGAGTCACACACTCTACCATCTGAGCCAGCCGGGTGCCCCTCAAAATTTATTTTCAAAGACTGATTTTAACCACCAGCAAAACCCGACCCAGAAGCTCCTGTATCCAGAGCCCATCTGCAGAAGGGCAGATGGCACACAGGGGGGTCACGCTGAAGCGGTCCTAAGGTTCTGTCACTTCGTACGGGGATGGGGGTGGGCACACACGCTCAGAGCACACACTCACCGCCCTCACAGGCCTGCTTCCCTCTACGGGGACGGTCGCACACAATCCCCAGGACGTACTTCACTCCAGTCCCCGCTCAGGTCTTCCGTTCCCTGCGCTCTGTGTGCAAAGGCACACATTCTCTGCAGTAAAACAGTCGATGTCCACCACACTGTTCATACTTCTTCCAAGCCAATGAGACGCCTAATTCAGGCGGTCACTACTCTCCCCTAACAGGGGGCACGGTAGAGCCTGCTACTCCAGTGAAGGGTTCCGGGCCCTCAGATGCCACTTCCCAGCCGTGGGCACGGGAACAGGTCACTGCCCCTCCAGCCCCCAGCCACTCCCTCAGCCCCCAGACAGGAGGTCACTCACATTACCCACGTCCAACTCCCTGGGGTACGCACACGTCGGACTACAGCGCTGGACCTCCGAAGGAACCCTCGGCTTGCACCGACAGACTCAGCAACGACAGGGGGTACAGCTGTGTGGCCCCACTGCCCCCAGTTCCTGATGAGACGGGTTTTGGGCAGCCCTGTCAGACTCACAAGGCAGTTACGAATCTCAAGCCTCCGGCAGAGCTGGGACTCCCTCCCTCCTCCGTCCTGCGATCCCCCACAGGCCCGGCCAGCAGGTCCCGGGGCTCCGGAACTGTCCATCACCCTGGGGCTGGAGCGGGTCACAGCTCAGCGGGCAGGGTTGGAAACCGCTCTCTGTGGAAGCGTCTGGCTCCACTTTGAATGGATGCTTCTCCTCCAGGAGCTCAGGGCAGAGACAAGGGGCACCCCAACCCCACAGGAGGGAGCTCCTTCTCTCTGCCATGTGCCAGGGTGTGAAGGTGTCACAGACTTGTCCAGAACCGTGCCTAATCCGGGGCTGGCTCAGGACTGCGCTCTGGGCCACCTGGGGCAGCGTCCTGCCCACAAAGTCTCCGCAGCGGGAGTTGCACCCAAGTATGCGACTCCTGCCCCCTGCATGGATCTAGCCCAGCTGCAGAACGACCAGGACATCTCTCCTCTTAGCCACCGCGGGAGGGACGGGCCTTGGAGCCCTGACAAGCCCAGGTCCAGGCGGAGATTTCTTTTTTAAGTCTAAAAAAAACCACAAAATGCCACTCTCTTTGCCTTCATCTTTAGTGTCTCCTTAAAAATACACAGCAGGGTTACAGAGCCAGGCCAGCTCGACCGCGGGCTGCCATCCAGCTCAAGCCTGCAAAGGCTGAGCCAGGACGAGCCCCTCTTCTTGCACCTGGCCTCCCTCCAGGATGTGGCCTTTGCTCTCTGCTTGCAAAACCCATTAGAGAAGGCGCATGCAGCAGGCGAAAGCACCGTGAGGGCCCCCGGGGCTGACCCCCAGGCGGGACACAAGGAACATCACCACGCCTAGTGGGGGCCACCATGCCGACCTCCGTGCACTATTTGGTGCACACAGCGTTTGCTCTGATTCACCAGCTTCTGCACCCCTTCAAGGGGACCCCCAGAAACGCCCACTTAGGCCCTGGAAGCAGCTGACTGAGCGCCTGGCAGCAAAGCCTGTCACGATGAGACCTTGCACCCTCTGATCCATGTTCAAACCCCACCACCCCACACGCCATCAACCGTGGGCCACGTGGCCGCCGTGGGCAGGGGGATGGCCTCCCCAGAGCGCTGGGAAGGCGACAAAGTGAGGGCCGCTCCCCCAGCGGTGAGGAGAAGGTGCCAGGGGAGGCCTGGAACGGTCCCAGCCTCCCCCTAACCTGGGGAGCACCAGGGTCTCCACGGCTGCCAAGATGCCCACCGTCCAGCCCCTGCACATGGTCTATGCCCAGAATCTCAATCGTTTCTACTTTCCAAACTACCCACGGAGGCATACCCCAATGTCAGCACTGCCGCAGCGTGACCTTTGAGGGGAACACGAGGAGCCCCATACTGGACCTGATTCACCCCTCCAATCGACCCTCCCTTGTGGTTCTCATCTTCCAGATGCTTCCAGGCCAGCTGCTGTGTGAGTGCCGAGGGCCACATAAAACGATGCGGGGTCGGCCTCCAGCAAACCCACCCTCACGGCAGTGGAGACAACTGGACTGGAAACATCAAATGCCCTCGACCCTCCAGACGGTGAGAAGGTGCCTGGGAGTGACCTCTGCTGAAGGTCAAGGGAACCCCAGGCCCCAGATTCCAGGAGTCCACTCTGCACCCTCCACACCGGAGACAGGTCTACCCTCCTACCGCAGGCCAGGCTTGCTGGCCCCGGTCCTGCCAACCCGTCACCTGCCCTGGAGCCTGGCGCATCCGTCCTTCCCGCGGTGTGGACTCGCACACCAGGCGGGGCGTTCCCTTTCTGAGCCCGGCGCCACCTCCCGGGTGCTTCAGAAGGCGCGAGACACGGAAACGTGGCAGCGGTTCTGTCCCCGTCCCACGTCATCTTCCAGGTGGGAAGACGCGGGCTGAGAGGTTGGCCGGCCCTCACGGTCCCCAGCGGGCCCGAGGAGGCGCCTTCCCTCCCGGGGACCAGTGCCGGGGAGCACGTTACGAGACACGCAGCAGAGGCAGAGGGGTCTCCTCACAATTCACAGGAACCAAAGTCAACTGAAAAATCTAGAAGAGCCTCTAGAACATTCTTGCACCGGGATAAACTAGGCTGCCCCTCTGCCCCCACTAGGGCCTTGGCACTGCTCGTGGCGGCCTCAGCAGGGCCACGGTCGTGCCAAGCAAGCATCCTGCCAGAGAAAGGCCTCCGGGTGCTGCCTACAGCCCCCTCGCATAAGCTGGGCCCCCTCATCCAGTGATGGGGACATGGGGACAGACCAGACGGGACCCCAAACGTGGGTCCAGAGCGTCACCAGCCGGAGGACAGGACTGCTGCCTCCCTGCCTTTCTGCCGGCAACGGCTGAGGAAATGGGACTGTATTCTGCCAAGGACTCGGGAAGTAGGGTATGTGAGCATCAGCGGCCCTGTCTACTGGAGATGACGGGACCCGAGGTCTCATTTCCTGCAGAACTGGTCCCAGAGGTTGGCCAGTTGGCCGTGCTGCCTGCCAGGCAGAGCTCAGGGCCGCCCCACATGCCGGCCACTCCCGGGCCCTGGGCCGCCTCCGTGCAAGCGGGGTGGCTATGTCCCGCCACAGAAACAGGCTGAGCGAGGCAGCCGCCCCGGAGACACATGGTGGCCCCGAGCAGTGCCCTTCAGGTCTCGGCAGGTCCCCGACGGCCACCGCCCTGGGCTGAGCTCTGCTGGGGAGCCTCTGCCCAGTCCTGGGTCCTCACCCCGGGGACGTGCGGGGCCGGGCTGGCTGGGGCAGCGCCCCTTGGGGTGGGCTGCGTCCCGGTGCAGTCGGGAGCGCCCGGGGGGCTGGTTTCCATTCGGGAACGGCCCCCCTCTCACTGCAAAGCGCACCTGCAGCCAGCCTGACTCAGGCACTGCTGCTAGACACAGCGAGGGACCTGGGCCCGGCCTGCACCTGCCCACCGAAGGCCACGTGCAGGCAGGGCCGTCCAGGGGGCCACGGAGAGCAGAGAGAGGGGCAGTCCTGGGCCTGGCTCCCCACGATGCGCACACGTGAGCGGGCACCTGTGAGAACCCCGAGTCTGGCCCGTTCACTTCGGACAGGGAGCAGCGGAGACACAGACAGCCCCCCGCCCTGCCCAGCACGGTCCCTGCGCTGGGCCACCACCTGCGCAGGGACCCCAATGGCGTGCGTGCCAGCCCTACCTCCAGGCGCGGGGAGGGGGTACCCCTGGAGAGGAAGTGCCACCCAGAGGAGCGGAAAACCAGCTCCGGCTGGCCGGCCGTGGGGTTACCGGGAAAAGCAGACCGCTCCTCCAGGCTTCAACCTTGCCAGTGGCTGATGCAGCTTCCCTAGGGGCTGGCGCAGCCCCGCCCCACCCACCTCCGGGTCCCTCAAGGCCTCCGCAGGCCCTCCAGGCACCGGAAGTTCTGGGCCCGGAAGCTGATGTGCTGGCTGGGGGAGGGGCGGGGAGAGGCCTGCAGAGCCCACGGCCGTGGCCACATCCGCCCCATCTGCCCACCAGGCACAGACCACCTGCCACTGGCCTGGAGGCAGCCCCCATCCTCACCTTCCCCAGCTCCCCGCACCCCCAGGGCTGCCCCCACTGGCAGCCACCCTCTGGAGACGCAGCTGGGGGGCCCGGCGTCCCCATCCTCCCAGGACAGCCTTCTGGGGGAGGGGAGGAGGAAGAAGAGCTGCTCAGGTCTCCACGTGCCACCAGGGACGTGTGGGCCTCTTACGGAGGCTCTTCCAACAACTCGATGGGCCAGAAACCATCCTCCTCCTCCTTGTCATCCCTCCTTCACACACAAGAAAACCAAGGTCTGGACGCTTCCGGAAGTCCCACCAGCGGCCAGCAGTGCATTCAGAGCCCGAAACCTGGCATCTGCCCCTCTCCCCCAACACCACCTCATGAGTCCTAAGCGCCGGAGAGCCAACGCTCCCTACGTGGGAGAGCCTGCCCCGAGGCCTCATGGAGCCAGCACACACAGCTGGCCTCCCTGGGCCCACTTCAACCCGGTTCCTCACCAACACGTCACACGGGCTCCTAGTTAGGGGTGCAGCAGGCACCTCCCCAAGGACGGGCTGAACCTGGGTGGCGGCACCAGGGCCTGCTCTGGAGTCTGGCAGGCGTCGGCCTTTCCAAATAAACCCACTTGGCTAGTTAGGTCAGCCCAGGCTC
Source organism: Leptonychotes weddellii (assembly GCF_054177405.1). NCBI lineage: Eukaryota > Metazoa > Chordata > Mammalia > Carnivora > Phocidae > Leptonychotes > Leptonychotes weddellii. The sequence continues at coordinate 2,281,856 of NC_138382.1, forward strand.
TGCAGTCTTCGTTTTTTCTTCCCAGCTTAAAAGCCTAACAAGCAGATGATATAACTGACCCACACCAAAGACCCCACGGCGAACGAAGAGCTACCACTTCCGTGCCCAGAACGTGGTCCCCAGGTGTGTGTTCACTGACGAGCAGTCTCGGGCAGGGACGAACACTCGAACGACAACTCTAACTACAGACCCTGCCTTTAAGCCCCCTGCTCCTTCTGACCGACCGGTGGTCGGCTGGGGCCCCGCAGGAGGTGGGCACGCCTGGCTGCCTGGGGCAGGCTCCCAGCCTCGGACGGCAATCCCACCCAAAGCGTCCCCGGTGACGGAGGCTCTAGAAACATTTCAGCCACAGGGAGGACAGTCCTCACAAAATTTCAGAACCAGATGGATTTTTTCCAACATACAGACAAGGAACTTGAAACACCTGCCCGAGCTTGCCCGACCCTCCAGGTTCCAGGGACCACCTCTCTTCTATCCCGCAAAGCCTGGGGAGAGCCGCGCTGGGCAGCCCCTCACACTCACACCTGCACGGACCCCTCCATCTTCAGCAGGAAGCGATTTTCTGCCTCTGGGGGGGGGGGTGCCTGCCGCCAAGCCCCCACCCTGCTTGAGCCGCACCTGGCCGCGAGCACCAGCGGGGATGGGGCCAGGCCTGGCTCTCCAGAGGAGTCTGACGGACACGCCGCTCGCTTGCTTCCTCGGCCTCGGCAATCCCACCCGTTCAAAAGGATGCCAGCTCAGGAATGTGCATCTCCACGTTGCTGCAACAGTGAGGATTTCTGGTCTAAAATGTGCACCGGTCAGGACCTAGCTAGCTAAATAATCTCCCAGCCTGCTAGGCAGGCAACGCAAACCATCGTGCCCATGCTTATTGACAAGCTCGATGGACACACATGTGATTAAGTGCAACGAGGAGAGGATAAAACAGCACTTAAACGTACGCTTACTCACGGAAAGGGCCGTCGGGGACGCTGACGCCCAGCAGGGCCGGGGCAGGCCCACCCCAAGCACCCGGCGCTCGCCCACGCAGACTCCCAATTGCCGGCGGGGCCTCACTTCCTGCTTTCCGGGTGAGCTCGCGGGGGCCAGGTGCACCTGATCTCCGAGCGCCGAGCACCAGGCCGTGGCCCTTCACAGGTGGAGAAGGCATGCGAGCTGCACGGGGTGCTGAGCTCTGAGCCCGGGGCTTGAGGGACGTGTCCAAATACCTTCTTCGGATTTTGCCTCACCTGACTGCGTTTGCATTAGAAAATGCACTTTTTGGTGTTTTTCTTACAAAACCTCCTGCTGTTTCCGAACATCAGCAGCTTCCCCAGATTCTCGCAGTCGCTCAGGCCACCCCGTGGTGAAGGGGAAAGCGGCCCGGTCCCCAGGAGCACATTCCCGCTGTCCGTGGGGACACTTCTGCCCTCCCGGCTCTCCGCGGACGGGGCCGCGCGTGGCTTCATCTTCCTAGTGTCTACGCCTCGTTCCCCTCCACACGTGTGCCCTGCCCCGCCGAGCCTGGCCGTCCATTACCCCCCAAGAGGGACACACATGAGGCAGGGCGTCAGGGCCCCGATGCCGGGGCTCAAGCTGTGTGCCCGGGGCTGGCTACTTACTCCGCCCCTCAGGTGCTGAGCTGTGAGACGCAGCTGAGCTCAAAGCGTGCGTGGGCTTTTTACCCCATGACCTGGCGCTTTGGTAACTATGACTGTTAGTGAGGACATGATGAAAACCCGCCAGGGACGGCTGGGGGCGTCTGCTCAGCCTTTCCAGAGTGGGCCCACCGTGGCAGAGCCATAAAAAACCACCCTGCCAGGTGTCACTCAGTGTTCTTTCTACACCTTTTCCCCCAGGACGGACAGCAGAGGGGAAGAGCTTGCCCTCGGCGCTGAGGACAGCCACCTCGGCCACGCACCTCTGCACCGGCCTCCACCTGCGACCCTCCGGTCCTGTCCTAAAGGCGCCCCCGGGCAGAGGGGCACCTGCTTCCCGAGGACCCCTGAGAACAGGTGGTGCTGACGTGAAAACCGGCTCATGCGGGGACCCGGCATTCACGTTCTAACGCGGAAAGAGGGGGAAGACCGTGGGGGCCGGAGGGAGGTCGGGGTCGTACAGAGAGCCAAGGCCAGGAGAGGCGTCCCCCGCCGGCGCACCCCGCGCACCTGAGTGCCCACGCCTCGGCCCCGGCCGCCCTGTGTCCCCGTCCCCACTTCCGGAAAGGGAGGCCCGCAGCAGGGACGGCGGGAAAGAGCCCAGCCGCCGTGGACGCAGCCTTCCCGGCACTCACGTTACTGATCGAAGTCAGAAACGCTCACCGGCGGCCGTGACTAGCCAGGCTCTGGCTGTCTCCCAGAGAATAGCAGTCAAACGCCCTCCCCGCTCCCGGGAGCGGCTGCCGCTGGACCTCTGAATTTTTAAGTGGTTGGAGTGTGAGCCTCTGGAGGGATGAAGTGCCATCAGCGTCCACACAGCGAGAGGGCGGGCGCACAGCCGTCCCCCGACAGCCAGGCCAGGGCCACCGGGCCTGGCCATGCACACTGTGAGCCCCGCTTCGGTTTCTCGGTCCCTCCAACTGTGTCACGGAGCCCACACCGGCCACCCCGTGCGAGGCAGACCCGACCCCGCTCCACACACGTGCAGTCGGGGGAGGAAGCGCTGAGTGGCCACGGGAGGACCCAGGTGCCCAGTGCACACCGGCCTTTGCAAGCAAGGCAGAAGCAGGGGTCAGGCCAGCAGGGCGGGGGTCAGCGCCCACCCGGCGGCATCTCTGTGGGGCTCTGGGCAGCTATTCTGCACACCTGGAGAGCCAGGAGGGGACCCTAAGGGGGACCTGGGGGCCCGGATCTGAGGGGAGGCTGTTACCAGGGGGTTCAGTGAGAGCTGAGAACACAGAGACACACGCAGTGGGTGCCCTTCCAGCGCTCTTCCCTAACCACGGCCACGGGCGCAACCAAATGGAAAAGCCAGGCGGGCTGAGCAGCGCACCCTGTGACAGGCGAGCCCGCAAATGCAGAGCGAAATGCATGCCCCAGACCACAGCAGGTGCGGCCTCGAGACAGCGGCCGGCAGGGCTTCCTCTCTGCAGCCCCTGCCCCCAGTCGGGGTTCAGATCCCCGAGTCCAGGCAGACCTAGAGCCCGGCCAAACGACTTGGAAGCAGGGTCTCAAACGGGGATCTGCACACCCACGTTCACGGCAGCAGTTTTCACAGCAGCTGAAAGCTGAGAGCATCCCGAGGGGAGCAGAACACACTGTCCCAAAACGTGCCCCTCAGGCACACTGACCATTCTGGACTCAAGGTACTTGAGAACAGCCAGAACCAGAAGGACCCCAGCACCCGCTCCCCCGGAAGCAGGACACACGTTCTCCCGGGAAGGATGCCCTCCCTACCCCGGGAGCGGAAGGCAGCCTCAGGGCCAGAGGCAGGGAACGGGGCCCGGAGGGCTGAGCAGGCAGAGACTCGCTACTTCTCCCTGACTTGCCACCCCAAGCCCAAACCCCTTTGTTTTACCCATTCTTCACAAATGGATTGTTTCTTTGTCTAGCACGCAGGAAAACTGCCTGCTTCGGTCACTTCTTAGAGTCTTATATATTTGGAGCTCCCATGTGTACAAAATTAAATTCGCTTTTCTCTTGTTAATATCTTATGTTAGTTTAATTACCAGACAGGCCACAGGACCCAGAAGGAAAGACGGGAGATTCTCTCTCCCCACCTACAATCCCAAGTGTCCACTCAAGGAGGAATGGATAAAGAAAATGCCATATATCCACACAACTGAGCACCATTTCCCTCCTTGTAGGGAAGGGCCATTCCATCAACCTGCCTCCGAGGCACCTGCCGAGCGCTCCAAGGTGACCCGGCTGCTTGACCTGAGCCCAGCACCCAGGGGGCACGGGGAGTCGACAAGGCGGTCACTCAGAGCTGCCACTCATGAGAACACACCAGCTCTTGGGGGTTCTCGACCCTCAGCCTTTCCATGGCTTGTGTCAACGAGACACAGGAGTGGTGGGAAGGTCACACAGGTCCCCCGCACACAGAGTAAGGGGCAGGGTCCAGCAGCAGCTGCAAGTGTCCCAAGGTCTGCTCCCTTCTAGAACCTTCTGTCCCTATGACCCTGCCCTCCCACCAGGGCGGGCCCCATGAGGGCCCCTCTGCAGGTGGAGAACACACCTGCATTTTGTGGGCACAGAGCGGATACCTGTCTCCAGCCTTTTGAGTTTCAAGACGGGCAGAGCTTGGCTGGAGGACACAATATGTCTGAGAAGTCAGCTCTGGCCACCCGCTTGGTCAGTCACGGTCAGCCACGTCCACCTGGTTCCTGCCCTGTGGCTGCCCCCAGCACCCTCACCAGCCACTGAAGACGCCGAGTAGAGGGCGGGTCAGGGGTCTCGGTCCCGGTGGGAGCCAGGCTCCAGGAAGCTTCAGGAAGCCAGGACGTCAGGCGGGTGCTGGCCACCTTCTGGACTAAGACCCACTCTTCCCACCAAGATTCCCAGCCACACACTCCAGGCTGACGTCCAGAAGAGCCCTGGGGTCAACCGCAGCACACGTGCGTGGTGTGCGTGCATGGAGGCTGTGTGGGGGCGTGTGTACCTAGCACGTGTGTGCTGAGACGCGCGGGAGCTGCTGGAGAACCGCCGAGAGACCAGGGTAAGAGCAGGGGACAGCCGAGTCACACAGGACTTCTGCAGGTTACAGGGACGGAGGACACACGCCCGCACCGCGGTTCCCTGCTGGAAGAGCGCGTTTCCCTCCACGTGGAGTCGGGGACAGGCCTCTGACGCGGGCTCCCCCCGGAAGGCACGCGCGCGGGGACATCAACAGTGACTGGTGCGAAGTGTGAGGCTTCTCGTTCCCACGTGACGTCAGCTCCCCCAAACACACAGCGGGAGCACGATGTCTCCCCCCGGAACGGAGTCCACAGAGGGCGGGGCCGCCTCCCGCAGACGGGCCGTCGGAGAGCGTCGGGGCTGCGTGCTGGCCGAGCGCTCAGACATGACTTTCAGGGAGTGACCCAACAGGCCAGGGCAACGCAAGGAAATAAATCTGCCGGCCTCGCTGACGCCAAGCCAACGTGTGGCGGTGCAGCCTGCGGCCCCGCCCCCAGACACACGGACACTGCAAAACAGGCACCCAAAGTCGCGAACCATGGCGAGGGAGGAGGGCACATCTGAGGTCCGACTGGGGCCGCTGGCTGAGCGGAGAGGTCAGCACGAGCCGGCCAACGTCTGAGCTAAACTGTCAGGGCGAGGCCACAGGAGCTCGCGACAGGCCACGATCCAACCAGCGGCTACGCGGGAGCAGCGTGGCGCCCAGGGCTGGTGCGGGGTCTCGCACCTGGAACCCGCGGCTGCCCTCACGAGCACAGAGGAGTGGAGGCCGCCTCTGCCCAGACCCACCACCGGGCCCTGCCCGCTCCCTGGGCTGGGCCCTGGGGAAAGCGCTCTCCCACGCCCCGACCGTCCTCCGCGTGTGCACGCCGGGGCCTGTGGCTGCCTGCCCGGCCGTGAAAGCACGGATGCCCCATGCCCAGGGCTTGCCAGGTCCCCAGGGCAGGAGGGGGGTGCCGGCAGGGCAGAGGCCGAGCCATGGCGGCCCTCCCACCCCAAGCGGGGGCTCCCTCTTAGCGTGGCTGAGCCAGGGCAGAGCCCCCCACACATCCTGCTCCCACCCTCTGTGTCCCAAGACACACACCGTCCTTCTCCCGCTGTTTAGTCCTGCGTGTTCTCTGCCAGCCCCTCTAGACCCGCTCCCTGCTCTGCATGCCGACCGTGCCCGTGGTCTGCAGGGAGCTGTGCGAAGCTCTGTCCCAGACCAGCGGCAGGAACGAGCAGCGTCCCGGGGGCACGCACGTCGCCCGCCCAAGGATCCTCACAGTCTGAGCGCCACCGGTTTGTATGCTGCTGGATGTCACATCTTCCCTGCTGTGCAGACACGCTCCTTGTCCCTACAGTGGTAGCGAAGGTCCTCTGGGCGCAGACCACATCCTAAGGGACCTGAGCCCGCTTCCCTGTGCTGCTGTACAAAATCACCAGAAGCTCAGCGGCCTCAGACAACATTAATGTGCTATCTCACGGCTCTGGGGTTCACAAGCCTGGCGTGGGGCTCACACCCGAGCATCGGCCGCTTCCTTCGGGAGGCTCCAGTGAGAATCCACTTCTTTGCCTTTCCAGCTTCCAGAAGCCTCCTGCATTCCCCGGGCTCATGTCCCTTCCTGCGGCTTCAAAGCCAGCGAAGAGGATCGGAACACGCCACCCCCACAGAGACTGCCCCCCACACAGACTGCTCTGGCATAAGGACTACCTTGAACCGAAGACAACTGAGAAACGGCAGGTCCACGAAGAACTCTCTGCCCTCCCCACGTGCCCAAAAGCAGGACACAGACTTCCTTCTGTACAAGCGTCCTTGAGAAGGTGCCGAGATGAGTCTGCATGACAAACCTTGCTAACCATCCTTTACTCACCACAGCTTCCTACTCACCTTCCCACAATGCACTGCCCCTACGAGCCCAAACCACCTTTCCTTCCTCTTATTGCCTCGCAACTTATTGCTCTTGGTTAAAACGACATATAAGCCCCAAGGCTAACGGTTTTTTTGGGTTTTTCTTTTCTGCAGAGCTCCTGTGCATGTGACTATATTAAAATTTGTGTGCCTTTTTTTCTGTTAATCTCTCATTTGTCTGTTTAATTCACAGGCCCCACTGAAAGAACCTAAGAGAGTAGAGGAAAAGTTTTTCCTTCCCTAAACCAGCAGCATAGCATCTTCTCTCCTCTCTGCCCTCCTGACTCTCTCTCATCAGGCACCCTGTGATTACATATAGGGCCTACTTAGAGAATCCAGGATGATCTCCCTATCTCAAGATCCTTAATCACACCTGTGAAGTCCCTTTACCACGTACAGTAACATAGCAGTTGACCCTTCGACCACACTGGTTTGAACGACATGGGTCCACTTATATACAGATTTTTTCGATAAGCACAGGACATACTGTAAATGGACTTTCTCTTCCCCATGATTTCCTTAATGACATTTTCTCCTCTCTGGCTGACTTTATTCTAAGAATACCTTATACAGCATATAACACATACAACATACAAAACGTGTGTTAACTGACTGTTGGTACAGGTGAGGATTCTGGTACAGCAGGCTGAGTAGTTAAGCTTCTGGGGGCGACAAAAGTTCTACACGGATTTTCGGAGGTGCAGGGTCAGTGCCCCGCCTCCATACTGTTCGAGGGTCAACTGCATCTGCAGGTTCCAGGGATCAGGACACGGATGTCCACAGGGGCCCTTCATTATTCTGTCTCTTGCAGACCCCCATGGCTATTTGGTAATGTGGCCCAGTAGAAGCACAACTCCTGCATTCCTTTTCCAGAAAAAAAATGAGTTTTTTAGGTTTAATTCTCCCATTTTCTTGAAGCTGAGAAGTAATTCATATGTAACTGTTAATTCTGGGAAGTCCAAACCAAACCTGTCTGCCTTCTGAGAGCTCTGAGCCCACGTGGGTACCCTACAGGATGGGGGCGCCATAGGGGGAGGGGCACTGCCGCACCCCTTCCACGGGGGGGGGAGGGGCATGGGGGAGGTTCCCATGCAGAAGTGCACACTGGGAAATCAGGAGTGAGGCAACCGCCAGGTAATATTAGTTTTAAGAATGGCTGGGGGTAGAATAAAAATATAAATGATGGTTAACAAGAAGCGCAAAATAACAAGAAAACCAACACATTCCTTGGCCGGCTTTGGCATGATTGGTCATTCAGATGCAAATTCTACCCTGATTTTGGAAGGCTTACAAGCACCCCTGTTGAGAGCCAGGCCTATGAATTCCAGGCTCTCAACAAGCCCTCACAGTTCCCAGCCTTGGGGCTCTCCCCCCACGGGGTCTTTTTATGTAGCCCCGAAACACCAGCAGCCTCTTCATGCAGGCACTGCGGGGTCCCTGCTGTTTTGGGCCCTCTCCCACCCCCCTAGGGGCGGCACTGGCCACTTTCCTGGGCCAGACTGGCCAGGGCGCCTGGAGTACCCCCTCGCTGTGCCAACTACCATTCAGCCGAGACCCTGGACGGCATCCACACCCGCTCCCGTGTGCAGAGCCGTCAGGGCCCGGAGCCTGTCCTACAGACCCCACCCACACCAGCCCTCCCCACCGCCATCCCTGCACAGCCAGGCCTGGGTGTCCCTGCCCCCGGCCACCTCCCTCGGTGCCCAAGGCCCTCACTGGCTTCCCTGCAGAGCCCACGAGACCTGGAGACACATCTGCTGTGACATGTCCACAGGGACCTGAACCAGCCGCCCAGGAGAAGGACCCAGGAGCACGCCCAGGCCAGCTGGACAGACAGACTCCTCTGGTCCTCGAGAAGGGATGCCCACCTGCTTCCTCAGCTCACTCCCACTCAGCGGAGCCATGAGAACCAGGAACACGAGGGCCGTGTGCAGGAATGATGAGAGATGCCAGGATGCACCGCAGGGCCCTGGTCAGCCAGCATGTCACCCTGCTGCTTCAGCGGCCTGAACGCGATCGCACACGGCGAGCACTCAGAACAAGATCAAACCCGATGTGTATGTGTTCTTGTGCCCGGTGGTTTGTACACACTCTTGATTCTTCTAGTAGGAAAAAAACACATTGTACCATCTGTACAAAAGGAACGAAGAACAAACACGACCTCTGGCAATAAGCCAAACCCCCATCGCCCGCCCAGCCGGCCTCACCTCTCCCGGGGCCGCACTCGCCGGCCGGTGCCTGACCCACGCTGCCCACAGGAGGACGGTGCTCAGGACCTGGTCTGGCCCGGCCGCCCCATGCTCATGGAGGTCTGTGCTGGGGGGCATCCGTCCTGACATCGCGGGGTCTCCAGGGCAGTCTGGGAGGGGCCGCAGGGACCAGCCACGGGCACCACAAGGCTCCCTTCAGCAGCGGGACAAGGCCCCGCGGTGAGCCTCCCTCGGGCCATGGAACACGCTTGCCCCATTCTCGTCCCTATGAATGGCAGGCTGTGCACGATGTGGGCCCCATTGTTCTCCTGTGTGGGCTCATTGAGGGCGCAGGGCAGGGCCAGGCCGAGGAAGGAGGAAGAAGCTGTGCCCCCCAGGAGAAAGGCGCCTTGGAGCCACATGAGGACAGACAAGGGATCCCGTCAAGGGCCAGGGACTCTGAGGATCACGGGGCCACGCCACGGCAGTCACTGAGGGCTGGGGGCTCCAGGGAGAGGATGGGGGAGCTGCCCCCCTGCAGGCTCTCCTGAAGGGCCCTGGGCGAGCCCCACCGAACGTCAGCATCCAGCCTTGGAAAAAGGGAGAGTCGGGGCGCCTGGGCTCGCGGTGAGGGCGGATGAGGCAGGGATGTGGGCAAAGACTTCCACACGGCCAGTCACAGCACAGCTGGGCAGCGCGAAACTCAGCCGGGAAACCAAGCCACGTGCTGGCCGAGGAGCTGCGCAGCGGTGCTGGGCTGCCTCCGGCCGCTGCCCGCCAGCACGGCCCCCGTGCCCGCGCCTCAGCCGGGGACCGGCGCTCGCGGTCTGTGAGGGGCGGGTGACCCTGCAGGCCTGGAAAGGCACGCAGCAAGGGGACGGCAGCACCCACACCTGCCGGGAACACACCCGAGCGGACGGGAGGCCCCGCTGCGGCCACGGGCAACGGCGCCCTCCACGAGGGGAGGCCGCGGGCCTGGGACACAGCAGTGCTTGGTGACAGTGGACACTGACCTCTGTGTGCCGCCTACAACAGCCCCCACTCCTGGTCACGGCAGCCACGAGGACGGAGGGCTGGCTGACGTGTCCGGCGCCGTGGGAAGCGGAAACGTGACCTGGGTGGGCGCGGTGAGTGCCGTGGTACGGCGAGCGTGCGAGCCTCGGACAGACGCTTGCTTGGTCCCAGACCCCAGGCCTAACCCCACACCCGGCGCACGAGGCTCACGTGCACCCCAGCTGCGAGGCCGGCAGGACAGTCCCCGCCCCTTCTAACGGGACGGCCCCTAGGAATCCACGGGGCCGTGGGAGCGGGACGGTGGCCAGCAGGCAGGAGGGAGCAGACCCTGCCCAGAACGGCCCCCCGATCCCAAGCACCGGCTCCAGGGACCCCTCCCTCCTCCTCCGCCCTCCCCGAGGCTTTGGTGACAACTCTGAGCACCAGGCTCAGAAGGAGCAGCAAGCGAGGCAGGGCGGCCACGGCGGGGGCTCGTGTGGGCTCCGGGGCAGTGCTGTGCCCCAGCTGGGGGCGACTTCCAGGGCCTCCCCGGCCTCCTGCTGGCGCTCGTCACAAGTCCAAGAAGGCGCGCTCCGGGGGGCTGGGGAGCCGGGGGACCAGCCCGTCAGGACCTCGGTCACGGGCGGACAGCAGCAGGGTGATGCCGGCGTCACGACAACGCGGTATTCGGTCATTCGTGAGAGGCACCGAGTGTTTTTGGCTTCAAAGCTACTTTGAGGCAGTGAACTCAAGTATTCTTTATACTCTTTGACTGGACTTGTATACAATTTACGTTTCTGGAGACTTTTCTCAAGTCTGCAATATGCTCTGCAATTTTAGGATATTTTCACAGATTTGCAGTAATGAGCTGTCTGTTTAAAGAACAGGATCTTTGGAATTCGATCCCACTTCCGATGCAAAGGTGCTCTTTACTCAGCACTACCTCCGCAGACACCGCTCGGGATCCCCACAGACCGGCCGAACCCCAGGCCCCAGAGTCCACCCAGGGGTCCGTAAAAAGCAAAGGTGTCTACTTCTAAAAGCCTACTGACAGGTACTGTACTTTCCCTTACAAAAAAGGTAGCAGAGACCCCACTGCACAAATTTACGTGAAATGAAAGCCAACGGACTCACGTTCAAGTTCCCCACATCTTGGTACCAATTTTAAGCATTCATTCAACCTACTCAGCCCAAGGACGCACCCAATATGATTCTGCCACTGGGACCTGGCCTTGGTCATGGCTTCAAAGCTCACAAACCAGCGAAGGTGCCGAGAATCACCAAGGGACACAGAGCGGCCTGTCTCGTTTTCACC
>NC_138382.1:2293338-2313933 GCF_054177405.1 Leptonychotes weddellii
CACCCCCCCACCGTGCACACACACATACCCCCACCATGCAGATGCACCTCCTCACCATGCACAGACCCCCACCGTGCACACACACGCCCCACCATGCACAAAGTAAGAGCACCTATGCCCAGAGGAAACCCATGCCATGGTATGTCCCCGATATGATGGCGGAGCCAGGGGGATGTGCTATCTTGCCGTTCCCCCGTGATAACCCTGTCTGTTTAGTGCCTTATTCCTCAGTTACTACTACTTCACTTATTTTAGAAGCTTTTAAAACTCTACGTGCACCAAGGGGGTAACTTTACACAACGTGATTGTCTTGTGCCCTTTCTGCCTGGCTCTCCCTCCCAACTACACCATACCATCCTCCATTCTACCCCTAGCAGTGCAGCTACCCTACGTCCACCCACATCGTCCTCTGCCCAGAGGCCAGGAGAACATGCCAACATGCACACACGGTCCTGTGTGCACGCACAGGATCGCTGCCGTAATGTCTCCTGGTGTCACAGAGCACAGCACAGGGGGTGGAGGGCCCTGCCAGCCGTGGAAAACACCACACAGCTGCTACCGACGAGACATCAGTGCGTCGAAGGCACACAGGCCAGTGGGATGGGAGCGAGAACCCCCAAAGGGAACTGGCGCACGTGAGCCCAGGATACCCTGCAGACTGGAAGGTCGATCCCCCCGTCGAAGAAGGGGTGATTCAGTTACTAATGCTGGCGCACTGGTAGGGAACAAAATCGGACTCCCCTGGCCTCAAAAATCTTATTCCACTAATTATGCAAATGCATTCTAGATGTGCTCGAGCTGGGTCCAAGAACACGAAACGAGAGAACCCCCGCCAGGAAACCAAGGGACAACCTGTGTGATCGTCCTGACAGCCGCTGGTAGCAGAAGTCATAACAGACAGACACATTCAGCTACAAAATGACCTAATTCTGATGCCGAACGACACATGGACCAAAGTGAGCAGCAGACAACAGAATGGGGGAGGCGGCATCTTCAAGCAGGAGAGAATCATCCGTGCCCATAACAAACAGCCACTATGGATGGGGGAGGGACGAACACCCCTAGAAAACACAACGGACGATTCACATTCGCAGGAGCTTCTGCCTCTGTGCGCAAAGATCCTAACTCACCAGCACACAGGGGGATGCGCGTCCTGCAGCGCTGTCCCTTCCAGCCGGACGGGGTCGCGAGGCCCCCCGTGCCCAGTGCTGAGAAAGCACACCGCGATCAGGGTAGGCGCACGTCCTCGCGGGGGAGAGACCCACTGTTGGATCGTCTCGCAAACTGATCTGCTTGCTCGACAGAACAAAGAGACCCATGCCCTGACCCAGCACGACCCCTCCCTGAAATCCACGCACTGAATAACAGCCCCGTGCGTGTGGCCACGGTATTTAGGGCAGCTCTGTTTATATTGGCTGTGTGTTCTTTTCCTGCGGCAGCTCTAACAAATGACCCAGACTGGGTGGCTTAGAACAACAGAGATCTATTCTCTCTCAGTGCTGGAGGCCGCACGTCTAAAATCGGTTTCGCCAGGCTGAAATGACCATGTCAGCAGGGCCGCATCCCCTCCGGAGGCTCCAGGGCAGGACCCTTCCCTGCCTCGTCCAGCTTCTGGCGGCTGCCGGCATCCCTTAATTTGTGGCCACTGCATTAGTCAGGGTCCCCAGGGGCACAGAATCAATAGGATGTACCCATATAAAGAGATTTATTATAATAAATCGGATCCTGCAATCCTGCAGGCTGGTAAGCCCTGATACATGTAGGCGGCGAGCTGGAGACCCAGGAGAGAGGATGGTGCAAGTCTCAGCTCCAGCCCAAATCTGAAAGCGGGATAAGACCACGACCCAGCTCAACACGGCCTGGCAGAGCAGGAATTCTCCCTTACTCCGCCTTTTTGTGTCAGTCAGACCCTCCACTGATTGTACGAGGCCCACCGTCAGCCAGCAGGTCAGTCTGCTTTACTCGGTCCTCTGATTCGAATGAGAATCTCATCCAGAAACACCCTCACAAACACGTCCAGAATCCTGCTGGACCAGGTATCTGGAGGCCGGTGGCCCACCAAGCTGCCACCTAAAACCAGCCACCGTGCACACATAACTCTAACCTCTATCTTCGCATCACCTTCTCCTCTTGTCTTCCAACACCCTGACCCCTGTGCCTCCCTCTTGGAAGGTCACTGTGATGGCCTTTAGGGCCCTTCAGGTAACCCAGGGTCACCTCCCACGTCAACATCCTTAACTGAATCCCACGGGCACAGACTGTTTCCAGACAAGGCAGCAAAGTTCCAGGGACTGAGCCTGACCTGTTCGGGGCCGCTCCTCAGCTTCCTACAAGGGACCACAGGACCAATCTCACAGCCTGGGGGGTGTGGCTCCAAGCGGGCGCTGGTCCAAGCTCGTAAGGGAAGCCTGGCCAGTCGGGAATCACACACCCTCCAAATTCGGCCAGGAAAACAAGATGCACCGTCTCCTCTCTGTAACAAATGTGCCCCGGCCTCGGTTTACGGTGAGGCAGAGGGCAAACACTGGCCACTGCATGCCTGCATGAGTAAGCGTCCCCCTGGGCTCAGAGGTGGGGCCATCCACGACCCTGGTAGGTAGTTATGACTTTCCCAGGAAACACTCCGAGGCATGAGGAGTGTTGGTGTAGGAGGTTTGCCCGGGAAGAGGGAGGTGCCTCCTTCCTAAAGCCACTCCTGCTCCCAAACCATGCAGGCTGTGCTGAGTCCTAACGCCACCCCGGGCCCCCCACGGTGGGCTCTACCTCACCCATACCCCCAGCCCCACCTCCAGATGCCTCAGCACTCAGAGTTCCACAGGGGTGCAGCCTAGGGCTTGGACCCTGGAGCAGCCACACCCTCTCCTCCTTGCACAAGCACCTGCCGACAGCCCTCCCCACCTTCCTGCACCACCGCCCTTGCCCCTCCAATGGTGATGGAGGCTCCCCTTGGACCGCCCATCCGGAGTCCCGCACAGTCTGCTTCACTGACAGATGAATGAACTTTCCCAGGCAAGCAGCCACCCCCTGGGAGACCCCTCGGCTGGTCCACAGACATCTCCCCAACTCCAGGCTTGGGGCCCCTGCCCATCCTCCCCTTGAAATTTCACCTGTCCCCAAGCCTGCCTCCCTGCCTCCTGGAGGGCTGGGCTCATACACGACCCTCCATCTTTCCAGTTGCTCAGCCCGACCTTGCGGCATCCTCGACCCCTACTCACCCCAGACTGAACCTGTCAGCAAGTCCCCTCAACTCTGCTCCAAATGAAGGCCCAGTCAGGCCATCCCCCCACCCCAGCTGCTGCGCCCCGGCCTGTGTCAGCACCCCTCTCCAGACCACCTCACAGGCTCCTAAGGGGGCACCCTGCACCCCGCTATGCTCTGTTTCCCCCAGAAGCCTGTAGACCTATCCAAGCCCTAGGCTCCAGAGCTCCCATCTAAGCATCCCCAGCGCCAAGAAGCTCCCAGGCCCCCCAGGTACCCTGAACACAGGAGGCAGAGTCCTGCCTCAGGACCTTTGCAGCTGCTATCCCCTCTGCCTGGAGAAAGCCTCCCCAAACCCAGGCACCGCCCTCTCTTCCCTTCCCCAACCACCCTTCTCAGCAAGGCCCTCCCTCCCAGTGCCCCCTCTCTGCCGGATTTCCCTCCTGTGCTCCCAGGACCATGTCACTGCTCCTGAGCAACTTACTGATCCCTCTTACGCTCTGTCCTCCCCAACACCAGCACGCTTTCTCCACGTGGAGGCCCTGGTGCCCGGCACGGGAGTTCAGGGCAGAGATGGGTCTGCAGGGGCCTGGCCTCCCCTGGGGATGGTGGGGGAGCTGGGGCTTGCCACCCTGGGCCAGCCATGCCATCCCAACACCGTGCCCAGTGCATGGGCTCGCTCGCCAGCAGCAGGGCAGATGTGAGCCCCCAAGGCCGGGGCACGTGGAGGAGAACGTATCAGATGCACTGGCGAGTCGTGTAATGAAAGCCTCTGTTCACTGGCTTCACCGTGTGCATGACGGCCCTGCCACATGCCCGCTCCGTCAGAGAAAAACGGGCCTTTGTGCGCTATAAATAGCCCAGCCAGATGTGGACCGGCCTGTGGGTTTCTTCCCGGGACTCCGGCTTGGCCGCGCAGCGGCCCCCGCGGCAGCCCCCGTCGGCAGGACCCCGGGTGGCCAAAGCCACGGCATGCCCAGGGGCAGGACAGGGTCACCCGGTGGTCCCCCCTCCCGCCAGAATGCAGCCCGCGGTTCCCGACCCCATCACTGCCGAGGAGGCGGCCGGCCAACCAGCGTGTGCAGGATACACCTGCAAGTGGCAGACCATGCGGCTGGCGCATGGCACGCTCCTTTATCCACAGAAAACAGGGACACGGAGGCTTGGACGGGGAGCTGGGAGGCTTGCAGGGGCTGAGCGTGCACACAAAGCCGAGTGCTGGGTCCCCGGCTGGAGAGACGCAATCTGAGCGCTGAGCCTCTGATGAGGGCTGGCCACCTACTAGTCAACGCTGCAGAAACATGGGAGCAGGCCCCTCACGGCGGGTCTCACAGTGTTCCCAAAGCCCCACGGACCCGTCACTAGTCGCGCCCACCTGACAGATGCGGGAACTCACAGCAGCAGTTAGATCCCTACTTCCAACAGAAACGCCAGGCGAGCCACGCATTCAAGCCACACGTGTCATCTCAGATGCTCCCAGAAGTCGCGTTGAAAGAGTAAGAACAAACAGGTGATGTGAGTTCTCATAATATATTTCGTAAAGCCCAATACAAATCCAAAGCACAGTCACAAGTACCCACCAGAATCACACATGGGATCGTCTACAGGCCCCTCTGAACCTGGGTCTTTTCAGCCTGTGGTGCCTCCGCGCCCACGGCCCTGACCAGCCGCCCGTGGGCCGCCACGCACCCCCGTGGTGCATCCACGCCCACAGCCCTGACCAGCCGCCCGTGGGCCGCCGTGCGCCCCCGTGGTGCATTCGCGCCCACGGCCCTGACCAGCCCGTGGACCGCTGCGTGCCCCCGTGGTGCATCCACGCCCACGGCCCTGACCAGCCGCCCGTGGGCCGCCGTGCGCCCCCGTGGTGCATTCGCGCCCACGGCCCTGACCAGCCCGTGGACCGCTGCGTGCCCCCGTGGTGCATCCACGCCCACGGCCCTGACCAGCCGCCCGTGGGCCGCCACGCGCCCCCGTGGTGTGAAGTGAGTGGCATTGTCCACGTGTGGCTCTGCTGCAGGAGCCAGGGCAGGACCAGCTGTGGCTGAAGGTGTGGCAGCTTCCGGTCACCACAAACGGACCCAACAGGGTCAGGGCTGGGTGGATGTTTCGGTTGGAGGTCCTGCACGGCAGCCCCCTGCCCACCACAGTCCTGGCTCCGGGGAGCCCCGTCCTCAGCAAGATGCACACAGAGCTGCACACATACCTCCTCACCAGCGGCCTGTCCTCCCTGTCGGACAGTCTGCATCGTAGGCCTGGGGTCGTCCTTTCCGGCTGATAACCATGCACAGACTGGCATTAGGAGTGAAGTTAGTTGTGCGCATTTACATTAACGAGTTTGAAACTTCAGTCCCTCACGTGGTCTCCAGGGACTAAAAGTCCAGACCACTCACCGTCAGATCAGTGCCACAGGACCCTGGCTGCCTCGGGGGTGGTCCTGGGCCACTGTGCCGGTGACGCCCTCCCGGAGCGGTAGCCGGAGGACACACAGGCCCTCCCGGGATGCCTGACACTGGAGAACATAATTAACCACCTTTTCAGCGCTGCTGAAGCACATCTACCGTAGTCCCACGCTCTGCTCCGCAGGACACGGCTCGTCCCATGGAGGGCGCCCCGCTGCATGTCCCAAGGATGGCATCGCACGGCATGGCCCAAGGCCCCCCGGGCAGCCAGGCGGCCCGCGCCACAGCTCGGCAAGACTATGGGATTGTGAACAACCAAGCGGCCCCGAGACAACAAAGGTACTCGGGGGGGTAGTTCACTTTCCGCACCGAAGGCCTCCCATCAGCACAGCCCGGCTGTACGAGAGTTTGGGTCTCACAGAAAAATCACAGGTGAGTTAGAAAATTATATCCGCTGCAGACAGATGTGAACCCTGTCCTGGGAAGCCATGGGGACCCTCTCAGCTGCTCCTGCCCCAGGCCCCAGGGAAGCCCGCCCGCCCACACGTGGACACCCCAGCACCCCGGCCATCCGAGCCTCCCAGCCGGCCTGGCAGGACACGCGATCCACGGCCAGCTCCTTGCAGAGGCCCTTCTGGGTTCAGGCCATTTCCCCCGGACCCTCATCATGATGGATGGGCCGCAAGGGTGATGGAAGAACACATCTGCTCTGTCTCCACAAAGAACCCACTGGTGCGAAGTTTCCTCCGAAGCACTTCACACCCGAAAAGCTGACCTCTTAAACGAGTTGTTTTTCCACTTGAACAAGCGCTCTAGAATAGATTTTTGAATATTCCTAAGCATTCCCTTTTAATTTTCCTTTTGCAGGCAGACTACTTGCGACATGAAAGGTGACGCCAGTAGGGGTTTCCTGACCTGGGAGGGAGAGCGCCCTGGGCCACAGGTAAGGACGGGAAACGGGGTATTCACAGCCCAAGTGCCCGTCCAGCAGACCCTCAAGAGCGTAACACTAACAGCGTCCCCAGAGAGAGGATTAAGTCACCGAGGGGACATTAACGACCAGATGGCAGCGAACTGTGGGACTGTCCTTTGGGATCGGGCAGCCGCACCTCGTCCACGAAGCAAGCGGGCCACGGTGACACCCAGCACCCCACCTGAGACATGTCCACACACGAGGAAAGCCGTCAAGACAAACCTGTACAAAGTGCACGGACCCCGGAGCGCAGCGCGTGCACGGAAACCGCGGGGTCCTCCGCGTCCCCAACCCCGGAGTCCGGGGCAGCCCTGGGCTGAGGTGTTTCTGCAACAGCCAGCGGATTCATGGTTGGATTTAAGCGGGGTGGGGTGAGTTTCAGCCACCCGCCTCTCCCGGCAGCTGACTGAACTTGGTTGGGTTCGGACGGGAATCTGTCAGTTGTGGACGAAACCCAACTGCCCTCCAGATGCGGAGAGCACTCCAGCTGACGTCTCTGCGGAGCCCAGGACGAGCGCCGCCACGCGGCAGGTCCCAGAAGCTCCGCTTCTCGCCAGTACAGACTCCGGGACGGCTCACGGCCTCCACTCCAGAACTCGGGTACGGCGCAGAAACGAGGGTCCTGGCCGTACAGAATCGACGCCCGGGACGCCCGCAAAGCTGGGGAGTGGTCCCCCATGCGCTCCCCTTATGGCGGCGAGAGCAGCCACGACAACGTGGAGACGGCTTTCCTCGTGGCACGCCTACATGACACAAGCCCTGCTCTCTTCACAACACAGAATTCCCTATAAGGTAACGGGATACATTGCACCTGATGGAACGATCAAGCCCCCAGACAGCAGGCTGCAGAGCGGACGCGACAAGCCCATAGCAGCTTGCACTGAAGGCTGCCCACGCCGTCCACAGGGACACCTGCCGAAGCTCACACAGACCCCCGCCCTCCTCACAGACAGACCTCGTCCTCCAGAACGTTAAGCCCATCCAGTGGGGCCACCCGGGGAGGGGGGGCTTTCTCTTTCTGCTCAAAGTCACGACTCCTCGTTTGGTGCTGCTGGTTTTGGGGAGCTGGGGCAGATCTGTCCCCACGCGGCTGCAGGAGTGGGAAAAGCCAGGGTCACAATGACACACTTCAAACCGGCTGGTCCTGCTGGGGTGCAGGTTCACGATCAGACTGACCGTGACTCAGGCCACTTGCAGGTTCAACCTCCACAAAGTGGAGGCTTCAGACAGAACCACACTTCATTTTTCAGTCTGCTGCTGGGAGCAGGGGGTGCGGGGGGTCTGCAGCCTCCTGGGGACAGGCCCGGCCACCACCATGGTGGCCAAGGTCCTGCTCTGCTCAGCGGATGCTCACAACAGTGCACGCCTGTGTACTGCAAACAATGTGGGATTTCTGGCTTTTTTGAGATATATTTCTGTTCTTGGCACGGAGCCCCGTCCACAGCTATGCACTTCTCACATGCTCCACACGGCACCGGGCACGTGAACATGAACCAGTGCGCCTCGATGGGGGGGCTGGGGGGGCAGAGCACCGGCCAGGATGACTCGCTTCCCCCCAAGAGACAGACTGGGAAAGTCCACGTGGGGAGTTCGCCCTGCCCCCCATGACCTGATTCTCAGCCCCCGTGTCCCAGAGGGGAGGCCGCAGAGGGCCCAGGGCCCACTGGAAACTGTGGCTCAACCAAGCACAGGACAGTTGTTAAAAGGTTGTTTACAAAATGACCACATGTTAAAACTTTTTGCACTCATTCCTCATGAGGAACCAATGAGGTGTTACAGCGCCTTCAAAGGAGAAGTCAGAGAACGGGACGGGGGCGACCGCCTAATGGGGACAGGGCTTCCCTGGGGTGACGGGATGTCCTGGAACCAGACGCAGCTGGTGGTTGTACCACACTGTGAATGTCCTAAATGCCACCGGACTGTTCACCGTCACGTGGTCAATTCTGTAAGGCGATTTCAGCTCCATAAAACGTGGAGGAAAGGACACTGGAAGGGATCTCCAACAGACACAACATGGCTCTCCCGCAGGAAGTCAGCGGTGCAGCCAGCGGACAGACGCATCCCTGCAGAGCAGGTCTGTCCGCGCGGCTATCCATGATGTGCAGCGTACGAAACTGGACAAACCCCAGGGGCTCCAATGCTCCTCTCCAAGGCTGCTCACTCCCACGTCCCAGGTGGGAAGCCGGGAGGGGCGGGCTTTGAGAGCCAGGAGGAAAGGGGTCCCGGGCCAGGTGATGGTGCAGAATGAGGTGGGGAGGGGTGTGGGGGGCAGAAGGAGCCGGGAGCAGCCCTCCAGCAGCTGTCTGGGGCACGCACATAGGGACCTGGCCCATAAAATGCTAAATGTGTGAACAAAAGAAAAGATCCTCCCTTCCTCAAATGAAAAAACACGGTGATGGCTCAGGTCTGAGCTCACACAGCCTTGAAAATAAGGAACCATGACACCAATTCACCTCTAGAAATGCCTTTTCTTTCTGCCAATCTAGAGTTCTCTCCAGGGCAGCAAGAACCCCAAACGGCAGAGGGAAGGCCTCCCCTCGTGTGAGTAAAACCACTGTTCTGGGAAGCCTCACGCATTCATCCAGGTGCCCGTGCCCCTATGACCCCATCAGCGTGGGGGCACCTGCCCAGACACACTGATGCTCCAGACCACGTGACAACACGGACCCGTCTCCTGTTCAGAGAGGCCGTCCAGGGACGAGAGAGGTCCCTTCTGTCCAGAACACACAGAGTCAGGTGGAGAGGGCACGTGCTTCCTCTGCACGCGGACACGCTCGGGAACGTCCGTCTGAAGGCCCGAGCGGTCCCTGCACGCGGTAACTCCTCAGGCCCAGCCAGACAGCACCTGTCACTGCGGTCGGCGTGTGCTGATCAATACCCAGGGGACGGGTCCCCCCCCAGTCCCCACGCACAACTTGCCGGCAAGCCTGACGGCCGGCGTGCTCCCATGAGTTCCGTCCTCATGGGAAGCTGAGGGGGTGACGGCCAGGCCGCAGCACTCCTTGTGGGGTGTCAGGATGACACGGACGAATGTGGACTCCACATCAATGTCTGCAGCCCTCTGCAAGGAAGAGGCCCCACCTCCATGGCCCCCGGCCCTCTCGTCGTCACTGTACCACCAAGAGACTCTAAGCCACGAGCTCTGGAAAGCATGACCTGAACAGGGTTCTGTCACTCTTACAAGCAATCAGAACACAAGACTAAAATGTCACAACCTCATGGGAAGAAACTGAATTATTAATCCACAGAGTTAACTGAACAGAATCTCCATGAAGAGAAGCAGGCGTTCCTCTCCTGAGGGGACCCCACCTGTGCCCCTCACCTGCCTCCGTCCTGGTGGCCACACGTGGACGTGCACACGGGAGCCCCTCCCTGGGAGAGTGTGCCCCCCATGCCCCTTCACATCCTCCCAGTCCCGCATCCTGAGACCTCAGCGTTGGCGGATGACCCTGAGCTCCCACGTGGGGGCCCCTCAAGGCAGCACGCAGGCATTCAGGGCCTACGATCCAGCCCCCAAGACAGCAGGGCTGTGGGCGCTACAGGAACGCACACCCTCACCTCTCGGTGGAGGGGCTGACCCTAACTCCCTCCTTTCTGCACTTCCTACAGGAAGCACATGCTACCTTTATAATAGGGCCGGAAATCACACCCAGAGAGGCTTAACGTCTTATCAGCTGCTGCAAGGATATGAGCGCAGAGCGCACACCCCGCACCCCGCACAGCCC
The DNA here is from genome assembly GCF_054177405.1 of Leptonychotes weddellii. Taxonomy (NCBI): domain Eukaryota; kingdom Metazoa; phylum Chordata; class Mammalia; order Carnivora; family Phocidae; genus Leptonychotes; species Leptonychotes weddellii. The sequence goes on from NC_138382.1 coordinate 2,303,634, forward strand.
CCCAAGGCCTGCGCTGTCCCTGAGCCTGGAAGGACCCCGCCTGGAGCTCCCCACCAGCCACGCCGCACACAGAGCCTGCGGCTGAGCTGCCAGAGGCCAGTGAGTCAAACAGCGGCCACACCGAGCAGCCAGGGCGGTCCCCATGCTGGGCCTGGTCACCCCAATGCCTCGAAATCAGGCAGGAAACTGCACACCCCTGATCTGCACCAGGGCCCCCACGGACAGCACGTCGCTCTGCATAACAGGTCTTTCTGCGTTTGCAAAAGGCCACTGTCCTTCTATTGCTCATAAATCCCTCCCCTATTCTAAAGCCCCGAGTGAAACAGATCTTTTAATTAAATGGAACACAATTAATCTTGCTTTAAGAATTCCTGAACAGCTCTGACCTCTTCCCTCACGTAGGAAGACGCTACAAGATCAGCGTCTGCAATCTGTACGTCCGTGTCCCCCCGAACTCCAGGATAGATGCTTCTCCCCATGTGATGGTGTTAGGAGCCCGGGGCCTTTGGGAGGTGACTGGGCCAGGAGGTGGGGCCCCAGTGAATGGACTAGTGCCCTTCTAGAGACCCCCGGCGCCCCCACCCACTCCTCCACGTGAAGACCCAGCGAGAAGTCTGTGGCGCGGAAGTGGGCCCGGGCCTGGCGCGGCCGGCACCCTGGTCTCGGGCTTCCCGCCTCCAGAGCCGTGAGAAACAGTGTGTGTCATTTAGAAGCCACCAATCTGTGGTGCTTTGTTCCAGCAGTGAAAACGGACCAAGACAGGAACCAACATCCACAGGCTTTGTCATTCGAGGAACGTCTACGTTAGGATTCTCCACGTGGCGCATGTATGAGGACAGGTTGGCAAATACCTGGTGTTCCTGGTCCTGTCACGTAAACACCAACCAAGCACTCTCAACTTCAGCCTCTAAAAATACCGGTAGCTCCATGTGGACTTATTTTGGGTTCAAAAGGCAACCCCGCTTGTGGCTTGATTCAAGCAGCTGAACAGGTGGGTATTCATCATCAGTGCAGACAGCACCCAGATGGGCCCCCTTGAGCATCAGAAACCAGGGCAGAATCTCCCCCACACTGTCCGGAGACTCTCCCCATGCGAAACCGCTCCCTGGAGGCAACCTGGCGCTTCTGCAAACACACGGAGACGTGCAGGTCACTGGGGCGCGAGGATCAGCTTTCCATCCTTGGGCACCAAACGCTGCCCCTAGGGATACGCTGAGAACCCAGGGAATCCCGCTCAGGGAGATGGGCCAATGCCTTCGGCGATCATGATACCCCGTCTCAGAGGCGGCATTTGAAACACAAGATCTGATACGTTCCCAGGATCTGGAGAAAGAGGTGTGATCCCTGCAGACCCCAGAGACACACACAAGTACGAAACCTCTGTGCACGTCCAGCCAACGACATGGAGGGATGCCCAATTTCTCAACAACTGCAGACTACCAAAACTCACCCACGATGAAACGGACAACCTGAACAATACCCTAAGTACCGAGGAATGTGAACTCATTTTAAAACCTTCTGAAAAACACACCTCCAGACCCAGATGTGTTTACCGGCACATTCTTTTTTTTTTTTTTTTAAAGATTTTATTTATTTATTTGAGAGAGAGAGAATGAGAGACAGAGAGCATGAGAGGGAGGAGGGCCAGAGGGAGGAGCAGACTCCCCGCCGAGCAGGGAGCCCGATGCGGGACTCGATCCCGGGACTCCAGGATCATGACCTGAGCCGAAGGCAGTCGCCTAACCAACTGAGCCACCCAGGCGCCCCTTACCGGCACATTCTACCAAACATTTAAGAAATCACAGCAATCTTATGCAATCTCTTCCAGAAAACAGAAGAGGAAAAAAAAGTGTTTCCCAACCTCAGAGAAGCCAGCATTACTCTGATAACAAAAACCAGCACAGAAAGATTGCAGACCAGTATCCCTCACGAACACAGACCCAAAATCCTCACGAAAATACTGGTAAATGGAATCCGGCGCTCTACATAAAGGTGGAGTTCATCCCTGAACGCAAGGCTGGTTCAGTACACGAAAATCAGTAAATGTAGTATAGCCAGTTGGCCATCCACGGAAGGAAAAACACACGAGGGTATCAACTCATGTAGGAAAAGCATCCGAATTAATCCCGTATTCACTCAGGACAAAATCTCTCCGCAAAGAGAGGGCCTCCCATGCCGTGGCAAAGGGCGTGTATGGAAAAACCCACAGCCAATAAGGCACCGCGGGCTGGGGGACTGCACGCGCTATCCGACTCTGCGCTGGACGCCTGGCTCGTGAAAGAGCAAGAGAAATACATAAAATGCATTCAATTAGCAAGGAAGAAATAAAAAGTTCTTTTCAGAGACAACATATTGTCTATGTTGAAAAATGTAAGGAACTTCTTAAAAAAAAAAAGCCCCTCAGAACTAACAAGAGAGTTTGGTGAAGTCACAGGACACAAGGTCAGTAACACAAAACGAGCCGTTTCCACGTGCTCTAACGACAGTAAATTGATAATGGAACTTGGTCAAAATGGGAATATTATGCTCTGTAAAAGGTCCTGTTACAAGAATTAAAAGACAAACTACAGAGAAAATATTTGCAAGTCATGAATCTGACAAGGAATGTGGATTAAGAACATTGTGAAAAACTCTCAGAACTCAACAGGAAGAAAACAAACAACCCAGTTAAAATATGAGCACGAGACCTGAACAGACACGTGGCCCAAGTGGACGTACAGAGGGCAGATAGGCATGTGGGAAGTGGTCAACATCACCAGCCCCCGTGAGGTGCGAGTGAAAGCCACAATGAGACATGCCATCCACACATCAGGATGGCTGAAAAAGCAACTAATGACACCGACTATGAGTGAGGATGCGGACAGTTGCTGGGTCTGTGTACTGAACAACTATGCCCTTGTGATGTGAGATGCCGCAGCCACTCCAGGAGACATTCTGGGGCTTTCTGATAAAATAAACACGCACTTGCACTATGACCTGGCCATCCCACTCCTGGGTGTTCATGCTGAGGAGACAGAGCCGTGAGTTCACATGAGAGCCCACACACAGATGGTTCTGGAGACTCTGTTCAAGCCTAGGATGGAATGCTACTTCACAAAGAGATAGGCCGGCCACCACGCGGCGTTGCCGGCACGATGCCGAGTGCAAGGAGCCAGCGCGGAAGGCTACCCACGGCACGACGCCGCTTGTTAGACATTCCTGGAAGGAGAACTCAGGGACCGAGAAGATCAGCAGCCGTGGGTGGTTATGAGTGAAGACAAAGGAGAGTACGGGACAGGTCTGGTGGGGATGGGACTGTCCTGTGTCCTGACTGTGATGCCTACACAAATCTACACAAGTCCTAAAATTCATAATAGAACTGTACCCCAAAGTTGTCATCTTCACTATTAAGATATAAAGAAAAAAGAATAAAAGGACCGTAGGCGTACCGCGGAGGGTTGCCTGCCGGGCTCCAGACCACCACAAAGAAGCGGCATCTCAACAGAGCGAGTCAGAGGGATCTTGCAGCTTCCCCAGCACGTGTACAAGTTATGTGTCTACATTATACTGTCGTCTATTCAGTGTAGAATAAACAGCGTTTTGTCTAAAACACAACACACACACCTTAATTACAAATACCTTACAGCTAAAACCTGCTAACCACAATCTGAGCGTTCAGGAGGCCTAAGCACCAGTCACAGATCACACAACAAATATCAAAACGATGAAGAGGGCTGAAATACTGAGAGAATGACCGAAATGTGACACAGAGACCCGAGGTCAGCAAATGCTGTTGGAACGATGACGATGATCGGCTCGCTTAACGCACACGCGCACCACAAACCCTCTGTTGGTAAAAAGCGCAATAAAGGGTAGCACAGTAAAACGAGGTAAGCCTGCGTACAAACTGGATAGAAATGGTTTTTTTTTTTTTAGAGAGGAAGAGAGGGGGTGGGGAGGGGCAGAGGGAGAGAGAGAGAATATCAAGTAGGCTCCCACTGAGCATGGAGCCCCATGCGGGGCTCGATCCCGTGACCTCGAGGTCATGACCTCAGCTGAAACCAAGAGTCAGATGCTCAACTGACCGAGCCACCCAGGTGCCCCGTGACTGCAATGTTTTAAAAACACTTATTTTTAGCTAGACACAGAAGGACAAATACTTTTTTTTTTTAAAGATTTTATTTATTTATTTGAGAGAGAGACTGAGAGAGAGCGAGCAGGAGAGGGGGGAGGGTCGGGAGGGTCAGAGGGAGAAGCAGACTCCCTGCCGAGCAGGGAGCCCGATGCGGGACTCGATCCAGGGACTCCAGGATCATGACCTGAGCCGAAGGCAGTCGCTTAACCAACTGAGCCACCCAGGCGCCCGAAGGACAAATACTTTATAATTCCATCTGTTTGGGGTCCCCCGCGGGGCAACCACACAGAATAGAGAGGTGGGGGGCTCAGGGGCTGGGGAGGGCTGGGGGGTTAGTGTTTAGTGGGGACAGAGTTTCCCTCTGGGAAGCTGAGAAAGTCCTGTGGATGGATGGTGGTGTCAGTTGCACGACAACGTGGGTGTACTTAATACCACTGAGCTGTACAGTTAATGCTCAGAACGGTCAAGTTTACGTTATGTGTATTTTCTTGCAATAAAACCCCTTATTGTCCATCAGAAAAGCAGGTTTACAAAACCCTGTTTGTATAAACATAAAACGTCAAGCAAGTTGTAAAAACAAGCAGGGAAAGCCTTGAATTGCAGCTTGCCCGGAAGACGCATCGCCGTTGGGTTTGGCCCGCGTCGCGCCAGACCTTCCCTGCACACGCTGTGCACGCGGGCCCCCTTACGCAGGGGACACGGTCTGCTCCCGGTCCGCTCCTGGTGTCATCGGGAACAAAAGTGAGACTGGCAGTCACTCTGTCCAGCCCTCTGGATTTTCAAAGAGTCATGCATGCTTTGCTTCCCACAAGGGGCCACCAAAAGCCAAGTAGAACCCATCCCTGGTGTGAAGAACCAGCTTGCACTTTTAGCCAGAGCTTGGCTGAGCAGAGCCTGAACCAGAACCTCGTTTGGAGAGACGGCTACAGAGACTGGGTGAATCAGTTAGTGGCAGAAGGGGGGACACTCTTCCTCCTCTCCTCCTCGAGGGGCCCCCGGGGTGGGGGCAGGGACAGAAGGGGTCCAGGCTCCCGATCTAGAACATCTCCAGCCACTTTGTGGATGCACGGGCACCAGCTTCTGGGCACCAGTCCTCCCGCCGCCCCACTGCTGCCAAGAAACATAGCCCCAGTGATGTCCAAATGCAAATCGCAGCTTGTAGACACCTGGCACCGACAAACAGCCAGATAAACACAATATGACTCATTCACCCGGCCGTGTGTGCAGCAAGCACTTCAGCGAGAATTAACCTCCCTTTAAACTCCACGTTGCTTCTGGAGTCCAGAAATCACTGTCATTTTAATCCAAATAAGAACATCGCAAAGATTACTCTGGAGATACAAATATAAACCGAGTTGAACGTCTCCACGTTCCTAACCACCACCAGCATTCCCTTCCATGCACGGACGAGAGCCAAGGCAACATTCTCTGTAAACGGCTTTGGTCTCTCCCTTTCCCGGTACTCAGGCTGCTCCCCGTGAAACTTCCCGGCACCGTCCAAGCTTCCAAACACGTGGCCCAGCGTCTGACGCCTATGGTCACTTCATTAGCTCTTCCAAGCTTTACGATTCCAAGAACACGCTGGCTGAGGACGGGGCTGAAAGCATGGAAAATCATCACGCTTGTTCCCCAAGTCTCCTCCCGACCGACCCATGTCCCTCAAAGAGGAGAACGCAGAAAGCATTTCTACTCAATTTGCCACGTTCCTCCGGCCAAACCTTTCCACTGTGAAACGTGGGGCTGACATCAGGTCTCAGGTCTGTCTCGGGGGAGCCCCTAGGGGTCCCCACTGTGGAGGCCCCGATGCCCTGCCAGGCCACCCTGGAAAGTTCCGGAAGGCACTTCTGAGAAGAGCAGCTGGAGCATTAGACCCTGTGGGCGGGCCGGGAGCTGCTGTGCTGCTCAGTCACCTGCTGTCACCATGGGGCCCTGTCCTCTAAGCACCAGTATACTCCACCCCCCCCCCAGCAGGCAGGGTCAGGTTCAGGGTGCCCGCAGAGCCCCCGGCTGGCCCTGCAGAAGGGCGGGGGCCGGCCGTGAGCACCAGAGTAGCTGCACCGCTGGGAAAGGCCGTGCTTCTCGCAAACAGTGAGACCAGAAGCTTCTCGGCACGTCTCGGAGGCCTGGGGCGGGTGGGGCTCACGCCGTGCCCCCGCATGCCAGGCAGCAAGGAGAGGCTGCGGGCCCCGGGTTCCGGGTGATGCTGCTCTGTGAGCCTCAGCCCGCGGGGAAGCCACGAGACGCGTGTCGAGCACCGGGCCCAGAGGACCGATGTTCAGTGCTGCCGCCCGACCCCATGCTCACGGCCCTGACGCCTGCCCGCCCACTGCCGCCCCACTGAGCCCCTCCGAGCTCTGCGACCGGCCCGCTCACTCATCCATTCCTCCTCTGTTCACCTCCAATACCACACCTGGTGGAAACGAGAGAGAGAAACCCCTTCATCATTTTGGGGAATGCTGGGGCGCCGCTCTCTGCTCTCCCCCACGTCTCCACCAAGAGGGTTGTCTTCAAACCCATGCAAACAGTGGGCCGAGCCCACCCCAGGATACCACACTGCTTTTCTCTTTCTGACCATGATTATTTATCAGCAACTTAACAGGACGGCCGAGAGGCTTATGTGATAAGAGCATGCCAGGCAGCCAGGAGGCCCGCCTCAGCCGCGCATGAAGGGCAGGGACCGGATGGCAGGACCTCGACACCAGCCAAGGCTTTTCCCAGAAGAGATACCAGGAGGCACGGCCCCAAGGCTTTTGGCGAACACACACCTCCTCCAAGTGCAAGCCGGAAGTCAGGCCTGCTCTGGGGGGAGGCTGATAGACTCACGCCCAGAGGCGCCCAGGGAGGCCCTGAGGCCGATACATGGGGCCAGAGGCCGCGGAAACAAAGCTCAGGCCCAGGGAGGCCCCAGTGTGGCCACTGAGTGTGAGCTCCTCTTGCACGAGCTCCCAGCACCGTCAGAACGCACGAAATGTCACGTTCTTCCAGGCCAACGCCGGCCCTGTGGCGTCTGGGGACAAGCCGCAAGTCCTGCCTGCTCGGGGAGCAGTCACCCCTTGTCCTCACACCCCACAAGCAAGCTCATGCGTACCTGCATCCTGCCACGGGGCTGAGGCATGTGGGGACGTGGATCGGCCTGGTGGCTAAGTTTACATATCAACTTGGCTGAACCACTGTGTGGCCAGACATTCAGTCAAGCTATTCTAGAGACTTCTGTGAAAGGGTTTTTTGATGTTAACATTTAAATCAGGAGACTTTGAGTAAAGCCAATCACTCTGGATAATGTGCATGGGCCTCATCTAATCAGTTGAAGGTCTCAGTAGGAAAAAGACCCCCGAGGAGTGGGGATTCTGCCTTTAGGCATTTGGGGTCTCCATCTGCTGGCCTGCAGATTTCAGACTTGCCAGCCACCCCGATCATGTGAGCCAACCCCTGAAAATACATCTTTCTCTGTGTGTGTGAGTGTGCGTACACACACACACCCACACACACACCCCCGGTCGGCTCTCCTTCCCTGAAGAACGCTGAGACAATGGGACACGGCTTCTGAGCTGCCACCTGGCCTGGGCCACCCTTGCGTCTGAGCAGAACCTCACCGCGGAGAGAAGGTGGATCCTATGAGCAGCCGGCACCCCATGAAGGGATCCAGGGAAAGCCTTATGTGCGAATGATCAGGGACTCACCACCCAGCGTGTGCAGCGTGCGGTCAGGGCACACAGCTGCCTCCCAAGAAGACACTCTGTGTCACGTATGACGTCTCGATGAATTCTCGCCCGTGCTTTACCTTTCCAGACAAGCGAGAGACGTGGAGGGGACCTGGGGGGGGGGGTGAGTTTAATCATTTGGCTAAAAATAACATTAAGACGGGTGGAAAACAAGTTCCATGAGCCTCCTCCCGGGCAGACGCTCCTCGATCCACGAAGGCCTTCTGGAGTGCAGTCCTCGAGGTCTGCTGTGCACTGTTTTCCAGGAACACACATGCACACATGTGCCCACGCGTCCGCACACACACGGCCAACGGCACACATCACCAGGTCCTTTTCCTGGGCCCCACCCGTCCCGGGGGCCAGGCTGACACAGTCGAAGTCTGCCTGAAAGTAGCAGACATGAGGAGCTCTGGACCCGGGGGACCCCCACCCCGAGGGACCACGGGAAGCAGGCGACGGCCCCCGCTGGTCTCCAAGCTGAGCGCATCCGCGTCTGTTCAACCACTTACAGGCGAACTGCCTCCAAACAGGCTGTGCTTTCCCAGAAGACGCCTCCCTATCCCTCACTGACGTCCACCAAGAGAAGTGGTCAAGATGCGGTCGACAGGCAAACACCGGAATTTCCACCACGGGGTGAGGGACGCAGGGCGCAGGGCCCTCACAGAGCCACGTGCGGCGTCACGGCCCAGCGCCAAGGGGAAGAAGGTGTGACCACGCCTCTGCGAAACCACCTGCGGTCCCGGGTGGGTGCACCTGTATGCACACACGTGTCAGAGGAAAGGCCCGGACCAGAGCTCAGTGACGCAGCGGTCCACGGCGTACCCCTGGGCGCGAGGAGGAGGTGCGCTCGTCCTTCATTCTCCACATAAGAAAAACACCATTAAAATAAAGGAAAACTTAGTCAGCATATCTGACTTCCCGTTCACGCTACAGATTCGGCAAGCATTTTTGCAGAAACACGACTTAAAAGAAAAGGCCCCACCGGCGGAGATAAAAGCTCACATGAAAAGACAGGAGGCCCTTTCCTGTTTCCCTTCTGAGTCAATGAAAAATTATTTCACCAAGCGGCGAGTTTCCACTGCACTCTCTCACCTCTATAACTTCCCACGAGCACAGACGGCAGCCGTGGTTTCCATCTTCCTGCTGATAAAGCCTCTCTGAAATACATCCTGGAGAAAGTGAAGGCCTGCCAGCCCCTGGCGCCAGCCCCGCCCGGCCACCAGCCTCCCTCCTGCCCCACGCACGGCTCCCCGGCCTTCCGTGTGCTGTGGCAGGTCCCACAGCCCATGGACACCGCCTTAGTTGGAAAAAGGGTCCTTGCATAATTAGGTTAACACCACGGAGTTAGGACGAGATCATCCTGGGTCATCTGAGTGGTCCCTGAATCTATGGACAAGTGTCCTCACCAGAGACACATGGAGGAGAGACCCAGACACACAGAAGGCAGCCGTCTGAGGATGCAGAGACTGGGCACAAGTGAAGGGACGTTTGGAGCCCCCAGACGCTGGAAGAGGCAGGAAGGACCCTCCCCTAGGTCCTTGCAGGGAGCATGGTCCTGCCCATGCCTTGATTTTGGATTTCTGGCCCCGGAACTGGGAGAGTGTCAATTCTTGTTCTCGAAGCCACCACGTTCGTGATGCCGTTACAGCAGCCTGGGGATCACTTGCGTGCACACCTCAGGTGTGAGCACGCTCCCCTCCCTGTCAGTTTACCAGAAGGCAGGAGGGCCTCCCTGCTGTGCAGACGAGCAATGTGTGGGACGAACGTCACGTTCACGGCACCTGTCGGGGCCACACTGCATGGTTCCATCCAGCACCCATGCCCCGGGCCACCCGCCCCACCCCAAGCCACCACCCTCTCTCCGGCCATGACGCGGCAGAATGAACGACCCCAGACTCTGGGCGACGCTCTCACCATGCTCACGGTTCCATGGGCCAGGAGTCCCAACATCCTGGGTCCAAGTCGGGGGCCCTGGCTGGGTGACCCAAGGGCCAAGGGCTGCAATCATGGGCAGGCCGGTCCCCTCACATGCCAGGCCCTGGCAGGGAGCACGCGGAGACCAGGACTGCCGGCTGCAGGGCCCGTGTGGCCGTCTGGGGGCTCGGGCCCCCTCACAGCATGGTGGCCACAGGGCCATCAGCCCCTTACTTGGCATCTCAGGGCTCCAGGCTCCAAGTGGGCCCGAGGCCACCCGCCCCACGGGGAGGACAGACACAGCATCTCGGCATCTCGGTGGATTTACAACCACAGCCTTTCTCCCCACGCAGCTCCCCACTGTCTCTTAGGCCTTCTTCCATGCACCATCACTGGCCACATTGTAACGGCCCGGGAGGAAACCAAGCCAACTGCATGGCAGGCACAGGAAGTGTGGTGCACGCATGCGATGGCACGGTGCAGGGCCGGGAGGTGGGCAGCACCACACGGGAGCAAGGACACCCGGGGTGCGTGCTGCAGAAGCCAGGCTGCACAAAGGGAAACCCAG
>NC_138382.1:2314033-2368994 GCF_054177405.1 Leptonychotes weddellii
AGCTCACGGGTGGGGGAGCTCAAGGAGCAGGGAGCTCAGGGGAGCAGGGAGCTCAGGGGAGCAGGGAGCTCACGGGTGGGGGAGCTCAAGGAGCAGGGAGCTCAGGGGTGGGGGCACTCAGGGGAGCAGGGAGCTCAGGGGAGCAGGGAGCTCAGGGGAGCAGGGAGCTCAGGGGAGCAGGGAGCTCACGGGTGGGGGAGCTCAGAGGAGCAGGGAGCTCAGGGGCTTGGGGCACTCGGGGGAGCAGGGAGCTCAAGGGTGGGGGCACTCAGGGGAGCAGGGAGCTCAGGGGAGCGGGGCACGGGGCCAAGGGTGCTCTGGGCTCCTCCACTGGAGAGCAAAGACAAGCTGTGTGCATGTTACTGTAGAGCAAGCAAACATCTCCCCAAGGAAGGAAGAGGGAGAAAGAGAGAGAAGCAGGACGGCCGAGGTCTCTGCTGGCCACTGTAGCTGCTCTGTTGGTCGTGACCTTCCCTTGCATTTTAAGTCAGAAAGGAAGTGGGGACAGGCCACCCCTGAGTTGAGCAGGGACCCACCACAAGGCAGCAGGGGTGGCCGTGAGCAGGGGCCTCAGCTGGTGGAAGTCACTGGGATGCGCTGTCCTGCCATGGCGCTCACAAGGCCAGTCACTGTCTGTCTGCCGGCGCTTCTGTGTCCTGCTGCCCAGGACAGGACGCCTGACATGAGGTCACACGCGGGTCACTCCGTGGGTGAGGACGACCATGACACCACAGGCTGCAGCCCCGTTTCCTTCCCGAGACGTGTCCCCTTCGGCTCTGAGCAGACAGGCATCTGCACCTCCGAAGTGCAGAGACCCGCAGGGCATTCACCAGCATCGCCCCACCTCCGACATCCCAGGGAAGCACCCCACGCTCCACAGCAGCCTCGGGCCGTGGCCACGCCACCAGCAGACACGCTTCCAGAGGCCACGTCTGTGTCCCAGGAGCTAGGCTCCTGTTCTTCGCGCTGCCCAGCGGTCGGGGCATCGGCCGTGGGTAGTGAATGGAGCTGTGTTTCCCATCTGGTTCGACTGCCCTGCTGCCTCCTCTCTGACCGGGACGAGGGGTGGCATTCCTCCTGGTTCTCCCTCGTTTTGGAAACAAGGTGACAGTGCAGAGCTGGTCACCCGCTGCACAAAGGGGCCTGCTCCCTGGACACGGCGCTCACTCTCCCGCTCACGGCAAGCCCCCGCCCCTGGCTCAGGGAGTCTCAGATGGTCACTGCAGGTGACAGGGACCTGCCTTTCCCTGAAGGCTGCTCTCCAGGACCTCGGCCCTCAGAATCTATTTTAAAAATCACATTCCCAGGGTGGTCTTGTCCACTCAGCCAGGGGACTGTGGGCCCCACACAGAAAGCCCGAGGGAGCCAACAGACTTTGCAGGATCCCACATTTGAAACCCAAGCCACTCCCTTGGGTTTCAAAGACACGCCAGCCATCCAGTTCTGCCTGCTCAGCTCAGGGACTCTGCGATGACCCAGTTTCCCAGCCCTGTGGCTCCTGAGCATGCAGTCCCACGGTGGCCTGCGGCCCCTTGTGCTCCAGGCCCCACCTCATCCTGGCCACAGACAGAGAGAAACCAAGGAGGAGGGAGTCTCCGGCACGAGAATATGAAATACACAGCTTGCATCCTGCCAAAGTGTTAGAACATCCATGCAGTAACACACAGAGCCAAACATCAAAGAGGGGTGTCTTTCAAACTGGGGGGTGAATAGAAACAGCTTTTAAATTAGATGCAATTGAACACATACCAAAAGTACTGTGTGTAGCTAGGGCTGAGTGCTCTGTTGAGGAAAACTCTGGCTTTAGGGGGTGTGTGCGCATGTGTGTGCACGTATATGTGTGTGTACATGTGTGCACAAGTGTGCGAGTACTGTGTGTATGCGTGTGCATGCATACGTGCATGTGTGCTCTGTGTGTACATATGTGTGCGTGCACGCATACACACACACCCATGCGCACTGGTCACGGTATAAAATGCACGTCTTAACCCGCAAGACACCCTCAGGGTTGGAAAGTGGCCAGGCTTCCTGATTGCGGTGAAGTTTCAATATTCTAATAAAAAATGTTTTTGAAAATATTATAAATGCATTGAAACCTCTCTAAAGCTTGTTTTTGCACACGGCACTGAAATCCACGTGCATCCCCAGTTCCACGTTTACCAACAAGGGATCTATCACTGTCCTCTCATTCCTTAATCATGCAGCCCCTGCTTCCCCCGGCCACTGCTGGCTGACCCCATGGCCCACCGGGCAGGGCCAAGGTGACAGGCCAAGGCGGGAGGAGAGCCTGCACCCACTGCCCACCCCGCGGCCCACCTGTCCTGAGCGCACACGGCCTCCACATGCTTCTGCTCCAGGAGCTGGCCCTCACCCATGTGGGAGGGGCCGAGGTGGCTGCCCCACTTCCCACAGCATGTTTTCCACTTAAAAGCACAACAGACAGTAAAACACCCACCTGCTTGTTAAGCAAGGCAGGTATGAGAGGCCTCAGAGACTGGGCCGGGCTCTCGGGACAACCATGTGTGTGCACGCGTGCTCGAGAGAGCTCGGACATGGGAGACAAGCACCAAGGACGCCACGGGAGCCATGTCGACACCCATCACGCACCCACGGCTCTGGGGCTGTGGGTCAGGGAACGGGGACAGTGAAAGATCCCTTGTTGCCAAACACGGAGCTGGGACGCACGTGGAATTCAGTGTCTGGGTTAAAACCAAGCTTTAGGGAGGCTTCGGTGCAGATACGGTATTTTCGAAAGCACTGTCTACTCCTTCCCGGGTGAACACAGGCCCTCATGGTGCCCACGGCCTCAGCAACAAGAGCCAGAGGGCACAAGGAAGTCTGCAGGGTTAAGGAAATTTTCCATATCCTGATTTGGTGGTGGTTTCATGACTGTGCATCAGAACTCACAGGGCAGGGCCTTACATGGGGTGACTTCTGCTGTAGACAGACTATTCGTCAGTAAACTGGACTTAACAACACAAACCGCCACCCAGCAGAGCAGGCCTTGTCCCCCGCTCTGCCGCACTCTGGGGTCAGGCACGTCCTGAGCACCCTCCACAGCCGCGGGCCCCACCGAGGCCAGCAGGGAGTCCAACGCCCTCGCCGAGGCCGCCGCCTGCTGGCCTCCTCCAGACAGAGCCCGCGCTCAGACTGAGGGCATCCTGCTCTGCTTTCTCAGATCAGATCTGCCTTCTCCCGCACTGGGACACCTGCTGGAACACCTGCTGGGACACCTGCTGGGACACGGGGAAGCACAGCCCAATCCCTCCTTCCTCCACCTAGAAGAAAGGTTCTCAAGTCCGGCGGCAGGTTATAATGACTGGAGCAGCTTGTCAAAACCACTGGTCTGTGCCCTGCCCCCCACCCGGGGATCGGAGGTGACGGGGTGGCTGGGGGGCCAGGCACTGGAAGACTCCAGGCTCAGAATGAAAGAGGGAATATCATGCAGATCCTAGAGACGTTAGAGGTATAATAAAGGAATATTATGGGGCAACTTTATTCCAACACGTTGGACAACTTAGAGGAAATGGACAGATTCCTGGAACACACAAAACACCAGGACCAACCTACAGAAAATTTTAGCAGCCCTATGTCAAGACACCGAATTCTTACTTGAAAACCTCCCCATAAAGAACACCCCAGATGGCTTCACTAGTAAATTCTATCACACACTTAGGGAAGAAACAAAACTGCTCCCACACAAGCTCTCTTTTAAAAAAATAATAAAGGGGCACCTGGGTGGCTTAGTCGGTTTAGCATCTGACTCTTGATTTTGGCTCAGGTCATGACCTCAGAGTCGTGTCAGCCTCTGCACTCAGTACAGAGTCTGCTAGAGATTCTCCCTCTCCCTCTGTCCCTGCCTCGGCTCACATGCTCATGTGCGTGCTCTCTCTAAATTAAGTAAATAAATCTTTAAAAAAATAATAAATAAATACTTCCCAAATCATTGTGTGGGGCCAACATTACCCTGATACTGAAAGCAGACAGATATTACAAGAAAAGAACACAATATCCCTCATGAATACAGTTATAAATGTCCTTAACAAAATTGTACCAAATTAAATCTAGCAATATGTAGGAAAAATAATACTTCACGACCATCTGGGGTTTGTACTACCAATGCTGTTTAACATGCAAAAATTAATCAACATAGTTCACCATACTTATGAAAAAGAAAGAAAAATCGTACAATCATCTCCATAGAAACAGAAAAAGCATTGACAAAATTCAACATCCATTTATGATAAAAACTCTCAGCAAAAGGCATCCAGATAAAATCTTCACCTAACATCGTATTTCATGAAAAAGCATAAAGTTCTTCCTATGATTGGGAACAGACGAGAATGTCCACTTTTACCACTTGGGTGAAACAGCGTACTGAAGGTCCTAGACAAGAGAATGAGAAGAGAAAAAGACACAGACAGCATTCCAGTTGGAAAGGAGAAGTAAATGGTCCCTATCCATAGCTGTCAGGATTATCTATGTGCAAAATCTTAAGCGGTTACAGGAAAAGCTATTCAAACAAGTAAGTAAACTTAGAAAGGTCACAGAATAAACAAGCAATAAAAAAAAATCAATTGTAAACACTCGCAATAAACTGCACAATAAAACTTTAAGAAATCCATTCATAACAACATTAAAAAACATGAAGTACTTATGAATACATCTGATAAAATATGTATAAAACCTGTATGTGGGCCTCTGCACGTCACCACTAGGAGACACAGGGGAGATGGACGTGGATGGGGGGATGGCCCACCTCGCTGGCTGAGAGACTCAGTGTTGTGAAGATGTCAGTTCTCTCCAAATTATTTAAGGAGTTGATGTGATCCCAGTCAAAAATCCAAGCAAGTGTTTTTATAGAAGTTGACAAGAGGATTTTAAATTCATATGGAAATGCAAAGGGTCTAGACTAGACAAAACCATCTGGAAACAAAGCTCAATTGGGAGGCTCACACTACCTAGCTGTAAGACTTTTCATAAGGCAACAGTTATGGAGACACAGAGGTTGGGGGGCCGACGAGGAACAATCCAGAATGGGCCAGAATCAAGTCCAGAAACAGAGCCACACCGATAAGCTTGGGTACTTTCCAAACACAATGCCGAGAGAATCCAACGGGAAGGATCGTGTCTTTAAATCAATGGTACTGGAACTGATTATCTAATATGGAAAACAATGAACCTCAATCCTCGGCATTTTCCAGTTAAAAACGAACTCAAAATGGACAACAGATCTCAACACAATGGATAAAACCATTAACGTTTTCAGAAGAAAACACAGGAGAAAAATCTCCATGACTCTAGGCCTTAGGCAAAGATTTCGTAAATAGGACACAAAAAGCACAAACTGCTAAAAACAGTCGATAAAACGGTATTGAATCAGAACCGAAAACATCTGCCATTTGAAAGATGTCATTAATAAAATAAAAAGGCGGCCACAGACAGGGAGAATATTTGCAATACATATCTGAATCCGGAACACATGAACAGCTCTCAGAACCCAAATATAAGAAGACAACCCTATTCAAACGTGGGCAGAAGATGTGGAGAGGTACTTCGCAGAATATTTACACATAAACCCAGGAAAAGCTGCTCAACTAAAATCTCGAGGATACAGCACGTAACGCATTAGAAGAGCTAAAATTAAAGACGGTGACAGCAAGTGTCAGCAAGGCTGGGAAACTGTCCTTTCACACGTCAGCGCAGGGATGGGGAATGATCCAGGCTCCGTGGAAAACAGTCTGCCTCTTTCTCAGAAAGTTAAATAACAGACGCTTACTGCATACCCCACAGGTGCACTCATTCGCAGCTACCCAGGAGGAGGAAAACCCACGTCCGCACCAAGATGCGCACATGAACGCACACACTTTTTACCGCTTTTTAATTTATTTATTTACTTGAGAGAGAGGGAGACATCAAGCACAAGCGGGGGGAGCTGCAGAGGCAGAGGGAGAAGCAGACCTCCTGCGGAGCAGGGAGTCCCATGCTGGACTTGACCCCAGGACCCCGAGATCACGACCTGAGCCAGAGGCAGATGCTTAACCGACTGAGCCCCCCAGGCGCCCTGCTTCATACCACTTCTTATTATAAAACACGCACAAGGTAACATTTCCCTGTTAAAGTGTACCATGCGGTGACACAGAGTACGTTCCCAGCGCCGTGCAACCATGACCAGGATGCAGTTCCAGAGCCCTTTCTTCGCCCCAAAAGGAAACCCTGCCCACATGAACTCCCCCCATCCCCTCCCCCAGCCGCAGGCCCCCTGACTGCTTCCGGTCTCCACGGACCTGCCTATTCCAGACATTTCACGTAAATGGAATCACAGAATATGTCCCTGTCCATGTCCCTGCTCAGTTAGCACAATGTTTCCTAGGGGCATCCGCGATGCAGCATGTCAGCGCTTCGTCCCGGTGTGGCGGGACACGTCCGCCCGGCCATTCATCCACTGCGGACGCCTGCGTGGCTCCCAGCTCACGGCTGTTGCTGGCACTGCAGCTTTTGGCTCGAACGCCTGTCTTCGGCTCTTCCGGGCAGATACCCCGGGGGGACTGCGGGGTCCCAGGGCTATCCTACACGGAAGTCCTCGAGGACTCTCCTTGCTGCACGATGTCCCATTCCCGCCGCAAGGCACCAGGCTCTCATTCCTCCCGAGCTCCCAACCCTGTTTCTGGGCAAGAGCCCGTCTGATGGGTAGGAAGTGGTATCTCGTCATGGTTTTGCTCTGCGCTTGCCCCGTGACTAACGATGGTGAGCATCCTACCATATGCTTCCCTGTCCTTTCTGCATCTTCTTGGAGACGTGTCTACTCACGTTTAAGTGGCTGCGTTTCCTCCTGTGTTGAGTTGTAGCCCACAGCACTTTTATTCCCAACAACCCCAAATGGGAGGCAATGCAAACATCTAACAACAGGTGCACGAATCGATAAACCCTGGGGCACCCAACCATTCAACAGAACTCAGCCCTAAACAGACACGGAGTTCTTGCACACACAGTAACAGGTAAGAATCTCAAAACCACCGCGCTGTGCGAAAGCAGCCAGACCCACAGTCTGTGAACATGCCTCCCTTTTGAAACTCTTGAAGAAACACGTCTCATCGGCCATAATCTAATCTCAGCAGATCAGCGGTCACCTGGGCAGGGGGCTGAGCGCAAAGGGCAAGAGGGAACCTGGGGAGTGCTCACAGGCCAAAGGGTCTCAGTCGCCCCCATGCAACCCTTCCGTGAGAGGGCCAGGCCGCGGGGCACGTTGGCGAACCGCTGCGTGGGCGTGGCACGTCCGACCCCAGGGCCTGTTGTCACCATTACGGCAGCAGCCACATGGCTGGGCACATTTCTCAAAACACTCCGCGTGCCCCGAAAACAGGCCTGTTGCCGTGTGGCAATCACACCTCATTAAAACTGGTGAAGCAAGCGCTGTCCCTCTGGGCGAGCACCCGGCCTCGGCCGCGCCGTCCACCCCAGGGCTCGTGCACGCGCCAGCCGGGCCTTGACCCGGGGGCCACGGCTTCACAGACCCGCTCTCAGCTGGCGGTCAGGTGCCCCGGGACGAAGTCGCTGTTCTCGACAAGACCCGGGTCCTCGCTGGTGGCCGGGGCCCACCTGCATCAGATGCCAGGTCACAGCCGGAGGGAACGTTCACAGTCCCCCTGCGGCCACACGGCCCCCAGGACGGGGCCCCACTTCCAGCCTCGGTTTCTGGGCAGACCTGCCCCTCAGTGGACCTGCCCCCTCCCTCCTTCTGCCCAGCACCGTCGGACGGCAGCCCACCCTGCCCGGGCGCCGGGTGGACAGCTCTCCAGGGCCCCCGGTGCCCACCCGTGAGCTCCCGTCTGTGCCTCCACAGCGCCCTCTGGCGCCCCGGCCCCTCCTGTGCGTGGACCCCGGGCGGGCGGCGAGCTGAGGTGCAGTGCACGCAGGCTGCAGGCCACACTGCAAGCTGGTGGGGAGACCCCCGGGGCCGGCCGGCTCCCCCACCTGGAGGGCTCCGGCAAGAGCCACCTCCCCACTGCCTTCACGGCTCGTCCCTCCCTTCAGGACCCAGACTCCAACACCACCCTGGCTGCCCCCACCCCACTGACCGGGCCCCCCCGCAAAACAGGGGCCGCAGTCCCCCCTCCCTGCCTCCTGAGCTCTTGGCCGACCACGCCCCCAGGCCACCTCAGCTCACCAGCCTCCTCCAGGTTCCCGGGGTCAGCTCTGAGCCCTCACCGCATGGGACCCCTCGGCTGGGCGGCCTTCCTCCGGCCTCACTGGCCACTGCTCACGGTCCCTCAGGTGTCCTCTCCTCTCTCTACCTCTGGCTGTCCCGTGCTGACTCGCAGCTTTGAAAGCTTCATCCCTGGGGGCGCCTCCCTGGTGCCGTGGGTCGAGCATCCGACTCGGGGTTTTGGCTCAGGTCAGGATCTCGGGGTCGAGAGGCTGAGCCCCAAGTTGGGCCCCCCGCTCAGCGCCGGGTCTGCTTGGGATTCTCTCTCTCGCTCCGCCTCTGCCCCCCCCTCCCTGCTCGCGCATGCGTGCTCACACTCCCGCTCTCGTGCTCTCTCAAAATGAAATAATAAAACAAAATCCAAAATAAAAGCTCCACCCCTGCCCCAGCAGCAGGCTGACACCCCAGCCTCGCCGGCCCACAAGCTCCTCACACCCGCACGTGGACGGCGCGGGCTCGCAGGCACAACCCGGAGAGCGGCCATCCTCCCTGACTCCCCACAAGGGCTCGCCGGCGACGGCCCCAGCCCAGGATGACCCAGCTGCACCCCGCGTCCGGTTGCCTGAGCCTGAGTCTCGGGGTCCCCTGGCCTCCTGATGCTGCACCGCCCGTGAGCGCCGTGTTCCACACACGGGGACGTGGCCCGACCCCGGCGCCCCTCCCGCCCCCTGGCCGGCTGATTTCGAGTCCCAAACACCCCACGACGCCCCGCGTGGGACAGAACCTGACTTCTCGGCCTCGCCAGCCAGCCCTCCCCCCAGCCTGGCGGGAGCGCCCCGCGGGCACGGCCCTCGGCGCCTCGGCTTCTCGCTGTGGCGGGTGCTCGGCACTCAGCCGCCAGCGGAAGCCCCCCGTTCAGCGGACGAGCGTGTGAGGTGCTGGGGGGCCCCCCACGAGGGGCGACGTCACGCTCTGGTCCCGAGCGACGGCGGGCGGCTCTCGCCCCGCAGACTTGCAGCCTGGACCGCGGGCTCGGAGCGGCGCCGCCGGGGCGGGCCCCTCCCTCGCCACACAGCGGACACGGGCGCGGGCGCCAAGCGCGGGGGCAGAGCGCCCACCTCAACGCACACGCGGCAAGCCAAACACCACCCGAATGCGGGATCAGAGCAAATTCCACTCCGGCGGTCAAAGCTCCTAGAAGGTCTCGCACTAGGCAAATAGGGGGAAACACCCTTCGGATCCCAGGCCATTTGTGCTTTCCACCTGGCAGACTCACCATCTTTATGCTTTTTAGTTAGCGTGGATGGAAGTGACTTAACATACCCTCTACTAAGAGAAAGCAAAAACAAAGCAAGCACAGAGAATGAGTGGAACTGCCCACGGGGCTGCACCCCCACCCGCCGGGGGGACCTGCCAGCCAAGGCTCTGGACGACGTTGCGTTTGCTCTTGGGCCGCACAGGGGGCCGTGCCTCTCCACCTGAACCAGGACCGGCTGGGTCTGAGCTGAGGCCCCCCCGCCCCAGGCCCCAGGCCCCAGGAGAGCATAGACGACCTCTGCCGAGGTCTGGCCTCGCTGGGCGACACGCTGGCATTCGAGGCTCAGGGTCTGGGGCTGGTCTCCCCGGCTGCCGAGGGCAAGGCGCCCATGTCTGTCTCCTCACGGCCCACAGAGCACTTGCTCAGAGGGCCAGGACCACTGACTGCAGAGCACCTCACATAAACCACGTCATCCCTACTACGGTGTGCAGGAACACGAGTTTCTACAAATCAAGTCCCATTCGTAATAAATTTAAATGTAGAAACTTGGAATATTTAGAAAAGGACATTATATTACCTAATGAAGAAACCCTTCTTAAAAATTAATTTTTAGACTGGAAAAAAAAAATTCCATTATAAACACAACTGAACAGAAGTACATAGAAGGGAAAAAAGTAGTTCCTCTTCCTCTTTCATCCCTTCCCCCAATACACATGCACACTTCCTCCTCCAACACACACGCACACACATGCACGCGCACACACATGCACACATGTATGCGCACACGCACACACATGTACACATGTATGCACACTCATACGCACACGTATGCACACACAACACACATACACAATGCACAAACACACAGCACGCACACACATGCACACATATATGCACACACGCAGCACATATACACACATGCACGCACAGCACGCACACACGCACATGCACGCATACACACACATATGCACACACAGCACACATACACGCATGCACAAACATACACAGCACACACCCACACATGCACACAGATACATAGCATGTACCCACATACACATGCATACATGCACATACGTGCACGCACATGCACGCACACACACACACACACACACACACACACACCCTAGGGCCTGGAGCAGCTCCTGCTGTCCACAGCGGGCACTCCACAATTATCTGTTGAAAAACGCTATGTGCCTGTCCAGGTTGCTTTTGACATGTACGCACATGAAAACCGGCTCCTTCCATACATTCTCCATGAAGAAGCAGTGGTTTCACTTCATGTGTCGGCACCTCTTTTGAAGGAAACCTCTGCACTGTGTCATGAGCTGAAGGACCTCTGGCGTATTTCTGGGAGGGGACGTGCGGTTCTTAGGTTATGATACACTTTTTATGACGGAGAATTTTGAAAATAAAGGAAGTGGACAGAACCGAATAATGAGGGTTAACGAGGTACCCTCCCCCAGACCCAACCGCCCCCGGACAAGGCCACCCCTCCAAACCCACCCGCCTCCCACCCTGCTGATGGGAAACAGACCCCAAATGCTCTCTCGCTTCCTCTGCACACCCTCCCGTGTCCACAGCTCACAGGTCATTTCAACATGACCACAGCACTGCTATTAAGGACTATGACCGTTCTTTTTAAAATCATCACTTGCACAACAAATATCAACTGTCTCATAAACACCATAATTTTTTAAAAGAATGATTCTTGAGTTAAATCAAGTGCTGGTCTGACTGCATTTTGTCCAGAGCCTGCTGTCCTGGGGAGCTGCTCAGAAGTGGCCCAGGCAGAGGGTGC
Organism: Leptonychotes weddellii; assembly: GCF_054177405.1. NCBI lineage: Eukaryota > Metazoa > Chordata > Mammalia > Carnivora > Phocidae > Leptonychotes > Leptonychotes weddellii. The sequence goes on from NC_138382.1 coordinate 2,325,236, forward strand.
AGTCTGCGCCCTCATGGACAGCATCTGAGGCTTTTAGACCACAGAAGGACCCCCATCCCGCGGGAGGCGCACCCAGACCTCGGATGCCCCAGGCTGCTTCAAAGCCCTGGACTGGCGGCGGGCGCAGGGAGCCGGCCCTGGCACGGCACTCGGGGAGCGTCAGGCAAGCTGAAAGTGAGCCACTCAAGGAACTGGGATGAGCTACTTGCTCAGCCCCAAAATCACCTTAATTGTTGTGCCGACAAACGCCACCCCCTCTCCAGGCAAGGCCGACTATGCGCCCTCCCAAATCAGCAGGTATTTCCTCCTAGTAAATTCTGGCTTCCCCGTGTCACCCCCACCACCAACGGGAAGCCTGCAAATTGCTGTGAGCTGAGCCCCTGTTCCAGTGCCAAGGAGCCTGCCTGACCGGCCCTGCTCTCAGGCGACGCCCTAAGACGTCCCCAGACGGCCCCAGCCCAGTGGTGCGGGGGCAGACCCAAGACCGAGGCAGAGGAGACCTACCCCCCCACCCCGGTGCCCCCATCCCTTCTGTTCGGACATTTTCCTTCTTCTAGTCTCCCTTCTGCCGTGGTGACAGGGCCAGAGAGAAGCAACTGCTCCCAACTGGGAACTGCGAAGCCGGTGGCCTTTCTCCCAGCACCAGCCCCCATCAGCCGACAGCAAATTCATCTGTAGGGTTTTGCACGGCCAGCTTCACCGCCCAGCCACCCTACACGCCCGGCCACTTAACAGACTACCACTGCTGCTCCCGGCAGAGCCCGGGGGCACGGGGGCGCTCAGAGCTCCTGCCGGCCACCTTGCCTCCCAGCAGCTCTTTCAACCAAGCAAATTCTTAGACGAAGAGGAAAGTCACTGTAAATTATGGAACAATCGGGAAGTGAATCCCCGGCCACAGCAGCAGGGACCTACCCCAGCCAGCAGTGGGGATGCCTGGGGACCAGGGTCCCAGCTGCCGACCCAGGGGCTCTGGCCCCAGACTCACCACTCAGGACACGGCGTCAGGAGAAGGCTCTGCAGCCACCCTCCCTGCCCTGCCTGTTCCTCCCTCAACACCAGAAATGGGACCCAGAAGGAGGGGCCAGAGGCCTGGGCCCGTCCACACTAGGTGTGGGAGAGGCAGAGGACCCACGATCTGTGCAATGCGTTATTGATTTTGCTATGGGCGGGCACCATTAGCGTGCACTCCCAAGACTGGCCTAGACAACCCCGCCTGGTGTGGGGAAGGCCGTCCAGATGAAATCCGCCTCAGATAACCCACACGGCGGGGATCACAAGGGAATGACATCATTAAGGTCATCTCCCTGCCTCCCCTAACCCCACCCCCGCACCCCAGAACTGCTGGAGAGCTGTGCAGCGTGGCCTTGCACCCCACACCCCAGCTTGGGTGTGTGCACTGCCCGTCAGGGCCTGAGCAAGGCCAGCAGGCCACCCCAGTCACCAGGGGAGGGGGCTCTGCAAAGCTGCATCTTCCAACAGACTTGTGCTAGTCTGGGCAGAGGGTGGGCAGAGGAACTCAACAGCACTATTTCAGAGGCAAACAGATGGCAAAGCCCATCGTGGGGAGTCAGTCACTCCCCCCACCCCCAGCTCATGGTCCTGCAAGGGAGTGATGGAGCAGAGCGACCTCCCATTGTCACTGATGAGGTTTTCTTCCTTCCTTTCATTCACCTGCTGTGTGTACCACAGACACTTCCAGCCTGAAGTGAGGGTCTGGCTCCCTGAGGGCCAGTTCTTGGCCACAGAAAGAGCCACTGAGTCTCTCGCCATCCCCTCATTCCTGAGGCTTTATCCCTGGTAGCACACGGTGCCTGGAGTACTCAGAGCAGGCCGGCTTTATTCTTCTCTATTTTTGCAGACGATGTGCATAGATACCAACCGTTCAAGTGACAATTGGGGCATTATCTCCACCAGAATCCTGGCCCCAGCGCTGGCTGAGGCAGCCTGTTTCTGGGACACAGTAAACACTCCCAAATAACGGTGCCCAGGCCGCCAGCAGGCTGGCCCCAGGCCTGGGGCAGATATGAGGTGACAGCCCACGATGTCACTTCACCCCCTGCAAAGGAAACTTCCGCTCCGTGGCGCCTGGTGGACCTGAATAGACTCGGGAACAGAGGGGCCAGCTGCTTGGCCACAAGCCCCAGGTCAGGCCTGGCCTGCAGCGGCCTGGCCACCCACGGGCCTAGCCATGCTCAAGGTAAGGGGAGGCTTTTAAAACAAAAGCAGAGCAACTTTGGGAGGCACAGGGCTGGAGAGCAGGGCCCAGCCCTTGACAACAGGCCTCATTTTCCGTGAACTGCCCGTCTGTACACTCACACGCACCCCCCCCACCCCAACACTAAATCCAATAAACGAAGACAAGGACCACCACCCAACTCTCCTTTCCATGTGTGCACTGGCAAAACCCCAGTGGATTCAGCTCCCCGCCGCTCACCAGGCGGCTGCAACAGGTGCAGCCCCAGCTAAAGCTGCTGACTCCCCTTGGCTGTTCTAGAATCACGCAGCGGAAACCCTGAAGGAAGCTGAGGCCTGCAGCACTCGCCGCCAGGGCCCTGACCTGCCCCACCTGTCTGAGTGCGCGCCTCCGGTCGGGCGCACGGGGGCCGCGGCCTCCCGACCGAAATAGAAGCCCGCGGAGCCCGGCCAGGCCCAAGTGGCCGGAGCCGGCGCGGGCCCAATGGCCAGGGGGGCGGCGGGCCTGGTCTGAGCGCCGCCACCGCTCGCAGCCCCGATCGGCTGCACGCCCTGCGCCCCCGGAGCCACCTGCGCGCCGGGCCCGGAGGGTGCTCGGGAGGGGAGGGGTCCCGAAGGTCCTGGGAGGGGCCTGGGGGGCTCCCAGGCGGAGACTCTGGGAGGGTCCAAGGAAGGGACTCCGGGAGGGTCCGGGGGTCCGGGGAGGAGTCAGGGGGCTCCGGGGCGGAGACTCCGGGAGGGTCTGGCGGGGTGGAGGCTCCGGGGGGCTAGCTGGGGCCCGGGGTCTCCGGGAGGGTCCCGCCGCCCCCGCGCACCTGCCGGGCCCGCGCGCTCCCGCCGCCCGCCGGCCCTTACCTGGCTGCGCGTCCCGGTAGTGCCCGGCCGGGTGAGCGCGGGCGCAGGAATGGCGGCGGCGGCGGCGGCGGCGGCGGGCGGGGCGGAGCGGGGTCTGCGGGCCGGTTCGGGCCGCGCTCGGAGGGGCGGCGAGGCCCGGCGGCGCGGGGATGCTGCGGCGCGCGAGGGCGCGGAGGCCGGCGCGGGAGGGAGGGAGGGCGCGGGGCGGCGCGCAGGCCCCTCCTCCGCTCCCCGCCTCCCCTTCCCGCCGCCTCCTCCTCCCCGCCCCGACTCCCCGTCAGACTCCTCCTCCCCCGCGTCTCGTTCCCTCCCCTTTGCCCTCCCCTTTCTTCACCTTCCTCCACTACTCCTCTGCCTCCTCCCGCCTCCCCTCTTTCCCTCCCTCCTCCTCGCCCCGCAGGGCTTCAGAGGCTGCCCCTGCCCTGGCCAGGCCTCTGCTGGGTCCAGAACCGGTTCCGATGAAGGGCCCGGTTACCCCCCTTCCTCACCACCTGCTAATGGACCAGCTTGCGCTTTCTGGGAACCTGGGCTGAACTTACGCACCCTTTCCAGGCCCCCCCAATCCCAAGGTCTCCTGCACCCCCAGGCTCTCTTGCCAACTCAGCTGGGAACCTGCCCAGCACAAATGTGTGGACAGACCGTGTGGGCTCCCAGGATGGTTGTTCCTTTGCTTCTTAGTAAATCTGCAAGAACATTCCAAACAGACCCCCTGCATTTTCCCAGAGTGAGGTGGGCAGTTACCTCCTCCAATCTAGGTTTGTCCAAGCCCTTCTGGGCCTCCGCGCCAAGTGTCAGCCACGTGTTCACTGTCTTCTACACCAAATGGCAAACCATTTCCCAGTGCTGCCCCTGGTGACATGTTTGTACTAACACAGGGTGTGGGGGGCCCTGGGTGGCCCCTGAAGACTGCTCCCTTCGGCCCTGGAGGGAGAGGTAACCTTGGGAAGGCCATCAGGCCTGCTGAGGGATGCTGTCCAGAGGAAAGAACAGAGTTCCCCGTGAGCCAGTGGGGATTGTACCCCGTGTAGGAGTCGGGGCACCCTCTCTGGGCCTGGTGCTCATGGCCTGGGCCGCAGCACCCTCCGAGGGGACCTGGGACTGCTCTCCTGGTGACCGCTGCTGCTGAGAACCAGAGTGAGAGTTTAAAAATGAAGACTTTCCTAAATGATCCATAACATCCCAAGAGCCTCGCCCCCTTCATGGGCCTTTTGCCTTTCCCCACGAGCCAGGCCTCAGGACCAGTGGACCCACAAGGGCCGGCAAAGTCTAAGACGGTGAAGTTAGTGCTGAGGGTGCAGGCAGGGGTGAGTGTGGGCTCACCCGCTCTCCCTCTGTGTGGTGGCGGCGGGGGTCATGACCTGGAATCTCAGAGGCTTCAGTTCCTCTTGCCTTTCATGCTTCCAAGGTGACCTTGGGAGCCCCATCCTGCCTTCCCCAAGGTGAGGATACGGTGGCCGGCTCCGAGTGTGGCTGGGCATTGCCGAGAGAATGGTGGGCTCCCCAGTGCTATGTGCTCCAGGTTTGATGCTGGGTGACTGTACAGCAAAGTGGGGAGAAGTCCTCTCCAAGGTTCTCTGGTCAGAGGAGCTGTGAATCTAGATCCCCATCCCATTGTGATTAAAATCTGGTGTGAAGAGATTAGGGCAGGGCTGTTTTAACAGCATCCCATTCCCCGGAGCAGGGACCTACTCTCAGGATCCAGAATTGTGAGCATCGCAGAGGTGGGAGGGGGATGCTCCCCTTTATTCCTGACTCATTGGACACCTCTGGAACACGGTGCCCTTGCCTGGTGCCCAAGGACGGCCACCAGCAGGCCGTAGGAGGGAGGTCGACACATCAGGAGACGTCAGCCTGAAGAATGGACGTGTGTGGAGCACAAGATGGTGGAATCCAAATATTTGCAAAACTGTCCGGGAAGAAGGATTACCCTGTGGGGTTATGAAGGGCAGAAGGAGGACAGATGGGTGGAAATTAGATTGGAGAGTAGATTTCCGCTCCTTGTGAGCGCTTTCTGGCAGACTCGCCTGCCCAGGAGCCGCTGCCCCTGGAGGAGCATGTCCTTCAGAGCCAGCGTCTAGACAGGTCCTGGGGCCACCGCGGGAGGGAGGGGCCTGATTGGATGACCTCAGGAGCCTCTCCCAGCTGCTAGACCCGTGCCCTGCACCCCGTCCCACTCACTCTGAGGGGCAGAGGGCGGCCCAGCAAGCCAGAGACTTGTTAGCGCCCTGACACTGAGCCTCAGCACCTTACACCCTGACCCTGTCCGGCCTGTTTCCTTATCTGTGTACGTCCGGGGAAAGGGGCGGATTTAGGGTGAGCGCTGCTCGCTTCCCACCCCCAGCCCATGGAGGGCCTCCTGTCGCTGTGGCCTCACCCGTCACACCGAGTGACCCACTTAGTCTCTTTGTTCTTGTTGTTGCCAGTTCCCGTTCCATCATGGGACATCCTACACACGTACATAAGAGCAATCAAATGAGCCTGGGGCACAGGGTGGCAATCTTGTGTCACCTCTGACCCACCTCCACACCCCTCCCAATGCTAATCTGACACACATCAGTGACAGCCCATCCACCAATCTGTCCTGGAGCTTCTCCAGAAATGCAAAGTGGCTGGATTCATGGGTGTCTCCGCATGTCTCCGACACCCTCTCTGTGCGGACGAGCATGATGATTGCCTAGATGATATTACATCCACTATGCACGAAGGCTCCGTGCGGCAGCCCAGGCACCACGGGCTCTGCTCGGCTTCCACCCTCGCCGGCGTGGACCTGAGGACAGACACCCGCTTCTCTGTCTCCCTGCCTCCCGGGGCAGCAGAACATGGATGCCGTTGGCTGGGAGCAGCTTTAAGACGGCCCCACGGGGAGTATTTGAGCACCAGAGGAAGGGTTTTCCAGAAGAGCAGGTGCATTGCGTTCCTCGGGCTCCAGCAGGTGCAGCCCCAGCCCGGGCCTTAGCACGTCGGCTGTCAAGCAAAGGGAAGCAGCGGCCCTGCAGAAACTGGCCCTCGGGGGCCGAGGCAATGTCTGGGGAGCCCGAGCCACTGCCAGGTCCAGGCAGATGTCTTCTGGATGCAACCACAAAGTGCACGAGTGCCACTCCACCCCGCACCATCCGTCCGCCACCCCACACAAGGCCCACCTCCCGGCAGCCCCCCTGAGATGAAGGGTCCCCGGGGTCATCATCAGAGCACCCTCTTCAGCTGGAAAGGAAGGTGGGGGGTGAAAATGTTGCCCCTTTTCCCCATCCATTCCATCTGCACGGACCCTCCAAAGTCCCCCCCAGATTACAAATTTTAAAGCACATCCCCAGACTTCAGATCCCCAGAACTTAGCACAATGCTTATGTAAAATTGCTCCCAAACCTGTTTATTTTATTATTAACAGAGGGGATGGGACTCTTAGTGGCGAGTGACCGAAGTTCAGCTACAATCTTGGCTCATTGACCTGTAGGGGGGCTGCAGATACAGCTAGATCCAGGGGCTGAGAAGCCATTGTTGGTCTTCCTCCTCTCCTGTCTCTCATGGCCTCTGGTTCTGCTTGTGTGTGGGTTTCACTCTCCTGCCACAATCCACAAGAATGACAAAGACTCTTTCTCGCCCTACGAAGCATCTCATGGAAAGACTCGGGTCAGGTCTCTGGCCCAACCCATGAACTTATAACCCCAAACAGGCTGGGGAGCCACGACTGGTCAGACCTGGGCCACCTGCCTATGCCTGGGGCGGGGTGTGGTCCTGCATCTCGCAGAACCTTGGGGCTGGGTGGGAGCAGCGCCCTCATGAACAGATGGTCCTCAGCAGAGAGGACCAGCACGCGTCCAGCTGCGTTAGAACCAGAGGGCAAATGTGTAATCACAGTGCATTCCTTTGGAGGCACGGTTTCCTGCCATAATAAAGAGACCTAAAATACAGCGGCTTCACCAAGGTAGCCATCTATTTACTTCTTATATGACGCTGCCAGAGGTAGCCAGGCAGGCCGTCCGTGGCCGGCGTCACCATCCTCCACTTGCAGGGAGGAAGGCCATGCTCATAAACTCAGCGGGACAGGAAGGGCACGCGCCAGCTCTGTCCCATAGCGTTGGCCAGAACTTGGTCCCAGGGCCGCCGGGAGCTGTGGGGATGCTCGGGCATGCAGTCGCTAGCTGGGCAACTGCGCCCGGCTACCCGCGTACTGCATGAAGGAAGGGGAAACTGGACACGAGTGCACATTCGGGAACCACCACACACGCTCTGGCGTGATTAGCGTCGTCGTAAATGTACGTGCACGACGACTGTCCCGCTAGAACTCTGGAGTTGACAGCACCCCACGTGGATGGGCACGCGGGAGCGCGGATGGTACAGCTGTGTTGGAAATAGGCTTAGCAGCACCTCCGAGGAGGACGGGCATATGCTCTGTAACCGGGCAGTCCCTCTTCTGGGGGTAGACACAGCAAAAGTCGGTGTGTTCCGTCAAGTCGAGACCCCACCCCGACTGGAGCAAGCCTGGGGGGCAGAGGATGCTGGTGGGCAGCGCCATGTCCCTGACCCCCCAGGGCTCGAGCTTCCACGATACAAACATGCGGGCCGGGCGTGCTGGCCTCCTTGTCCAGGGAGGTGATGGTCCGAACCAGGTCCGGTGGCTTGTGCTTATTCTTCAATGGCTGTGCCCGGATCTGGCCCGTGGCGTTCGGGCTTCCCAAACGTGTGCCTCTCCGCACACAGACCTGTCAGAGGTTTTGTGCAGACACAGACAAGGACGGGACCACATGCGGGTAAGCCACCTGCCCCGGGATCGCGGGCCGCCCGTCAACCTCGCACCCGCCTCGGCCACCAGTTCATCAGCTGACTCTGGGAACAGGAAACTCATTGACCCAGACGCCCCTCTGGTTAATCAGGGATGGGACAGCACCCAGAGCTGGCTTCTTGCAAGAGAAAACCTGCGGCCTCCTCACCGGCACCGTCCTCCTGAGGTTGTCTCTTCACTGCGTCCCCTCTGGCCAGAGGACAGCCTCGTCCTGCCTGGCCCCCCGGCCTGGTTCCCTCGGGGAGCAGGACACCCACCATGAGCTCCCGCTCTCCCCACTTGCTGGCAAAGTGCTTGTCTGGTATTTTACTCAATGGAGCCAAAGTCATTTTGAAAGAGGGTATGTTTGCAAAGATGGAGTTACCACCAAAATTAAGGTGAGTTCTTCTATCGTGGAGGTAAAGTACAAGAGTGAGGCAGACATCCAGAAGGAGAGTGTAGGGAAGGGCTTAGCTCCAAAAGGAAGCCTGTGTGTAGCATGTAGGTCTCATCCGTGTGGGCCTTAGAACGATCACACAGATGCACGAGAAGCAAACCAAGCAGGAACGGCCAGCCCTCCGTCCCCCCCACCTTCCAGGATGTGCAATCTGAGCACCTTGGGGCTTTCTCTTCCGGCCCTGGCTCCCCCTCAGACAAGCATGTAAATATGCACATGCTCTTTACAAGATCTGGTCTCAATTTCTCTCTCTCTGTTATTTATTTTAAAAGTGGGACTGTCGCATTTAAACTTTACCCTGCCATTCACCCTGCAGCGTGTGCACCCAGCTCTGCTTCATTCCTCCGAAAATCATGTGCACAAGGGGAAAAAGCAGTTTAATCCAACAACATTGAGGTACATTTAAAAACGCTCCTCACCCTGCCTCCCATTCCAAGCTGTGGAGAACCCCCTTCTCCGTGCCGGGGGCTGCCCAACAGAAGGCGCTCTGTCTCCTTGTTCATCGGCCGTAGACGGGGGCTGACGGTGTCTCTGCACGAGACATGACTTAGCACCCAGCTGCCCACATATCTGGTCCCCGCTACAGTTTAGAGAATACACTGAATACAGCATATTGGTGAATACAGTTTAGAGAATATGCTGTTATTGTCCAAAGCTGGGCTCACGGGGTGCTTCTCCCCTCGCTCCCAGCGGTTTCGCTGAGTGAGATGAGAAACAAGCACCCGTCGACATCCTGTGCTCCCCTCTTGCCCGTTCACCTTCTCTTTGCCCCATCCACCTGCCAGGGGGTTACTTTTTCCACTGTGACGTTTCTGGGTTGACGTCTATAAAAACAGCACGTGGGAAGAACATGTGTGTGATCACTCATCAGCAGTCATCATGCCTGCAGAGGGGGGTGACGGCCAGAACCGTACCGGGGACGGGAATGGCGCCCCGGGCCACGGACGTGGGCTGCAGAAGGATGTCCCCAGCCCAGGGCACAGGCAGGCTCTGCTGTTGTCCCTTGCCCACGCGCCCCGTTCGTGGTTGCCCCGAAGCTTCCTCTGTGTTCTCCTGCACTTTCTAAGACTCTTCCTCCGGAGCCTGCGCCTCCACCCAGCAGAGGTTTTCTGTCCAGTCAGTTTGAGGCCATTCCTTACCTGTGACCCCGTTTCTTCCCGGAGACATTCTGCCTCCCGCCCGGCTCCTGGCCCGGCAGCCCTGGGCCACCGTCTTACATCCTGGCCCCAGACTGCCTCTGTCCTGGCTTGATCCCTGTTCCGTGGACCCACATCCTGCCCGTTCTGGCTGGCTCCCTCGTCTTGGGGAGGCGCCCCCACCCCCAGGGGGCCCCGAGGCTCTGTGAGATGTGCTCATGGTGAAATCGGGGTGCGCTCTCGCTGGCAGCTCGTGGACGGCCGTCGGGTTTGCCACTGGGACTGGTCAGGATCGTCTCCCCAGCCCTGGTTCTGGGATGTCTCGGGACAGGTGCCGGGTCAGTGGCTCTCCTTGGTGACCTCGGGCTCCCCCATCCTGAGCTCCCCTCCCTGACGCCTGTCCTTCTGTGGCTGCCGACCACAGTTGCAGCTCTCCCAGCCGCCTGCACTCCTGTGTGTGCCTCCCGCGTTCTCCTCGAACTCCTCTGCCACTTTGTCATTCCAGGGACCCGAGCCTTCACTTCTAGGAGCCCCTTCTTGGCTTTCACTGGGTCTGGCGTTACTGTCACAGACACGCTCTCCTCTCTTTTCTCCTAGGGTCTTCGTTTTCCTTTTCTGGGGGATTTTTTGAATTCTCCATGATTTTCTTCACCTCTTCTGCACTCCTTCCCTTGCAGGTGATTTGTTTGTATCTCTCTCTCCGCCATAAGCATGCCCTGGCGGCGACCCTGGCTCGCTGTCGGGCGTGAGCCCGGACGTCCTGATGAGTGGCCAAGAACCCGCAGTGTGGGGCTTCAGGCAGGGGTCCGCCACGCCTCTGTCTTTCCTCTGTGGCCGTGCATTTCCCCAGGGACGGAGGTGGGGCACAGAGGCAGGGGTCAGCCCACCACCCGCAGGCCTGTCCCCTCCACGCCCCTGCCCTCCCCTGTTCTTGGCGTCTCTGAGGACGGGGAGGGCATGTGGTTCCTATACTTTACCCGGTTCCCCAGCCGCCGGCCTCCCCCGTCTTCGCGTTCAGGGCTGCGTGATGCCCAGGACTCCTGGGCTCTGTGGCAAGACCATCCTGACTCTTGACCTCTGCTCTCCCAGCCTGCACATCGCGACATGCATCCATTTCCAGCGCCCAAATGTCCTTGACTGCTTTTAGCTACCGTCAACTCTTCTCTCATGCCCTGATTGATCGTTTCTTCCCCAGCATTTTCGTACGAGAACTTCCAGACAGACAGAAAAGCGACTTGGGTAGTGGTCGCGGGAATACCTACCAGGAATCCGGCGTCCGTGTGTGCCACCACGGTCATGCGGTCACACCTCCGAGCGCCCGTGTCTCCAGCTGTCAGTCCGTCCCATTTTCAAAAATGCATTTCTAATTAAGGATACTGCTACGCTGCTCCTGAACACTTAATTTTTCAGTTGCACCTTGTTCCCCTCCATGGTTTCCGTCGCTCTCGGTGTCGAGGAAGCTAGCTGGAAGGCGCGTGATATTCTCTCTGGTCCCTCGAGCTGTCAGGGTTTCTCTGCGGTCAGCCGGCTCCTCTCTGGCGGTGGACGGCCTTCGCAGGCGTCCAGTGAGACTTAGATGCCTGTCGTCCAGGGGAATGAAAGCGACGATGGCAGGTGCAGGGGGCTGGACAGGTTCCTGGGCTAACTGTAAGTGGGGGCCTCGCGCGGGCTGGGGCTGGGTGTGCGAGCGTGGGCAGTGGCTCTCGGCTGGACCTCCCAGACTGCGGGAGGGGGTGACGCGACAGAGTCCCTGGGGCCGGGCTCCCCCACACTGTGCGGGGCAGCTTGGGCCATACTGCCCTGCAGGCAGGGGTGAAGCACAGAGGCTGCTATGTTTACAGGGGTGGAGGCAGGACCGGCGGACACCCCTGCAGCTCGCACACCTTCACCGGTCTCGCTGCCTCCACCAGATCCTCCCTCAGCTTCTCCATCCCTGGGCTGGTGCTTCATTGGCTCTGAGATGGCCCACATGGCCCAGGCTGGCAGCTTGGAGGCGGGGAGGGCAGGATGTGTGGCCAGCCCATCTCTGGGCCCTGGTGTGGCCACATGACGCCTTCACGTGCACCCGCCCTTCCCCGTTCCCCATGCCCGGGCTCCAGAGACTGAGGCCTTCGTCGGGCTCTCAGCTCACACCAGCAAGAGGGAAAATCACGGTGGGTGCCACTTCCCAGTTTCTGTGGTCCTGACGGGGCCACGTGGGCCCCCTCGCCGGCCCCATGCACCTACCAGAGCAAAGTGACCACCTGGAGAGTTTAAGTTCATTTTCACAGGGATACATCTGTGTATTTTCTTGGTTTCCGTGTGTTCTCATTTGGACATAATATGGATGGTCTTGTGCCCGTTGTGTTTATAATTCAGTAAATTAAATGTACCTAAAATACTACTTAATGACTTGAGGTATTTGCATGCCAGGTGAAGCTGGGACTTTGTTTATGGAACTGCTACCCCCTGTCATTCTTTACAAACAGGAGTTTCGGCCCCAAGACCCCGAGAAGCATTACATCTCCCCGTGCCTCGGTCACACGCTGCCCCAGGCACCTCTTAGCTCCGTCCAGATTTGGGAGCCGCAAGCCCCCAAACCGAGCATTTTTTCTGCATGTCTGCAAGGGTTCAGGGGGCCTGTGTACTCGTTCACGTGCGTTAGAGGACAACCCCCTAAATGTGGAAGCCTAATGACAGCTAAAAACGCCGTTCCCACTGAGCACTCGCAGGGTCCACACACTGGAGTAAACTCTGTGTGCAAATATTTAGATTTTACCACTAAGTATTTAAAACATACAAAACGTATTGCAGGAGGACACAGCCAATACCCACCTGCAGGACGAAGGCTGCTGGCGAGGGAAGCCCCCCCAGGAGTCCCTGCCAGCTCCCCCCTCCTTGCTCCCCCCGAGGTCATGGCCTGAGGGTCTGTCTCTTGCGTTACCATGTGATCCGAGCTGAGGGTCTGTGCGCCCCGAGGAGCGCTTGCATTCTTGGGCAGGTTCTGAACTTCGTAGAAACGGTTCATGTGCCCAGCTCAGGGGCTTTTTGGGGACGTTAGCAGGACCAGGGTGTGGAAGGTGGCAAGGTGCCCTTCATAGGATTCAAGCTCCTTGACCCTCATCGAGCCTCGCAGTTTGCAGACTGCCTTTTCTGGCTGAACGCGGCCTCTCTCATTATTGTTCATCACATTCTATTTCTCCACGTCACGCCAAAAATCAGATGGTGATTTTTCCCCATCTGTTGCCACAATCTGCTCAAACTGTCACATTCCCAGAGCGCTCGGGAAATGAACGCACTCCCGCCTATGGATGGGGGTTTGGTCCTCAGCACTGTATTGGGATGCTTGGCCTCTAACGTCACGTTCAGAAAAATTGCTGTTTTCTCTGATGCCTGTGGTGAGTGACACAGAAGCGACCAGAGGGACTCGGGCAGGATTCAATCCTGAAACCTCAAAATATTCTCCCCTCTAATACAGAAGTATTTAGTAAAGGAGCCTCTCAACCAAGGCCTCTCTTTTTCTAACACAAATATTTTTAGCGGATAGGGAAAAAATTGACGTACTCACTCACACCACCTTTCAAAGGCTCCAAGTGCCACACAGCTGAATCTGGACGGACAAAATCCTGCCCCTGAAAGCGTTTCAGGAGAAAGGGGCAGAGAGTGGGCTATCCTAGTGTTGAGCTGCTTCTCTGATGCAGGACGCTGTTTCCCTTCTGGCTAAGAAAGTACAGAGCCGCCCCGCGGATGTGCGGATGGCCCGAGGGCCCCAGGATGCCCCCCTGCGGCTGTGTGGATGTCCTGAGGACAGCGGGGTGCCGTCCCGCAGATGTGCCGATGGCCAGAGGACCCCGGGATGCCCCCTGCGGCTGTGTGGATGGCCCGAGGACTCCAGGGTACCGCCCCGCAGATATGCAGATGGCCCGAGGGCCCGGGTGCCACCCCTCGGATGTGCGGATGGCCCGAGGACCCCGGTGCCGCCCCGTGGATGTGCCGACGGCCCGGGACAGGGGACAGTGGAGCAGGGCTGAACGAGGAAGTCCGTGGCAGAGCGGGGCGGTGACTTTTGTCTTGGGTACAGCAGCAGGTGTATTCACTGTGGACTAATGGAAGGCAGCAAAGTTTGCTCTGGAACAAACCCAGTTCTGAGAGGAGCAACCATCGGTCTGGATGTGTTTTCCAGAGGACAGTAGGGTGGCTTCCTCATGGCTCAGGTACCTGTCCCAGCCCCAATGCGCATTCCGCTAGGACAGCGGCCCCGCGGTCCCGCCCGACCAGCCCTGCCGGGGAGGAGGATCCTCAGGATGCCCCCACATGCGGTGTTGTCGCTTTATAAAGGTCACCTTGTAGTCGCCTGCTGGCTCCGCCTTCAGAGCAGAAAATAGATTCCTCCCGTGGTCTTTAAAGAGCACACTTGCTGTGTGAGCTCGCTGAGATGGTTTACGCGGTTATTTTCACTGGGCCACGACCGATTCTCACACGCCTGTAACTGTGTGACGCTGCGGCTGGCCCGAGTGGGACCCGCGGCCCCTCTGCTCCCCCCGACCCTCTTTCTATACCCGGAGGCAGGGCTTGTCCCTGATGCCCGTGAGTGAGTGGTAGCCCTTGAGACCAAGGGCCATGCTGCTTGGACTTGCCCTTCCTGGTTCTGTGAGGCAAGATTCCCCCATCTGGGACCTTCTTCCTCCTCCTTCCCCGCCCCCAGCACACAGACCACAGCCCGCCGGGACTGTTCCAGCCGGGGCCAGGGAGCAGCCCTTGGGGGGGCCTGGCTTGGAGGTGGTGGGTGTAGGAGGGAAGGCCTCCTCCCCTGAGGGTACCGCTTCCCCTCCACCGTGAGGCGCTCACATCCTCGGGGTTCAGGCACTGGTAAATGTGTCTGTGCGGGAATCTGACCCCGTCTCTGTAGGGAGGCAGGTTTCAGCCGGGTCTGAGAAGGATACGGGATGATGGGTGTTCTAGGAACACCAGGAGAGGGACGTGCTGTACAGAGGGACGTGAGGACCCCTCTCCTTCCTTCTGTTTTGCATTCGAGGCTTCTCTCCTCGCCCAGGAGCCCGTTTGGACGAGGGAAAGCGCCTGGGCTCTGCAGGGGACTTCATGCCTGTCTACCATGAATTCATCCCCGTTCCTCCTTGGGATCAGGGACCCTAAGAGGCTTTGGCCCTTTCAGGGATGGAAGAGACAGCAAAGGAAGGTAACAAGGGAGAAGACCCCCCTGGAAAAAGACCAAGGACGACTGTCAATCTGCCCCGGGGGGACAGGATGCCCCAGTGGGACCTGTCCCCCAGGAACCCTGGATTTGGGAAGCACAGCCCTGGGGGCCCAGCCTTGTTCAGGAATCATGCCTCCTGGGAGGTCCCTACTGAAACACATGCTTGTTATCTGGGGCCTGGTTTCAAGACTTGTGTACACACTCGTGTCCATGCATCCCAGCCTCTGAGACAGCCAAGGAGGATTGGTGGACTGTCTCTGTGGCCTGCTGGGTGGAGCCCACAGTTCCTGTGGAGGAACCACGCCGGCCTGGGAAACCCTGCTGACGGGTGGGGCAGAATCTGAGATAGTTCTGTGCGGGGTTCTGATCCAGATTTGCTGGAAGTCCCGTGTGCAGGCTGATCCCCAACTTGGGGGGCTCCCGGAGAGGCCGTCCCCTTCTCCTGGGCAGGGGTGTCCACACATGGGGCTGCTTCGGCCGGCCTCGGCATGTGGGTGGCGGGCATGTCACTGTGCTGAGCCTGAAGTTGTGCAGCTGGGCTCCAAAGACGAGGAGGGGTCCTGGAGGAACCCACAGCCTCCACGGAGGCTGAAGGGAATCCAAGGCAGACGCTCTGACTCAGTGAGTGACAGTGCTGAGCAGCTCCGGACGCCAATGCCACAGACCCTCAGCCATCAGAGACCTTGCAGCTGCTGGGTCCCCTGGCAGCACCCCGCGGCCGCTGCTGGCCCTGCCTGCATCCTCCTGGCCTGGTCTCGCCTCACCTGCTGGAGACAGTCTGCGAGGCCATCGAGGCCTCAGCGGGACTCTGCCGGGGGTGGCTGGGAAGGAACTCCTTGGATCCCTTTTGTTCCAAAGAGCAAGTGTGGGATGTGGGGTTCAAATGATGAGATACCACTGGCTTTGTTGCTCACGTATTCGTGCTCTTCCTTCTCTAATCCAAACAGAATCAAGATTTGAGCTCCAGACATAGACCCTGCCTGAAATAGGGAGCCAGTTAACTATCCAGGACCCTCGCCACCCAGCCCCAGACTCGTGGAAGACGCTGTCCTTTTCCTCCTCGGTGATCCTCACTTCTTTTCTTGCCAGAAGAACCCAATTCTGAATTTATGTGGCAGGCTGAGAGCCCTCGAGCTCCCAGAGAGAGGGTTCCCATGCCCCTTTAGTCTAAACTAGACACAGCAATAATCCCCCTTTCCTTTACCACTGATTGTTCCAGGGGGTGAATGGGACCCTGTGAGGCAAAAAAAAAAAAAAAAAAAAAATCATCTGGAGGCTCCATAGGCTTCCCTTGCCCCTTCCAGTCTGGGACGTTGGTGTCATGTCCGGAGCTCTGGTAGCTATTTTGTAACCAGGAGGTGGCCAGCACGAGGGTTAAAGTCCGTTGTGTTGGGAATGCAAACAGGAGGTCAGGCCATGGCACCAGGTCTGACCATTTCTTCTGTGACCCCACTAAGTGCATTACTATGTAAGTGCCCCCGAGATGGGCTTTTTCATATTTGCAGCCCAAACCATTTGTTTGGAGATATCCACAGGATTTCAGCCTGAGTAGGCATTACTTCACACAGACATATTTATTCCTTTCCAACCAAGCTGAACTGATATGATTTTCATCCCTCGTCCTGTAAACACTGTTTGTCAGCAGACAGGGCAGGTGGAGGGGAGCTGGAGGGTGTCACCTCCAGATGGAAGAGGAGGTCGGAAGCTGCCCTCGGGCCCTGAGGATTGCAGAGGCCGTGTGCAGGCGGGAGAGGATCTGGTCAGGCGGCTGTGTCCTGGGGTGGGCGGCGGGGCTTTGGGATGGCCGACCTCTTCCTGGGGACCCCCACCACTCCCCAGGAGGGCTCCGGGTCTGTGGGACTCCTGAGGCTCCCATTCAGGAGGCCACGTGGCTTTGGGGACACCTGCTCAGGTAGTCTCTGCCTGACAAACTAGATTCTGAGGGCAGCCACGGGAGGGGCCACGTGGAGAGAAAGAGATGGAGACAGACCAACCAAGAGACACAGACAGAGAGACACGGAGAGAGAGACAGAGACAGAGAGATAGAGACACACATAGAGACACAGGGAGCCCACCCTGCGGTGTCCACTTGGCTGTGCAGTTCAGCCAGGGCCTGGCCTGCGTGTGGCAGGTTGTTTGGAGGCCATGCTCTAGCCCTCCAGCCTGGGTCTTGGCCGTGGTGCCGAGGGGTCCTGGGCTGGATACCTGGGAAGTAGGGAGGCTGCCCCTGCTGACTGGGCACCTTTGGGCCTTGCATCTCAGGGGGCTGCTGGGGCCGCTGCACAGAGACGTCATCTTGGGCTGTTGGGAGTTCAGGGGCCTGGCTAAGCCAAGAGAGCAGACACGTCGCCCTGCCCTCCACCCTCAGCCCGCCCTCCCAGCATCTAGAACTTCTCTGGGGAGGGCAGGGCTGGCGAGAGAGTCACGGGCAGCTAAGCTCGAACCACCGACTGGACTTCACTGGGCTCACCCACCACTGCATCCACACCCACTGAAATGATCAAATGGAAGCAATAGGCGTGTACGGTTTTGCACGATTCTGTGCTGGCAAGGAGGTCCCTGCTGATTTCACCTGGGCCCAGGCAGGCCCGGGGCGGGGAGGCATGCCAGGGGCTCCACACGCATCGGGAAGTCCCCAGGCTCTCCCCGCAAGGGGTCTTTAATTCCAGGCTTCCCCACGCAGCGGGGGGGGGGGGGTGGGGGGCTCAGGGCAGGTCACCTGGGCCACCTGGGCCACCTCCCACCTGAGGAGGCCAGTCTAGAGACCAGCACGAGTGATGTACCTCCTGAGTGCACGTGCGCTAGGTCCCCCACAGGCCGATCTCGGGATAGACGGGATTGGGGTGTCCATCTCCCCCAACCGCCCCCACCCCCAGCCTAGCAGGCAGAGGCTCACAGTGGCTCTAGTCCCAGGAGGTGAAGGCCCTGCCTCTTCCGTTTACCCACATCTTCTGGCTACCTTGTCCGTGGGTGCGGGACATCTTAGGCATAGAAGTGAGCTCGGGAGACTCAGCACCCATGCCCCTAAAATCATCACCCAAGCTGGTTGTTTTAGTTTACTTTTTAAACTTAGAACAATTTAGTAAGAACTGTATCTATTTAGGGTATCGGGCACAATAATGGGAGGCATGGTGCCGGGGACACGATGGCTGGAGCCGAGCTCTGGACCCGCCATCCCCCGGCCGGTTACCGTGGGCGTGCACACGGTGAGCACAGGGCTGCCGCTGGTCCCTGGGTCCTCCCGCGTAACTGCCGCCGTGGACCCTGCGACCAATGCGTCTCCAGTCCCCCACCGTCCTGTGCTCGCTCCTACCTGTTCAAATTTCACCTGGGAGCGGGGGAGATCACGCAGCTTCTTTCTTTCTCCGGCTCCTTTCACTTGGCACACTGACCTCCAGGTGTGCTCGGCCTTTGTTACAGCTGCGCAGTATTCCCCCGTCCACGCATCCCACGCTGGACGACCGGCCCCTGGTGGACGATGCTGCCGTGAACGTGGGGGAGCAGAGAGCTCTTGCAGACAGTGGTTTCGTCGCCTTCGGGTAAATACCCAGAAGTGGAATCACAGAATTGTGGGGTAGCTCTATTTCTAACACGTTGAGGAGTCTCTACACTGTTTCCACGGTGGCTGCACCAGCCTGCATTCCCACCCGCAGTGCACGAGGGCTCCCTTTTCTCCCCATCCTCGCCAACCAACGCCCATTGTTTCAAAATAATGAGGATTTGAACGGTGTCCCCGTGCCAGCAAAGAGCCAGGATGCACCAGGGGGCTGGGTAGTCTTTGGGCCTGTGGGGGGCGGGGGGAGGAAGGCGGAATCTCCTGAAATCCATGGAGTGTGGAGAGCCTCTGTTGACCACCCACTTCACAGCGACCGGAACTCGCTGGCTGGCTCCTAGGAACACTCGGCAGGAAGCTGGGGACAGAGGAAGGAAAGGCAGAGGGAGAGGGATATAGGGAAGACAGGGATAGCAGGGGCCGTGCGGGGCAGGGGCGACGCTGTGCTCGGCTCAGGCTGGAAACAGGTCCCCGCGGCCCTGGCCGCTCCGAGCGGGCGGGTTGGCGAGGTGTTTTCACCATCTGCCTGCTGGGAGTGGTGTCTTCCCAGCCGGTGTGAACATTTATGGGGAGCAGGGCCATTAAAGGTGTGTTTCGGGAGGACCAGCTCCAGGCCCTGAAACTGCAGACGCTGTGATTAAGAATGATTCATGCCAACAGCCTTTTTGTCTTCCGTGGGTGTTTCCTTTCACCACACTCCCAGCAATGATTTAGAACGTGTCACCTCTGATGATACCCTGGCTGTAAGTGGGTAAGTGGACACTGTCTCTGGCAAAGATTTCACCGGTTCTTCTGTTCCGTGGCTTTCCTTGGTCTGCACACACCAGGAGAAGGGAGGACGGGGCGTGGAGCAGGGACACGGATTAGAGCAGAGGGCGGGGCGGCGGGGACTCGGGCCAGCCCAGGCCTGGAGGCCCCACCGCTTCCGAGGGATCCACGGCCCCGGCCACCACTGCCCGGCCTCGCTCAGGCAGCGGCCGTGGGGCGCACAGGGAGAAGGCCTCTGCGAAATTCCCGAATGTGTCTCTGGGGAGGTACCACTTCATCTTCACGTGAATTTTTACCCAAGAATCATCTTGTCCCCATTTAGGCCATTTCCCCAGGGAGGACGTTAGGGGAAAACAAACCCTTCATGGGCTTTTCCCCCTGGAAAAACTCCCCCTTCTTCCTCCCTGGGAGGTGGCGCCCCAGGGTCTGTCTCTGCAGTTGTGCTCGGTCTCCCCGCGAGCGCACGGCCTCGTCTCTTCCCTCCAACTGCAGCGCCCTGTAACTGGGGCTCAGGGGAAGAGCACCTGGCTCCGGGGTCCCCAAACAGACCGGCTTTGGCCCCTCGACGCTGACGGCATCGAAAGGCAGAGAGACAAGGGGAGGTGAGACCAGAAATAATTTATTTCAGTGAGGACGACGCGGGGAAGAGAGTAGGCCCACACCTCCAAGATGATTTCCTCCGTGCTGGAAAGACAGGAGAATGTGGGACAGGTGTCGGTGGGTGCGTGCGCATGGGCAGTGTGGGTCAGGCTGATCAGGGGCGCGGTCTTGCTGGCTCAGGGCAGTCCTTGCTGCTTGGGGGGGGGGGTTTGGTTCCCAGCAGTGGATGCTTTGCCTGTGGGGCCTTTTGCCTGAGTTCATAGGTGCGCCGGAACGAAAAATTAATAAAAAGTGCAGACCGAGGTCAGAATGGAGGCAGTGGAGTGCAGTTCTTTCAGTTCTCCTGGGCGTCTTCACTGTGGAGACTCTACCCACCAGCGTGATGTCCCTTTGGGGAGGCGACGTGGCAGTGGGCATACCTGAATCGTTCAGGGGCCGGCCCGTTACTGCGCCTGTCTTGGGTCGCGGGGATGCTCGCTGTGAGCCACGTGGGTGGGGATGCGCCCGAGAAGTACACCTCCATCATGTTGAGCTGTGCAGATTTTAGGATTTATTGAAGATAGCAGCTGGTGTTAGCTTAAATGATATGCATGGTTTCATGAAGTCCTCTGATACATGTGTGGGTGTGGATGTAGATGACAATCTGGACTGTCCTTTCCCAGCATCAGGTGGCAGAACGCCTCAGCTTCTTCCTCCTGCCCAACTCAGTACTCTAAAATGTAAAGTGCAGGATCTGTCCTGGTTTCTGCAGGTCAGCAATGTGGGAGCGGTTGGCTGGGTGGTTTGGGTTGTGGTCTCATCTGAAGGTGTGGTTGGCAGCTCGCTCATATGCTGGGCTGCTGGATTCTCTCTGTATGAGGCTCTCCGTGGGGCTGCGTGGGCATGGGCGGGGCGTGGTGGCGGGATTTCGCAGACAGCCTGGCAGGCCCCATGTCCTTTAAGACCCAGCCTTGGAGGTCACTCACAGTCAGGTCTGTAACGTCCTGTTGTGACACGGTCAGTGCTGCTGGGTGTGGGAGGGACTGCACGGAGCACGAGGACCAGATGGACGGGAGGCTGGTGCCATGGGGGGAGTCCTGTGATGAGATCCTTGGGATAGGGCGTGGAAGCCCGAGTTTAAACCAAGTGAACCGACCAATGTGGTAAGGGGAGCGGTAAGCAGCTCGGATGAGAGCGGAGGTACGGGGGGACCACGATGGGGCCAGTGGAGGGGCAGCACCTTGCGGAGAACCAGGGGACATGCCGGGAGCACAGTGGGCTCTGGGGGCTCAGCGAAGGCCAGAGACGGCTCTGTAGGAGCAGAAATGGGGGCACAGCATTGGGGGCACAGATGGCCATGCACACATTGGCCCTCAGCCTGCTGAGCCACTGGGAACCTGTCCTCACGGGAGCTGGAGATGAATCGGGGCCTGTCTGCAGCAGGAACGCATGGGGCTCAGGCATTCCCATGAGGTGACAAAGAGGCCCCAACGGCATGACCCACGGAGCGTGCCGCCCCATCCCCCGAGGCTGTCGCCTGGTGCGTCCCAGTCCCCACAGGGGACGACTCCCGTGGGACACTCTCCACTCCGATCACCATTGCTTTTCCAGAGAGCAAAAGCTTTCCCCCGTGTGTGCCCGCCCTCAGGTGGAGCCTGGTCATGTAGTGCCAGGGACTGCACCCCTGTCCACCAGCTTTCCCCCACGTCCCATCTGGCCAGGTCACTGGGTGATCTTGGGAAGCCCTCCACCTTGCAGACCCCATGGACTGCCACCTGTTCAGGGGTCCCCCTCACCCTGAGACACTGTCCTGACCTCCTCCATCCTGGCATGAGGGGGCACTGGAAGAAGCTTCAGCAGGGGCTGGTAGTGGGTGCCCTGAGGTCAGTTGGCACGTGCCCTCCCCCCGCTGTGGTCCCAGTCCTTCCCACCCTGGCCTGGAGCACGCGGATGATCTTGGAGGGCTGGACGACAGCCTGGACAGAATTTCCGTGTCAGTTTCTGACGATGGGTGGGGATGTCCGGGTTCCCACTCTAAATAGGAGAGCTCAAGAGAGGGATCTCTTACAGCCCTACACACCCCCAAACACAAAGCCCACCCCTCCTCTGGTCTGCAGGTCCTCCCCAGAGATGCCCTATTGGGGTGATTATTCCTCTCCACATATTTGTATGGATGACCGGGTGGATCACTGTCCAGTTTCTCCCCAACCCCCTGAGGCAACCTCTTGTCCTGGCCTCCAGAAACAGGTGGGGGGCTAGGATCCCGGGGGGATGACATTCGGCCAATGAGACCGCACCCCCAGCCCTGGGACCTGCGAGCCAGCACGGTGCTTCTCTGTGCGCCGTGGGTCGTCCCCGGAGAGTCTGATTTTTGTCTGCTCATCCCTGGTCGGGGGTCTTTGGGAATGGGGGGTGACCTGGGATCATCCCAGTCTGTGTTTCTTGCCAATGAGGAATTTTCTCATGCTAGGAATGGAATGGGGCCAGGAATCCATGCATGAGAAAGCCGTTCCCAGGGCCCCTGTCTTGGTTCCTGGCCAGGAGCCCTTCTTGCCCCACGTGTCCAGCGTCTGCTGTCAAGGGTTGAAAAATACACATGCAGCGCTGGGTGTCTGGACACACCTGGGGGCGCCCGCATCACTCCCCAGCCTGGGGTGCCCATAGCCATCGTGACCTGGGGTTCCGGTGCCTGGTACTCAGGAAGGGAGCCCGTTCCCGGGGTGGACTCACAGCCTCCAACCTGGAGCTCCGGCCATTCCTTTGTGGTGGTGCAGGCGGCCCAGAGCAGCGAGCACTCGGGGCGTCCATGGCTCAGCCCAGCCAGCAACTGGCATGGACATCCTAGCCCGTGGATGGCTACTTGCTTTAAATGTGATCGAGTCCCCAGATGTAGCAGATAGAAGTGGTGTCTCATGCCGTGTTTGGGATATACTTACACTAAAGTTACTTGTTGTGTGTCTGAGATTTGACTTTAAAAGGGCCGTCTGTATATAATCTGACTGCCCTAATCACGGGGGCTTTGAATCTGGGTCCTGTGATCTAATGCCCTGAGACTCAGTTCTGTCATCTGTAAAATGGACAGAACAACACCAACGTCTCTGAGTTGTCGCGGGGATAACACGGGGGATGCGTGAGAACACCCCAGCTGAGCCTGGGCTCCTGGCACGAGCCTGCTGCCCCTCTCAGCAGCCAGGAGAAAAACTGAGGTGGCACAGGATGGCTTGTCGCGATGCCATCTATAATCGGAAGCCCTGACCAGGAGCTTTTGCTCAACACGCAAGCCCTCCGTGGGTGTGGGCATGTTTGTGTCATCCTCACGACCACCGGCCGTGGACATGGACGGGCCTGGGAGGGCTGCTGAGCAAAGCTGGTGTCCCATGACAGCTGCTCCGTCACCCCCCCGGGCGGCCCCGTCCCTCAGTGCACTGTGGGGGCGGGTGGGTCACCTTGGTGTTGGGTACACGATGCTCCATGCCCAGCAGCCCCGGACGGCAATGCTGAGTCCTCAGACAGCCAGCCACCGCCGGGCCCTTTCCTTGCTCGTGGCGCCGGTGACACCGGGCCATTTGCATCACTGGTGCGGCCCGGCCGGGGAACTCCCCCTCTGCCACGGCCCGTGGGTGGCGTCCCCGCGCCCTGCGAGCCGGGGCCAGCGTGGTTAGCGTGAGGCATGTCTGCTGTTCGGAAGATGGAGCCTTCATATCGGGAGATAGCATAAGGCTGGCTTTTCCGGAGCTTTCCAGTTGCTATGGTGACAGATAAACCAGGGATGATCCCTCAGATGGCTGACAAGATGTCATGGGCACAACATGCCAAGGTTGGTCCCAGTTCAGCCAGTGTCTGTGGCTTGGCGGCTGGAGGGCGGGGGTAGGAAGGATCCCGCGGCCCCCGCGCCAGCTCCGTGTCTGGTGGTACCACCGGGTGGCAGGCTGGGGTTACCACGACCCGTAGCAGGCCATCCGGGGGCAGCTTCGTGCAGCGAAAAACCCACACAGCGGCCGAGGGGAGGAGACTGGGGCAGAGAGGGCGGAGCCAGGCCCTTGACCTGATTCCGTCCTGCGATTCCTAACTGCTGTCCTTTCCCCCTTCAAGCATCGGTGGACTCGCTTTCTGCCAGTTCCCCAGCTCCCCGTCCTCCTTCCTTGTGGGGCCACGGCGGCCCTGCTCTTCTCCAGCCACTCCGGGAACTCAGCCTCCCTGTTTTGACTTATTTCCATTAGGGGGTTAGTAATGTTTATCCAGGTGGTTTTATGATTAAAAAAGATCAATTAAAAAATAAGATGTTTGTCGAGACACAAGCCCGGTCACCCCAGATCTGCTTGTGAACGTTGGTGTCAGAACCCCAGACCTCCCCATCACCAGCACCTGTGCGCGAGGGGAGCGAGCGTCTGGCCCCAAGAGGGAGGCCCACGCCCCAGAGCCTCTGCGGGACGGCGAGGCCGGAGTCCCCTGCGCATCCGACTCCAGTGTAAGGTGGCTTCGGTGAGGACGGGGTGACAGGCGGGGATCCAGAGAGCAGCAAGCTGAAGGATCCCCAGAATCTTAGTGTGCAAGCTATCTGTGGATGTTTTCCATTGACCAGTCGATGGGTCTTTAAGGAAGTTCTCATCATGAAGAATAAAGCTGTTTGCCTGGGTCACTGTGTCCTGCAGGATGGGAAGGAAGCAAAGCCCTGCTTAGGTAGACGCTAGGCGCTCTGTGCGTGTGTGAGTGTGCGCATGCGTGTGGTTCTCCCAGGACATGCACAAACGGACGTTCACATCATAACTTTGCACACGCTTGCGTAACTTTGCATGGGTTGTGATTTATGACAAGTAAAATGGACAACACCAAAAACAACACTGGAGATTGAAAACGCCCCCTTCCTCACGGCACACTCCTCGAATGTCTCTAGGGCTGCGATTCGGCCAGATCTCGGTCTCCAGCGGGCCCCCAACACCCACCCCTGTGTCAGGCCAGTGCTCCCTCACCTGCGTGGTCCCCGGGAGCACGTCAGTGGCCCTAAGGCCCACCGAGCATTTGCTGAGGGTCCTGGGTGCTGCGGCGGGGACGCGGACTGCACACAGTCGCTCACGCCGTGGGAGGCACGTGCCTGGGACGAGCACATGGGTGTGCAGGGCTGTGTGTGTGTGCCTGTGTGCAGAACGCTGGGTGTGTCTGAGTTTTATTGGGGTTGTGTGTAGAAATAAGTTCAGAACACTTGTCGGAGATAGTGAAAATTCCAATTTTCTCTCTGGATGAAGAGCGGCGATCTTCACACTCTCTGAGTGCAGCTGTCGTGGATTTCACAATGGCCTCAGAGCTTTGACACGTTGTTGACAGTTGTTACATTTCTAAGGGGCACATTTATGTTCCTGGGGAGGGACGTCCGCGTCAGGGCCTCAGGGAGGCGCGGGCGGTGGGGGGAAGGGGAGTTCTGGGTGCCCTGTGGCGGCTGGGAGGTGCATGGCTGCAGGCTGCAAGCCCCCGGGGACACCCACGCCCACCGGCCCAGGGAGCCCCCAAACGGCCAACGGGTCAGAGGAGACTGAGGCAGGGCTCCGCAAAGCAGGGGGAAGCCGTGACAGTGGCCACCAGGACGTGATCAAGTGCTTGACTTCAGAGAACGGCAGGCAAATGCAGGCTTCTGAGGGGTTCTGCGATCCAAGGGAGCGGGGAGAATGTGGGGCGGGGAGAAGGCCAGCTCCTCAGCGTCACGTCCACACGGCAGGCACACTGCAGCCCGGTGATCCGGCATTTCTGAGCTCCGACCTGCCTCATGCCTGCAGGCTGTGTGGGCTTCCGGAAGGCCCGTGGAGCCTCCGCAGGGACCGTCCGCCTGCCTTCTACGTGGGGGAGTGAGGCCACTGGTGCAGGGCTCGGCTCCGGCCAGAGGATGACTCTGCTGTGTGTGCTCATTAGGGGCCGTGAGTGACTGTCGGTAGTCGGAGTCGGTAGTCGGGTCCCAGGCTGGAAAGAAACCGTAGAAGAGAGAGGCCCCACTCTGAGGGTGGCAGACAAGCCTCCGCGGGGCGTTGAGCTATAAACCAGATGTTCCTCTTGCTTCCTGTCTTCAGAGCCCAAGGAAGGGCCAGGTCCTTTGGTTGTGAGCAGACACCGTTTGTGGCCGGGTCCGGAGAGAGCCTGGTCTCCGGGCCACTTCCTCTTTATTCTTGCGCTCCCTGTGCAGGGGGCCAAGCGAGGAATCCCTGCCCTTCCAAAACACGTGCTGGTGCTTTACGCCCTAGTCATTCATGATCCACATTTACCTGGTTCCTAGAGCTGCACGGGGTCGTGCGTGAGACAAAACTGACTCAACACCCACAGGCTGGGGGCGCCCGTCTTCCCCTTGAACTATAAATTCCACAGTTAATGGAATACTGTCATGACGGGGGTGGGGTGGGGCCATTTGGAACAAGAAGGGCCTTTCTTGTTAAATTCAGCCAACAGTGAGCACTGAGTCACCCGGAGCCTTGAGCAAGTAGCTGCAGGACCCCGGGAGGCAAGACACCTTGCCCACGACAGACTGCCCGACACTCTGGGCGGCTGGACGTGCGGTTTCTGTTTGCCTTGCTCCTCTGGGCGAGTGCTGTCTCTTTCTTAGACTCAGAGCTCCAGGAAGCAGAGGTCTTATGGTCCTCCGCACCCGTAGGCACCACCGCCCTGGAACAGAGTAGATGCACAGGGATGGTGCACTCGATGTTGACCCGCTGAGTGGAGTTCAGAGTTTTGTTTTGTTTTTTAAATTAATTTTATTTTCACCAAGGTGAGACACGCACAAAGTTTTAAAAGCCCGAGGCCTGGCAGGAGAACCAGCAGACTCCCACCCCATTCCTCCGGCTTCGTGTCTGCGAAGGTCGCCCTCGGTGGCTGAGCGTGGCCGCAGGACTCCGCAGAGCCCCCCACCTCTGGCTCCTGTTACTCAGCCTGGTCGTGTGCCTGTCAGCCAGGCAGGGACAGGAGGAGCCGGGCCTGTTCGTTCTGACCGCCGCACAGTACGCCATTGTGTGGACAAACCACGGGCACAACGTATTTCGTGATTACCGAGGTACTTTGCCCATTTTTCTGTTGGGATGTCTTCTCTTGCCGACTCGTCACAGTTCTTTGCATATTGGGGTACAAGTCCTTTGTTGGTCGTGTGCAGGTTTACCCCTTTCTGACCTTTGTGGTCACTGTAGGGGTGTCCCGGGATGGCAGATGGTCCTGCCATGTTTTGCTGGAAGTCTGTCCTAACCCTCTGAGACCTAGACACCAGTCTTCATACCCCCCAACCTGAGATGGGGAATGGAGAGCCTGCCGCCTCTTTTTTTTTTTTTTAAAGACAGAGTTGTCCTTTTTCCTGGGTGGGGGGCATCTTTTCCATCTCTGGCGATACAGGGGGCTGCAGCTACCTTTGCTCTGCGAATCCCCCTCCCCGGACAGCCTGGTGAGTTCCTGCTTGTATGGCTCACTGCTGGAGACATGCCTGCCCACTTCCTACGCCCACCTCCTCCCAGGGAGGTCAGTGCGAGCGGAGAGTTTCGGAATGCCTTTACTGGGCAACGTGGGAGACAACACTGGGTCAATTATTCACAAGCTTAAAACAGACGGCTTGTTTCCAAGGATCACTGACGTGTTGCTTCATTTTCTTAAATGTATATAATCTGTGCGCTTCTGCTGTTGGTGCTTCTCCCCAACTTCCCACGACCCCCCTGAGCTCTGCAGCGGCTGCATGGGGTGGACAGCATCCCGGCTCCCTCGCTGGGGCTTCCTTCCAGCATTACGGGGACGTCCCCGCATGCAGGTGCGCCCTGGAAATGCAGGGGCATCTGCAAACCTGGGGCAAAGCCCACCGGTCACGCATGGAGGACAATTCTGGGCGTCCTCTGGGGTCTCAGAGGGACCGGTGGGACCAAGCCCCCTCACCCACACAGTGACTTGCCCACGAATGTGCCTTTGGTGGCTGTTCTCCCTTCCCCACTCCCTACTTGTGCTTCCCGGAATCGACTTCCCAAAAAACCACTTTCGGAGGAACCCAAAGACACCTGCTTCATTCCAAAGAGGACTCGGGCATCTCACAAAGTGTGTGCAACATGTAAATTGTCATGAGGCCATATGCAGAAAACCCCAACTTATGTTTGGTACCCTTTCTTCACATGCATGGCCATCGCTTCTCCAACCGTGTGTGTGACCGTGCGTGACAGTGATCGTGTAGTTAAGGTGGGGACAGACGGCTCGACTGGCCGAGTCACATGGATGCATGCCCAGCTCGTTTGATGATGGGGACAAATGGACACAGACGTCATCCCCAGACACGGCAATTCTGTGCTTGGCGTGAGGCTCCGGGACCCCGGCAGCAGGGCTGTGCCCGACCACGCCCCGCCCCGTGCGCTTTCTAGATGGCAAGTGCCTGTCAGCTGCATTTATAAAGGGTCCAAGTGAAAGAGAACCCCGTTGCAGGTGCGTCTTCCCCTGCTGGTCTTGGAAGAAAGGGGTGGGGTCCGCGAGGAGCACGTGACTATAGGTCTGCTTACAACCCCCTACACCTGCCCCGTCTCTGAGCTTGACCTCCAGTGCATCAGGTCCTGGGTCACCCCCGGCGCTCCAGCCCTCCCTCTCACGGCCCTGGATCCACGACAGCGTCGAGCCCTCCATCTGTGCCCCTTCCCGTCCGTCCCCCTGTCCCCGGTGAGTTCTTTCCCTGGTAGTGAGCAGACGGGTTCCCAGCCCACCTGCACTTGCACGCGCTCAGCTCCCTGCACAGCCTCCACCCCACCCACCGCGGGTCCCCCCTCCCTCCCCCGCTCCTTGCAGCCTCTGTTTCCTGCTCCACCCCCAGATCCCGGGTCCCCAGGCCCCCAAGCCCGTCACGCTCCCTTCTACAATGGGACCGAGTGGGGAGAAGGCAGGTCCGCAGCTGGGCTCCAGCCATCATGTCCCTGGCACCTGTGCCTCCCATCGCCCTAAATAGCGACAATTCTTACTAAAATGTTCTAAGTTTCCTTCTGTGACTACAGAACCGATGTCGTCGTGGTGAAGCTTTAATAATTGCCTGGGCGGGGAAACCGACTGACAGATTCCCGAGGTGTAAAGACTCCCCCCGTGGCCGATTTCTAGCTACCAACACGAGGTCACCGAGGCGGGCTGGGCAGAGCTGCAAGCAGCTCATGGTCGGGTCCCGTTTCTCTCACAGACACAGCAGACGCAAACACCGCAGGGCGGAGGTAACAGTAGAATAAGTACAGAGCGACGAGTTTGAGGATGTACTACCTTGGTTTTAATGCAGTTTGGCTCTAAGTTGATGTAATTTGATTTTTCATGATGGCTCCTGAGATTCCTGATAATTCCACCACCGACTGGCCCTTGCGGTCAGCGTGAGCCGTCTACAGCCCACGGCCGCATTAAGATGTCCAGAACAAGCAGACACGGGAGTAGAGCCTAGGTCCCAGAACAACACCAGTCCAGTTGGTTGGGGTTTGTAATTCGGGGGGTTTCCGCTGCACAGAGCGGGCTGTCCCCCCGGGGAACGGCTCAGGGCGCCTTGCCCGCAGGACATGACCAACACCCACGTGCCTCACTCTGAGTTACTGGGCTTTGGAGGGTAAACCTGTGCCCCGGGGGCGGGGGTGGGGGGAGACTAGAAATGTTGGAAACAGAAATCTGACCTGGAATACAAGATCATGGAAAAGGCAACTGAGATGCATGAATTACCACTTTGGTAAATATTTACCTAGCGTGCACTGATTGTTTGTAATCCTTATAATGCGTGTGGAAGGGCTTCACCTGCTGTTTATCTAAAATGCTCAAGAGCAACTGATAAAGTCGTCTTTCGATTTTAATTAAGTGTTCGGAAGCGCTTGAGTTTGCACTCGATGTTTCACATTTTAGGGACATCTGATTTTTCTTAGAACATCTCTGATGTCCCCGCTGGAGAGTGGTGTGTATTTAGGGCAGTGGTTCTCAAAGTCTGGTCTCGGGACCTGCAGCCTCAGCATCGCCTGGGAACTGTTAGAAATACAAATTCTCAGGTTCTGCCCCAGACTTGCTGACTCAGAAACCCAGCAAATGTGTTTTAGTGAGCCCCCAGGGGTTCCGATGCACCCCTGAGTTTGAGAAGCATTGCGCCATGGGGGGATTGTTGATGGACTTTATAAGTAAACTGTTGTTAGATAAAGTGCCAAAAGTAGTAGACAGTTCTCTCAATGCACTAAGCCTCTCGGATATTGAGGGGTCACCCCATGCTTGTGTGGACCGCCCCCCAAGCCTGTGATCCTCTGTTAGCCTCGTGACATTTTTCCTTCTGCTGTACAGGGCAGGATGGAGTACACACCCCAGCTCGTTCCTCCCCAGGCTTGGGGAGTGAGGCTCCGTGGCAATCAGGGGGGCGAGTGATCAGACACCTTCCGGGCTTGGTCCCTCTCCACCTCCCTCACCCCATTCTGAGCATGGCGAGTCCTTATGTGGCCTCAGCACCTTGTGGGGGCACCGGGGACTCCGCAAAGTCAGCGATTTATTGCACGTGAAGTGCATGCAGCTGTGCTCTGTGTGCGTGCGTGGTGCGTGGTGTGTAATGTCGTGTGCGTGCATGTGGCGTGTGCGTGTGTGTGGTGTACATGTGTGCACACGCATACACGTGTATGGTATGTGTTTTAAACCCTGTGTCCTTGCAGAGGTGCTGCTGGGTGGACTGGTGGGCGGGAAGACCCAGGACAGGAGAGGACACAGTGGGTTTGGGGGCCATGATTTCATGACCGCTGCCCACGCCCCGAGGATGCCCTGCAGAGTGACACGGTGCCCCGGGGAGCGGCGTGTGCCCCAGGCAGATGTGCTTCTGTGCTCAGTCAGGGGCCGGGGTGGGTGCTGGGCAGGATGTCTGTCTGCACCCCCAGCATTCCTGAGACCTGGACGCAGCCCGTGTAGCAGGGGAGGGAGACCGACAGCCAGTCCTGGGCCAGGTCCAAGTGGAGCTGGAGAATATGAAGATGTGCCCTTTCTTGCACACCTGAGAGGGGATGGGGACTTCTCATGCTGGCTCTGGCTGGTCCTCAGGCCCTGGTCTTTGTGCGGCCACGCGCCTCGTCCTGCTTCTCTGCACGCAGGTGCATCCCGCGTGCACCCTGTCCTGAGTCGCTCTGTTCCCTCTCGTTCCGGTCTTTAGGCAGAACATTGCAGACTCAGGCTGGAGCGAGGAGACCCATCACCATGGCAAACTGTGCCCTCCGAGAGGTGCTGCAGCTTCACGAGGGGGGTCCCTGCACATTGGTGGGACAGAGCCCTAATCCCCAGGGCGAGGGTCTCCGGGAGAGCATGGGCACCGTGGCCAGCCGCCTCGGAGCTCGGGAACACGGGCTGCCCCGCTGTCTTTGTGCAGGAGACGCTGGGCCTCTTAACATTTTCCTTATTGATTCTTACACTTAAACATTAAAGAAATGAACCCTCTGCCATATTTGCAGTGAAATTCTGTTTTTGGCTTGCCCTTTGTCTTCTAGGCGGCTTTGGTGTATTTTGCATGCCTGTAAGTGCCCACCAAAGGTCAGCCTCGCTTTCCCTACACAGACTTTCCCTTGCTCTTGTCCTCAGCCAGCCTTTCCCCACACGGAAACTGGTTATCTATTAACCGCTTCTAATCGTCTTATGGTTTGGCTAATAGAAAACTAGGTTGGTTTTGGTGAGTGCATCACAAGTCAGGACTTAGACTGATCTCCTTCCCTGGACCACGTGGCCGACAGCTCCGTATTATTTGTGGAATAATCTATTCTCCATTCATTCCTTTACTGTTTCTTTTTTCCCCAAAGATGGCTTTCTTGAGGCATAATGAACACACCACACAGTTCACCCATGTTAAGCATACGATTCAGTGCATTTCGGCAAGTTTGTGGAGTTATGCAACCCTCACCACGATGCAGGTCTACGGCACTCCCATCACCCCCGAACATCCCTGTGTCCTGCCCCCCACACCCCGAGGCCACCATGCTCTCCCTGTGTGTGCGGATCCTCCTTCCTGGCATTCCACACCCGCACCGTCGTGCCCCCCACGGCCCTCTGCCCCTGGCCTCTTTCACGTAGCATAACATTTTTTTGGTTCACCCGCATTGTAGCGGTCTGTTCCTTTTAAATGTGGCGTAATACCCCACCGTACTGATAAACCAGCTATCTCTTCATCTGTTATTGGGCATAGGGGTCCTTTCTGCCTTCTGGCCAGGTGCACTGCTGTGAACGGTCACATACAAATCTTTGTGCGGTCAGATCTTCTTATATCTCTGGGGCAAGTTCCCAGGGGTGAAATTCCTGGGTCGTGTGGTGAGTTTATGTTTAACTTTTTAAGGGCACTGCCAAACTGTTTTCCAAACATCGGCGCCATTTCGTCTTCCCATCCACGGTGTGTGGGGGGTCCAGGTACCCTGCATCCTCACCAGCACCCACTACTGTGTGCCCTAAAAAACGTTCGCACCTGTTCCTTTTTTATAGTTTACATTGGCGTACACATGCATCTTCTTCAGGTTATGCTTCGAGAGGCTCTGCATCTTCAATCCCTCCCTGGCAGGAGGATGCCCACGGCCACCTCCCCACTCAACGTGCTCTTGTCTCGGGCCGTAGTGACTCTTGCGGGAGGTTATTTCCCTTAAAAGATAAAGACATAGTAAGTATTTCTTTTTCATCCCTTGCCCGATGCCTAAAAACATAATTTGAATTCAGAGCCAAGTGCATTCTGACTTTGACCCTTGAGCTTACTTCCGTGGGCTTTGGAGATGCTTGAACTATCCACATCCTTGAGACCCCGGAGACGCAAAGCCACAGTGTCCTTGCTCGGGGCCCAAGCAAGACGTTTGTCCCTGTTAATCATTCGAGTGCTTTGTTCTGTGACCTTTACCCCAGGCTTGGAGTTGCCTGCAAGGACACCAGGCTGCTCCAAACAGGACCTGGGAGCCCGGGGTGGGTGTGGAGACGTGGGGCGCCCGCCTGCTCGCTGCCCCGGCCACACCCAGCTCACAGCCAGCTCTCCACGGGTGCTTGCGTGCCCCCCCGGGCTCACAGTGTCCTTGAAAACACTGCTTTTCCAGTGAGGAATGGACCTTCTTGTTCCCCACGATACCCCCTTCCACAGACTCTGTGCCACCTGACGGCATGAGTCAGGTGCGAGGGCACAGAGTGCCCTGCTCTGTGACTGTCCCCGGGTCACCGTTGCTCGCCGAGACACTTGGCGTCTCTCACATGGCAGGCTCGCAAGTGCAGGGTGGGGCGGTCATGAGCAGGCATGTTTAACTTCTTAAGCTGCTCTTTATTTCTGCAAAGGCCTGTGAAGACCAGGCAGGGGGGCATTAAGTGGGGGGAGAGGTGCTGAACTCTGGGCGCTCCACTTGCGTGGCCTGTGCGGGAAGCCCGGGGGGATTGCGCCGAGGAGGGCAGCCCCTTCTCTTTCCAGAGCTTCCTGAAGCTTTATCGACAACCAAGAACATTTTCTTCTTTTAAAAACACAGCTCACGTGTCATTATCATCTATTTATAACAATAAACAGCTTCATCCATGGTTGCAGGATTTTTAAAAATTAAGTATCGTACTGTTGACCCTTGAACGACGTGGGTTTAAACTGCATGGGTCCATTTGTACACGGAATAGTTTTGAGAAGTGGGGCATACAGAAATGTGTTTTCTCCTCTGATTCTCCTAAGACCATTCTCTTTTCTCTAGCTTACTCGTCGTAAGAGCGTGGGATATAATACATATACACAAACTATGTGTTAATCAGCTGTTTACGTTAATCAGTAAGGCTTCTGGTCTGCAGTAGGCAGCTCGTAGTTGAGTTTTGGGGAAGTCAAAAGTTATACTGGATGTTTGACCACGTGGGGGCGGCTCCCCAGCCGTTGTGTGGCTCAAGGATCAACTGTATTTTCACATTTTTCTATTGCGCAATGTGATACACATTCAGAAATGTTCAGAAAATGCATTGCTTATCGTAAATCAGCCCCCCGTGCAAACACCTCCAGCTCAGGAAGCTGCTCGTGGCCGGCTTCTGGGGCCCCCCTTGCACACCCCCTGCGCAGCCCCGGCTCCCCTCACCCCACAGGAGGCTCATCCCCCCAGCTACCACCCTCTCAGCACTATCTGCTAACACCATCCCTTCCTGCTGCCCGTTTTTGCTTTCTCTGTGGTCCCTACTGATGCCTGGAAGTACTTAATTTCTCAGTATTTTCTTTGGGGGTTGCTGCTGAGTATGTTTAAGAAGTCCTTGTCGACTGGAGGTCTTGAAGGTCACCTGTGTGACTTCTAAGAGCTCCATGGCCCGGCCCTTTACAGGTAGACTCTCTGCTGCTGGAAACACGTGATGCAGAGACCATGGCTGGGGCTGGATCCGGCTGCCATGGGGATGGCCTCCCGAGGAGACCGCGCTGCCCCGAGGCCCCCCTCCCCTCAGACAAAGACGGGCGTCCCTCTGAGCTCTCCAGGCTGTTTCTCCCAAGCCCTGGTGCTAATGTCTCCCAGGCTTAGCTCCCGTGACTTTCTTACAAATCCCAGCGCCCAGTAGAACAGGTTCTTCCACCGCCAGGAGGTCGTGGCCACTCTGCTTCCGCGGATTTTGGAATTGGGCTTGCCAAGCCCAGCACACGTGCAGGGAAATGTGAGTGGAATCACGCTGAATTCACAGATCAGGTTTTTGAGAATTGACGTCTTGACAATACTGAAAGTTTCAGTCCACAAACGGGGTCTATCCCTCCAGGTACTTAGGACGTCTTTAAATTCTTTTTTTTTTTTTTTTTAAGATTTTATTTATTTGCGAGAGAGAGAATGAAAGACAGAGAGCATGAGAGGGAGGAGGGTGAGAGGGAGAAGCAGACTCCCCGCTGAGCAGGGAGCCCGATGTGGGACTCGATCCCAGGACTCCGGGATCATGACCTGAGCCGAAGGCAGTTGCTTAAGCAACTGAGCCACCCAGGCGCCCCCGTCTTCAAATTCTTAATGATGATTCTTGCCCCCGGGGCCGTGCCCACAGGTATCTCCCCAGGGGACTGCGTGCTGCCCCAGAGCCCCCACCTGCCCCCGCGTGGGTCCTCCCCTCTCCCGTGGCCTTCTCCCTGCTCCACCCTGATTTGAGTGTGAATCATGATGAAGCAGCTGGAGGACGGGGACAAATGCCTCCCCAGGCCTCAGTTTCCCCATATGTAAGAGGCAGAGCCTGATGTCTGTGTGGGGGGAGGGAGGCTAAAGGAGAAATGCACTTGGAATGTTTGGTTCAGAGTTGGGCACGTGAGAAGCATCCATGTATTGTTAATTAAAATGAAACAAAACAGAATCAGGGAAACAGCAACTTGTAGGACAGGCATCACTCGAAAGGGCAGGTCCCGCGTGAAGACCAGCCACACAGAGCTGGTCTGGGGGACGCTTTCCGGAGGATGTGGTCCTGCAAGGATGGATGGATTCGCACGTGGGACCAAGGGGAGAGCAGTCCAGGGCCAGGGGCTCACCGTTGGCTCGCCCAGCCCGGGGAAGGTCTGCGGCTACAGCCCACCCTGGCAGATGGAGGCGTGGGTTGGGTGTCGTCCGAATGTGGGAGGGCGGTGGTGTTCTGACCCTGCAGAGGGTGCGTCTCCCCAGCTCAGGCACCTGCAGACATCACCTGTGTACCATCCCTTCCCACCCCCTTTGTCCCACAGCGAGGGCGAGTGGGGCTGCTCTCAGGGTTACATCAGCCTCAGGGGAATGGAGCTGCAGACTGTTCTGGACACTTGCAAGCCACAATCCTAACTGGGGAGAAAGACCCAGAGACTCCGGTCTGGCTTCACGGCATGTCCCAGCTTACCAGGGAATGTTACAGGCAACGCTTAGAATCACAGTCACCATGATGTTTCTGAAGTGACAGAGGGTATTTGAAAGCAGGAGAGGGGGCTGAACTAGACACCCTTGGAGCAGGTGCTTGTTGGTCCAGGGTGGTTCCCGGACAGGGTGCCGGCAGCCCCGTCCCAGCAGGTGCATGCCCCCCGGGGGAGACGCCAGACCCAGGCGCAGGAGGGCTGCCCCTGGACCAGGTTCTTCCCAGTCTCTGTCCCCAGCCAGCTTCCCTGCCTGTGCCCACCTCCCGATGGCCCCTTCTCCTAGCTTCCTACCTAGAACATTCTAGAACTTCTCACGGCTTGAAGGGCCAGGCATTCCATGGCATTTGGAATTATCTGTGGGATAATTTCTCCAGAATCTCAGCGCTGGACAGGAGTCGAGGGGTCTGCGACGTGGCTGCTGTGGGCTCCAGATGAGAAATCTAGACTGGGGGACAGGCTGACCCCCTGAAATGGCATAGGGAATGCAAGTACTTGCCATAGAGGCAGAGAGGAGGGAGGCTGTCTCAACTTCCATGGACATGAGGCTGACTCGGTGTGAGAGACGGAACGCAGAGATGCTAGGCGTTTAGAGAAAACTCTGCAAGTGGGAGAGCTGGCCTTGGGCGGCCATCCCCGCCACACAGAGGCGCTGGGTACCCCCTGTGTCAGGCGGTCTTCTGAGCCCGGGATGGGCCCCGAGCCCCCAGGCAGATGGCTGCACTGTGCCCGGCCTTCTCACAAAACAAAGTTGTGGGTTAGAGAGTGAGGCACAAGGGCAGACAAGGAGAGAAACAGCCAAGCGAAGAGGTGCAGGAGGGGCGAGGTGCCGTGTCAAGAGCCCAGGAAGGGGCAAAAGTGAGGCAAGTACCTGCCCTTGAAACGGAGCCCCAGTCTGCCCCCAAGTCCCCGGTCCTGGGACGTCTCTCCCAAGAGGGACCTAGTGCCTGCAGCTGGAGCTGGACAAAGCTGAGCACCCAGGCCGCCCCCAGAGGGGCCAACGTGCCCTGGAAAACCAATTCCCTCCTTTGACACATTTACTGAACAAAACCCATTGCCGGTCAGATGCCCACGTCCTGCCCTCGACGCTGGACGAGGCTGGGGGAGCGACTTCGTTCTCACACGTCCCG
Source organism: Leptonychotes weddellii (assembly GCF_054177405.1). Taxonomy (NCBI): domain Eukaryota; kingdom Metazoa; phylum Chordata; class Mammalia; order Carnivora; family Phocidae; genus Leptonychotes; species Leptonychotes weddellii. Next base: position 2,361,623 of record NC_138382.1, read on the forward strand.
GAATCGGTCTGAGTTTCCAAGCCGGGCAGGACAGCAGACAGCAACTTGGGTCCGCGGACACCAGGGGCCCACGGGACCCCGAGAGGACGGTGACGGCACAGTGGTCGTCCTGCCCGGGGCTCAGGGGGCTCTCCGCCTCGGCCCCGCGGACCTCGGGCCGACCCGGGCCGTGCAGACGTTCTTCCCATATTTTGAATGCAGTCCTTCATCAGACTCAGGCGACCCTCGCTGTTTGTGGGTTCCATAGGTGAGAATTCACTCGCTCACTTTAGTGTATCTGTAACCACAAATGAAGGCTCAGGGCATTTCCCGGTCACTGGTGAGCGTGCGGGGCGGGGAGGATCAGCATCTACCGCACAGCTCATGCTGTAAACAAGGGCCCCTTTCACGGTCGATTCGGTGCCAGGTGTTTTGCAATTTTGTGCTTTTTGTTGGCGATTCTCTGTTTGAAATTCAAGGACTATGCTTAAAGTGCTGTCTCGTGTCCAGGAGCACCAGAAGGCTGTGATCTGTCTCTCGGAGAAACACGTGCGTCAGCCCAGCCGATGGGTGTGAGCGACGGTGCCGGGGGCCCCGAGCCCCATGCTCATGAATCTCAGCAGCCCTTAGATCAGGCGTCTTTAAACAGAAGTATAAAACGAGGTTGTGCTTCGATCAGCTGATGAAAATGTGACCAGAGGCTCTTAGGCACCTGCTCTACTTTTCCCTGGCAGCGACGTCCCAGCCCGTATTTGCAAATTCAGCGTTCGGGTGGCTTTAGAGAACACAGTCACTGTGAAGACGCCAAGAACTGACTGTGTGTTTTCCAAACGTTTTCTCCCCGTATGTGGCTTGCTGTGCATTCTTTACTGATGTCTCTTGATGAACAGGAGCTTTGCATTTTGGCGGAGGCTGATTCACCAATACTTTCTTGCGCGGTTTTGCTTTATGTGTCCTAAGGAGCCTCTGTCTACACCTGAGTAGGGAAGATTTTTTGGGTTCTCTTCTAGAAGCCTTACGTTTCAGCTTTATTTGGGGTTTAAAAGCCATCCCACACATACCACTGTGTGTGTGTGAGGCAGGGTTCACACTGAAGCAGACGCCGGGCATACCATCATTTTCCCCAGAGCACACGGCAGCGGGGAAGCCCAATACCCAAGGACGTATGACCCACCGAGTGCACCTGCTGTTGACGGCCTTCTCTGACCACGGCCTCTGGGATTCACGGGACATTTCATTCACCGCGGGGGCCTTGGGAGCTGGGCCACATCCTTATGCTCGCGGGCAGGTTTCCCCCACCCCTCCTCTATCCTTGGAGTAAATGCCACATGAAGTGGGCACCGGATCGGCGAAACATTCAATTCACGGCTTCAGTTGTTCCACGTTAAAAGTGAGGGGCGCCCCCTTTGCCAGACGTTAACACCCCCCTGATACTTAGTCACGTTGGAATCAGGCTGTAAAGTTGCTCATTGATTTAACGGGTATTTATTCATCTCCCTCCCTGTGCCAAGCACTGCCCTGTTCTGGGGGTTGTCTGGGAGCTCCCATTCTTGTGGGAGAATGAGACACTGGGCAATGGGTGGTCTGGCTCATTATTTGAGTTACAGCAGCGATAAGTGCTTTGGAGAAGTAGAAGGAGCCCTCTGATTGTCCTGCAGGGAAGGCAGGGGAACCTCAGAGGCAGTGGCACCAAAACTGAGCTCTAAAGGGAAGTGAGGAATTAACTAGATAGGGCAGAGCATGTGCAAAGGTCCTGGGGTGGGGAGGGACCCTGGGCACTAAGGATTGGAGGGATGAGGATGAGTGATGGTGGTGGGTGTGGGGAACGCTGGGGGAGGTGGGCTTAGAGAGGCCAGTGCCCCCAGCAGAAGGGACAGCTCCACATCGATGATGTCCAACATGGTGTCCATCACCACGCCAAGCTATTGAGCCCTTGACGTGTGGCTAGTGGGACCAAGGGGCTGAGGTTTTAATTTTAATTAAATAAAATTTGAGCAGCACATTGGACACTGCTGCCAAGTTGGACAGCGTGGCAAGCAATCAGGAATTTAGAGCGGGCAGATGACAAATCAGATCTGCATCTGTCACCTGTTATTTGTCACTCTGGCACGAAAGTGAGCCACGTGAGGACCGGTGGAAATGTCACCACGGTTATCCAGGGGTAAATGGTGGCTTCCTGACCTCAGCAATGGAGAGAAATAAATAGATTCAGGGAGTGGTTTGGGGGCAGCGTGGACATGGCCCGCCGGCTAAGCGGCAGGAGGAGGGGCTGTCCAGACTCCTTGCCAGGCTGCTGACCACCAGGACTGGGAATCCCCGTCCCCTGGCAGGGAGGACACTCAGTGTCCAAGGGGGGCAGGCGGTTGGGCTCCCAGGCAAGGCTCCAGCTGCAAAATCTCTCAGAAAGTTAAGAGGAAACTCGGTTGGGATGCATCAGTATGGGGTTGCACATGAACATAAGAAAAGTGCCTGCAAAATCCAAACCTTCTTTCTACTCCCTGGATTCCTGTGTAGCACGGGCAGTGTGCTCACATGCTGACCTCCTGGCCCCCGTGATAGGCAGGTGCCAGAGTCCTATTTGATGCTCCTGAAAGAACAAACCCGAACAAGACCCTCACCTGGCCAAGGGCACCTTGTCGCAGATGGGGGTCCACACAGGGGCTCGCCTCGTGGTGTGAATGCTCCAGGTCCGGCTGTCAGATCTCCCCTGGCTCCTTCTCGTGTGCGGGCACTGGACTGGCCCCCAACACTGTGTTCTCACGCTTGGCCGGTGGCGGGCAGGGCCGTCCACAAGCCTGTTATCCAGAACCGTGGGAATCATTCACAGTGGGGACCCCACAGTGCGGTCCCAGGACGGTATCCCAGGGAACGCCCCAAAGACAACAGCGAGTTCGGGAAGATGCTCACTGTGGTGGGGACAGCTCCAGGGGTCGGCCCGTCCCACAGTGGGGGTGCTCCAGGTGTGCTGGACAGCAGGGAACAGAAGGGGCTTGGGGGGGCCCTGCAGTCACATGGCATTTCCGGGGGAGCGAGAAGCACGCTGTGATTACAGCCCGAGCAATGGATGTGCAGAGCAGAAGGAAAACACCATTCGCCCCAAGATGGAAATATGAGCAGTTTGATGTTTTCTTTGAAAAAAATCTATTTTAACAATATATAGCCAGCTCTTAAAATATGCAGAATTCAGGAAAATGATGGTAAACAATATTTTGCAAATTGTTTTATTTGGGGAGCAGTTACCTCTCTTGGATACATTCACACTGACCACAGTGCTCATATAAAAAATGAAGCATTTTCCTTTAGGTTTTTGTGTGGCTGTGTGATCCTTTTTACATTCAATTGTTATAAATACAGCTAACCCTGGGGCGCCTGGGTGGCTCAGTTGGTTAGGCGACTGCCTTCGGCTCAGGTCGTGATCCTGGAGTCCCTGGATCGAGTCCCGCATCGGGCTCCCTGCTCGGCAGGGAGTCTGCTTCTCCCTCTGACCCTCCCCACCCTCATGTGCTCTCTCTCATTCTCTCTCTCTCAAATAAATAAATAAAATCTTAAAAAAAAAAAAAATAAATACAGCTAACCCTTACACAAGATGGGTTTTAGCCGTGTGGGTCCGCTTACACGTGGATTTTTTAAGATAAATACACTACGGTCCAGTAAATGTACTTTCTCTTCCTTATGATTTTTTTTCATTTTTTAAAATTTAAATTCAATTAGCCAAGTTATAGTCCTTATGATTTCTTAAGGACATTTTCTTTTCTCTGGCTGACTTCTGCGAAGAGCGTAGGATATAACACGACACACAGATTATGTGTCAGTTCTTGATGGGATCGGTAAGGCTTCTGGTCACAGCAGCTGTCAGTAGTTAGGTTTTGCGGGGAGACCAAAGTTATACATGGATTTTTGACTGCGGGGGGGGAGGGGGGCTCCCGGACCCCCACATTGTTCAAGAGCCTATCAACATTGGAACACGTAACAGATCATCATTTTTGGAAGGAATAAAATTAAGTCAGAAACAATACTTAGCAAAAAGGCCCCCAAGCCCCTCAAACCAGTCGGTGAATAAGTATCAGCAGGTGACGTGTGGACATGAGGCAGACGATTGCTGTTCTTGGGTCTTCTGTGTGAGTCGGGCCTGTTTGGCTGCAACTGTCAGGACCCCACAGGCGTGAGTGTGTGTGTGTGGGGGTGTGGGATTTGCCGGCCCCATAACCAGACAGTGGGAAGCCCCAGGTTTGCCGGCCCCATAATCAGACAGCAGGAAGCCCCTCCTCCAGCCTCCTGGTTGCTGACCTTGCTCCTTATCACATCGGGGGTCTCCCTGGGTGTTTGGAGCCCCGGCAGCAGCAGCTCTGGGCTCCCAGTGACCAGCGTCCCGGGGGAAAGAGCTGAGAACGAGAAAACACCCTCCGCTGGGAGCCACCCATCAAGGTGGTGGGGGGAAGCTTATCTCAACGGTGGACAACTGGGGCCCTTCCCCCTGGGATGCTCTGAGAGCCTGCGGACCACACCTCAGGATGTCCCGTCCACTGATCCCCAGAGAGGAAGCTGCCCTGGGGGACAGGCTTTCCTGGCCAGAGGGCGCCCCAGGGAGGGTGGCTCTTCAGGAAGCACCTGGATTTTACTCATGCATTCATTCCCTCATCCGATTACTCAATTATAACCAGGCGGTGTTTGCTTTGAAACAAATTAACATTACGAAGGCTTTAGTATTCATACTGTCAATTGCATGTACTTGGAAAAGTCCAATTTGGTGCGTTTGACAGAGGTACACACCTGTGAGACCACCTCCATGACCCAGGACCTTTCCTTCACCCCCAAAGTCTCCCTGTGTCCTCTTCAATGAACACCCTCCCTCCCCAGACAGTGACGCGTCTGCTTGCCCTCACTGGCCCCCCGTTCTTGACTTGGGTGTCATGGGATGGGACACTCTGCAGGATGTCTGAACATCACTGTGATGCGCGGGGACGCGGGCCAGCGACTTGTCATGTCCGTGTGGTCTCTCGTACGGATGGTCCACCTCTTTGTCCATTTACTAGTGGATGGACATATGGGTAGTTTCCATATTTCTGTTGTTTGCAAAGAAATGCCTTTAAAAGTGGGTGGTATGATTTTAGAAAAAAAAAACGAATGTTCATTATTTTCTGAAAAAAGTAAATTAGGCTCAGACTATATATAGAGATAAAGAAGTGGTAATCCTTCGTGGTCCCACAACTCCAGGGTATTTTTACCACCGGGGTATTTTGCTGTGTTCTTCCCCAAATGGGTTCACACATCTGCGTGTATGTATTTACGTACATAAAATTGGGATTGTGCTGCAAATGTAATTTTGATTCTTGTCTTTGTTAATGAACATGCGTGTCTCGGTGTGGGTTTTCCAGAGAAACATAACACATAGACTTGATTGCAGGGAACTGGCTCACGCAGTTATGGAGGCTGGGAAGTCCGGAGATCTGCGGTCCGAGGGCTGGAGACTCGGAAGCTGACGGTGTGAGTTGCAGCCTGAGCCTTAGCCCGGGGGCAGGAGAGGACTGCGTCCCCGCTCAGCAGTCAGACACAGAGGGACTTACTCCCCTTTCTGCCCTATCTGGGCCTCCACGGATGGGACGAGCCCCAGGCTCACCGGGGAGGGCAGATTCCGGGGTGAGTCTCACCCAGACGTGCCCAGAACTCTGTTTGGCTATGCAGCTGGATGCCCGTGGTCCAGCTGGCCGTGACATCGGCCCCCACACGTGTCTCCCAGCTCTCAGACCTCTCAGACCTCGTGGCACTGTCCTCAGCAATCACGTCTGCACCAGTGTGGCGGCTCTTGGTTGCCCAGAGGACTCTTCAGGCCCGGGACCCTCGCAGTGACCAAAGATTTGTTCCAGAATGTTCTGATGGGGTGCTCACATCTTCAGTGAACACTCTTGGTCATCCAGGGAGCAATTGTGGTGGATGTACAGTGCTCGGAGCAGGGCGGGATGGACGTGGGATATGTGCCGACTCAGGGCCCCCATCCCCCTGCCAGGCCCGCGACGGCCGGCCCGCGTGGTGCCTTCCGCTCTGCCACCGTGGGCTGGAGCAGGTGGGCCTCTCACGCCTCCGCTAGGCTTGCAGGTCGCTCCTGTCCCTGGCCTCCTCCCGCCGGCTCCAGTCCCTGGGGAGACGGTATTGCCAAGGCCCTGCAGTTCCTCGGTCCCCGGTGCTGACCCCACAGCAGCTCTGTGCTTCCAACGTTACCTGGTCTGTGGGAGAATTAGTGACCAGTTTGCAAAGGGCGTTGAGGGCCAGATGCCGGCCTGAAAAACCTGCGCTTGTCCTGGGCTCTGTGGTTACAGCAGTCCTGAAGGTCACAGTCATCATTTTGGTAAACTCTCTTTTCCACTTCGCTATATCCTATTTTGCTCCCTTGGAAGGGGGCCAGGCTAAGCATTAACCACATTGCGCTTGGTCCGCGGTATTTAAATTCCAGGCCAAGTTACTCATTGTGTTAATATTTTCAGTCCTCCCCCTCCCCCAGGACGACTTCTTTCTGAGCTCCTGGCTTGTGTCAACAACGTGCATTCCAGCTAGGGCTTCCATGCGAATTTGGGGGACACAATTCAGTGTCCCCCAAGGGGACAAGGGCACGTATTTAGCCCTTAAAGAGCGGATAATTGCAAGCCTGGCATGCATCGCCTTCTGGGGTAGCAGCTCCTCGTACCTGGGAGGCTGAGCAGGTGCATGCAGGACCCAGCGAGGCTGCCGTCAGATGTCTGCACCTGTCAGCGGGTGCACGCATGCGCCTGGAGGCATGAGGCGTAGTCAGGGCTGCGCTGTCTGTGGTAACGCAAATGTCCATCCACAGGAGCGTGGATGAACTGGGGGGCACGCCTACAAAAGAGTGCTACACACAATCACATGAATGCATCTCAAAATGGTGATTTTGTGCAAAAGAAGGCAAGCTGCAAAAGATGCATTTAGTATACAAAGTAAAAAAAAAAAAAGAAGGTGATACAATGTGGTACCTTGTTTATGGGCATATAGATATGTAGTATTTATGTGGAATTTCAGTCAAAATCATTACAGGATTGCTTTGGAAACTTGTTCATATAATCGAAGTTAATCTGAATACTACATATGTGTATATGACTGAAGGTCCATAAAATATGTAAGATAAACTGAAGAGAAGTGACATATATATTCTATAAGTTTCTCCATTAAGAAATGATATATGGGGCGCCTGGGTGGCTCAGTTGGTTAAGCGACTGCCTTCGGCTCAGGTCGTGATCCTGGAGTCCCGGGATCGAGTCCCGCATCGGGCTCCCTGCTCGGCGGGGAGTCTGCTTCTCCCTCTGACCCTCCCCCCTCTCATGCTCTCTTTCTCTATCTCATTCTCTCTCTCAAATAAATAAATAAAATCTTTAAAAAAAAAAAA
>NC_138382.1:2369494-2410654 GCF_054177405.1 Leptonychotes weddellii
GCGCCTGGGTGGCTCAGTTGGTTAAGCGACTGCCTTCGGCTCAGGTCGTGATCCTGGAGTCCCGGGATCGAGTCCCGCATCGGGCTCCCTGCTCGGCGGGGAGTCTGCTTCTCCCTCTGACCCTCCCCCCTCTCATGCTCTCTTTCTCTATCTCATTCTCTCTCTCAAATAAATAAATAAAATCTTTAAAAAAAAAAAAGAAATGATATATGTTGGGGCGCCTGGGTGGCTCAGTCCATTAAGAGTCTGCCTTCGGCTCAGGTCATGATCTTGGGGTCCTGGGATCGAGCCCTGCATTGAGCTCCCTGCTCGGTAGGAAGCCTGCTTGTGTTCCCTCTTTCGCTGTGTGTCCCTCTGTCAAATAAATAAATAAAATCTTTAAAAAAAGGAAATGATATATGTCTCACCATATAAACTTTTTTACACTCCATTCAGTAAATATTGATAGTTTTCTTCCATAGGCACTATGCATTGCCTTTGGGATTATCTATGGGCATTTTATTTTGTTTTGTTGCTCCTACTTTTATTATTAATAGAATCTTTCCATCATTTTAGCCTATAGTCTGTGATTGCTGTTATAGAAAAGTTATTACTTTTGATACTTTTAATCTGCTTTCTGATCACTTAATGCAGTGTAAGAATTTTAAGATGATTCTCTTATGTTTTAAATACATTGCTCCATTACCTTCCAATTGCGATCATTTTATTTCCTCCTTTTAAATAATTTTACATCTTGTTTCTGTTTTATTTATTTTTTAATCTTATGAATTGGCTAAAACTTCCAGAAAAATGTTAAATAATAGTGGCAACAGGCAATTTTGTTTTGTTTCTAATTAAAATGAGTATCTCTGAAGTATGATTTTCATTGTTGCTCAAAGGTAGGTAATGCTTTCTTTTTTTTACTGGTAGGTATAAAATGTTATTATGTTACTTTTGGTAAAATTTTTATTAGAAACACTTTTTACTAGACCTTTACTTAAAGACTGGAAGAATCAAAGTCTAACTTTTAGATGCATCTTTCACCAGATGAGGATCGTTTAAATGCACAATTGGGCCACTAGGTGGTGCTGTGCCCCCAGTTTTTGGATTCCCTAGCATCAAATTACTGCTGAATCATTGTTCCTTTAGACCTTTCAAATTTAATCTGATTCTCAAACTATTGTCCTCCTTTCAACGTTCTCCAAAGTGGCCCTAAATTAAGACTATGCTTTAGGGGCTCCTAGATGGCTCAGTCTGTAAAGCATGTGACTCTTGATCTTGGGGGTTGTGAGTTCAGGCCCCACATTGGGCATAGAGATTATTAGAAAAAAAAGAAAAAGAATATGCTTTAAAAAATGCTTCTTTTCTATGCACAAACAATGAATCATGGAACACTACATCTAAAACTAATGATGTAATGTATGGGGATTAACATAAGAATAAAAAAAATGCTTCTTTTCCTTATTTGGTCAGTTTTATGGGGGGATAATTTACACACAATAAGATGCGCCATTTTTTTTTTAAGATTTCTATTTTATTTTTATTTTTGGAGGGGGTCGGGCAGAGGGAGAGGGAGAGAGAATCTTAAGCAAACTCCATGTTGAGCGTGGAGCCCGAGGTGGGGCTCGATCCCACGACCCTGAGATCATGACCTGAGCCGAAATCAAGAGTCAGACGCTTAACCGACTGAGCCACCAGGTGTCCGAGATGCGCCATGTAAATAGCGCAGACAGTTCTAACAAGTTAGTCTTGCAACCACCCCTCGGCTGTGACGGAACATCTCCATCACATGGTGGGCCCCCTCCTGCCTTTCTGCCGTCAGTCCCCTCCCACGAGCACAAGCCACGGATCTGCTTTGTCGCTAGCTTCTCCTCCTCTGTGTGTTCATGGCGTGCAGTGCGTGTTCTGCAGCGTCTGACGTAGCATCGTGCTTTTAGGATCATCCGCGCTAGCAAGTGACAGACATCGCCTCTTTCTATTGTGGAATGTAGGGATACACGACAGTTTGTGAACCTGTTCGCACCTGCTGGACGTGTACGTTGTCTCTAGCTTTTCGATCTTATGAGTAAATCCGCTCTAAACGTTCACACCCAATTCTCGCGCTGACTCGTCATCCACATTGCTCTCGAGAGATGCACCGCGGTGGGATTGCTGAGTCAGCCCCTCAGTACAGGTTTAGTCCTACGAGAGGCTGCTTTTCAAACTGCTTTTCCAACGTGGCTGCACCATTTTACATCGCTCCTACCAGGGTCTGAGGGCTCCAGTTCCTCCCCACACCTTCACCAGCACTTGGTATCCTCAGTCTTGTCAATTCTGGCCGGCGTGCAGTGACAGTTCACTGTGGTTTTCCTCCGTGTTTCTCTCACGTCTCACGATGCTGAGCATCTCTTACCGCCCCCTGATAGTTTCTTTGGTGAACTGCTTGTTCAAATCTTCCGCTCCTTTAAAAAAATTGGGCTATCTCCCTATTGTTGCGTTGTAACAGCTCTTTACATATTCTGGATAGAAGGCCTTTATATGTTTTATGACTATTTTCCCACAGTCAACGGCTTGCCTTTTCATTTGGCTTAATGGTGTCTTTTGAAGAGCAAACATTCTTAATTTTGTTGAAGACTAATTTACTACATATTAAAATATATGGTTCATGCTTTTGGGGTCCAATTTAAGAAACCTTTGCCTAACTCCAGGCGACCAAGACTTTCTCCTATTGTTTATCTCTAAAGGCCCATACTTTCGGCATTCGCATGTTGATCTAAGACCCAGTTCAAGTGAGCCTTTCTGGTTCGGTGAGGTATGGGTTGGCTTTAATTGTTTGGTTTGGTTTCGCTGTGTTAGCACCATTTCCTGACAAGGGTACACTTTCAAAAATTCACTGGCTGTCTGGGTGGGTCCACGTCCCTCCCCTGCTGACGCCATGCCATCTCAGTGACCGCTGATGCACAGCGCATGATTCTGACTCCAGCTCCGGTATGTGGGGCCCCCGCCCCAGCGTGGACGTCCCCCCAGACCGGCTGGGTGTCCCACAGTTCAACTCGATTCTGGCACCATCTGCCTAAGGACGGCATCGGACCCCACAGGGTGAAGGCTGGTGCACGACAGCCCTCTGAACTGAAAGAGAAGGGCCGGTGGGTGAGTGTGAGCGCACGCTGACCTGATACGGTTCTGGAGCCCCTCCTGCCCTCCCCGCCCCCCACACCACAGGAGGAAGGGGTCCACCCGGCCGGGGGTCTCGTCTCATCCAGCGTGTCCTGGCTGGCGGGGGGAGTGGGGGCGTGGAATCCTCACGGGACAGCTCATGTGAAGGTGGGGAGCTGGGCCTCTTGCTGGGCTCCACGCTGCCTTCCTCACTGGGAGGAAGACAGTGCACCTGTCAGCCCGGGGGTGTACCCTCCCCCCTCCACCGGTGGATGCGCTCGGGGTGGGGGCTCTTCCCCTACAGCTGAGAGGGGGGCTGAGTTTGTCTGGCTCCCTTGTCAGGAACTCGTGTCTTCTCTGCGGCTAACACAGGGCATCACCCACTTCCCCTAGGAGACCTGTTGACCCTAACTGCGGTTGGGGCCACCGGAGGGCCGGGGAGACCGTCTCTGTGGTGTGGGCAACACTCCAGCCCTGGCAGAACCCCCACCGGGCAGCACGGGAGGGGCCGCACGTGCGTGTGAGTCAGGACAGGCTGGTAACAAACAAGCCCCAAGCCACCCACGGGCAGATGTGCTCAGCCCGAGTCCCATTTCCTTCATTGTTGCCGTGCACGGCACTGAAGAAGGAAGGGTCATCCGGTGAGGACTTCTCGACTCGGGGGGTCTGTCCCGGTCTGGGTGCGGGTGAGCAGCCGCAAACCTCTCCGCGTCCAGACACGGGGTACGGAGCCGCATTCCAGGGTTGACCTAGGCGCACGTGCTCTGGGCTGTGATTCGCCGTCGGCAGAGTGAGAGTCCAGGTTCTCGACCCCCAGGAGGGGCCGGGCTCCTGCTGCAGCCCGGCTGGTGGCTGTCCGGGGTGCGGGTGACTCGCTGCGGGGGGGGGGGGCAATTCAGAACAGAGGCCATGGATTCACACGTGTGCATCACACATGCTGGAAACACGCTTCCGTGTGTTCACAAAAACAACCTGGAATGCGCACGTTTCAGTGCGTCTCCTCTCTTCCCTGCAGCGCCCAGGGCTCTGTCTGTGCATCCTAAATCCTGCTCTGGGGTGCTGCGACCCCCGAGGGGCCGGAGCGTCTGGGCCCTCTGAGCCCCCTTCATCTCTCTTCTGTGCCTTTGTGAGCCCAAGTGCGGCTGTGGGCGTCGGGTGTGAGCTAATGCTTCCCAACGCGGTTCTGAAATTCGGAGTTAATGCTACTGTCTGAAACCGCGTATGCGTACACCCAGACCAGGACCGTGGGAAACGCTACCCCCAAATCTCACACCCTTGAGTGAAAGGGAGACTGTGTAAGTGAGTTGCACAGTTTGGGGTGGAGAGACCTGTGCCCTCAGTCAAAACCTTCCAGCATTTAGGAAATAATCAGGAAAGTGCTACAGCAGACTTTGTCTTGAATGTCCACGAGGTCTGTAGAAGGACGGCCCTGCCCTGCTGAGCTGGCCATCATGCAGCCAGCCCTATCCTGGGGGAGAGAGGCGCGGAGGGTGGGAGCCGGCAGCTGACCTCAGCCTGGATTGTCCCCTGGGCATGACCTGAGGAGCTGCCAGGGGGTCACCCTGTTACTTCTGCTTAGTTTGGCCCAATTTCCAGCAATTAAAGTTCCCCCGGAGGCTGTGTTGCCCTGGGGGTGAGGGCTGTGTCCTGGTGGTGACATCTGGGTCCTGAGTATGTAGGGGGCTCCGGGGGGGGACTCTGCTCCCCCTCTCACCCCCGTACGTTCTCTGGACAAGCCTCACGCTGCAGACGACCCTGGGCTTCAGGTCACGTTCCTGGCTGGCTGAGCCTGTCCGACGTTGATGTTTGCAATCTTCACCCCAAGGGACGAAAAGCCTCTGTCCCTGCATGGCGACAGGCCTTTTCCGGGTCTGGTGGTGACCGTGGGGCCCTGCATGGGGTGGGGGTCCTCCGTCACCCCGCAGAGCGGCCCTGGGCTTGGCCGCATGGCCCCTCACCCAGCTACCTTCAGCTCCGGGAACTGCCCCTAAAATTTCTTACTCCCTCTGTTGCCTTTGAGGGACCCTCCCTCCCCAGAGTCTGGCTTTGATGTCAGAGGGTGTCAGGATTGTCGTCAGGCTCCCCGATTTCCGTGCGTCTCAGACTGGGGCAGGGGTCAGAATGCCCTGGGGGCTGTGTTACGAGCTCGGGGTGTGGACGCCTCCTTGAGAAGTGCTGTCCTCTGCGAATGAACCCCTATCAGTGTTGGGGCTAGGACACACTTGGGACATTTGTCCCCCCCAGCTGTGTCCCATGGAACCCAGATGTCATGGTCCATACAAAGGGTGTGTGGCCACGTAAGTCTGATATCCACAGATTGCCAAAACCTCTCTCTCGGAAAGTTGAGAAACACTGTGATAAAGTAAAAGCTTTGCTAAATCCTGTAGAGCTGGTCCAGGCTTCTTCCGACCCAGCATTGCCCAAACCTATTTGAAAACGGAGCGGGTCCGTGGCCACCATCCCTCCTACCCTGGGGTGGGTTCCCTCGGGTATTAGTCTTAGGAGCTGCTCCGGAGCTGTCCCCGGGACACGAGTGCCATCTGATGGCGGGGCAGACCCCTCCTGTTCACATGCTCCCCTGAGCCCTCTTGGCTGTGACTCATCTAACAGCCGTTCATCTCCCAGGACCCCCCCCCTGCCCCCAAAGGCCGCATCCCTGGCTTTCTGCCAGGGCCACATGAAGAGGGAGACAGTGAGGGCCGGCAGGGTTGGAAGGTGCTCAGCGGCCCGTCTGCCTCCCCTGGACGCTGGACTTCCTGAGGTCAGAGCCCGTGTGAACCGCCTTGCACACAGTAGGTGCTCAACTAGTGATTGCGGCCGGGCTGGGACTGGGCGGCCTGCCTGCCCTTTGTCCTCCTGAACACAGGGGAGCTGGCCTTTGGAGAGGACAGAGAGGATTGCTCCGGGGCACACGGTCGTCCCTTCGGAAACGCTCGCTGACCTCACAGAGTTCAGCCGTGGCAGGGAGGACCCGTCCTGGCAGGGAGGACCTCTGAGCACCGCCCTGGGTGACACCGGCTTCTGAGGGCTGAAGAGGGTAGTGGCCATGGCGTGGACGGTCACACGGTCTCCGAGCCTGCGCTCGGCAGGCTCCGGCGCACACTGTTCCCCGCACACCCCCAGGGTTTCTGGGTCACGGGGTCCCAAATGGGATTGCACTCGAAGGTGACGGCCTCCTGGTGGGCTGACGTGTGTGTCACAACAACACACACATAACCACAGACACAGAATCATCCCCGGCAGAGAAACACGGTCGCTCAGGCTGCTGTCGTGCCCCAGAGGGGACCCGTGGTCATGGGCCCAGTGCTGTGTCCCTGGAGGGGACGTGGGTGGTGGTGGGGGCTTGGGTCACCGGATTTTCCCCTCCTGCAAGGACCCTGGTGGGATGGCTCTGAGGGAGGAGTGGCCTCCGCCTAGGGCCTGGGGGCTGCTGGCTGTCCAGAGACAGGGTCCACTTCTCCCGTCCCTGCTGATGTCTTTGCTGGTGACATGATGAGTCCTAGGCCCCCTGTGAACATAAGCCGTGTCTGTTAGGAAATTCTCCATGTAGAGAGCTCGGGGAAAACTTCCACCTGAGTTTCATGGCTTCCTGGGATAAGATGACCCACATCTGCGGAGTGGGGAGAAGAGGTCTCAGCATAGTGCAGGAATTGGGAACTTTGGGCAAGGTGTGTGTGGGGCTGGCCGTCTGGGCAGGGCCCAAAGGATGTCAGGCCCACCTGCGCAGGCTCTGGGCCCCCACTCTGGGTCCCAGTGCAGAAGGCAGTGGCCTCAGTCCATGCAGAGTGGCACGTGGGCAAGCGTGGCCCCATCTCACTCACAGAGGCAAGTGCTGTGTGCGTTTTCAGAGATGAGCCGAGGCGAGTTTTCATCACGCTGCACACTTCCGACCACATGTCGGGGAGAAGGTTCTCTCCCCTCCCCTCCCAGAATTCATTCTGCTCCTCCACTCACTCCTAGAAACCGCCCTGTGTCAGTGGGAGCTGGTGCTGACCTGGAGTGTATCCCCACCCCCTCACATCTTCCCCCCTCCTCTGTCCTGGGTCTGGTCTGTGTCGCCCCCTGCCCCGGGCCTGCTGAGCAGGGGTCCCTGACTTCCCGTAGGGAAGGAATTCCCCTCCCCCTGGACGGGGATGTGATCGAAGCACTTTCTTCATCCAGTCCCTTTCTTGGGGGGGACAGTGGACGGGGATGTGATCGAGGGCTGTGCGAGGATGAAGGCCGCACTGTTTGCCCTGGAGGTGGGGGTCTCGCTGTCGGGAGTGCAGGGAGGTCAGGAACCCCTTCCCTTAGTATGAAAATAAAAAGCTTCTGTGCAGCAAAGGAAAACATCAACAAAATGAAAAGGCAACTTAGTGAATGGGAGAAGATAATTTGCAAATGATATAACTGATAAGGGGTTAATATCCAAAATATATAAAGAACGTATACAGCTCAACACGAAAAAACCAAGCAATCTGATTAAAAAACGGGCAGAAGACCTGAATAGACATTTTTCCAAAGAAGACGTCCAGATGGCCAACAGACACATGAAAAGATGCTCAGCATTGCTCATCGTCAGGGAAATGCAAATCAAAACTGCAATGAGCTATCACCTCACACCTAAAGAATGGCTTAAATCAAAAAAACTCAAGAAATTAGTGTGGACAAGGATGTGGAGAGAAGTGAACCCTGATCCACTGTTGGTGGGAATGCAAACTGGTGCAGCCACTGTGGAAAACAATACGGAGTTTTCTCCAAAATTTAAAAATAGAAATATCATATCATCCAGTAATTCCATTGCTGGCTATTTACCCAAAGAAAGTGAAAACACTATTTCAAAAAGATATATGCAGCCTTATGTTTATTGCAGCATTATTTACAATAACTGAGATATGGAAGTAACCCAAGTGTCCATCGATCGATGGATTGATGGATGGATAAAGAAGAGATGGTATATATGTGTGTGTACACACACACACACACACACACACACACACACACACAGGGGAATATTATGCAGCCATAAAAAGGATGAGCTCTTGCTATTTGTGACAACATGGATGCACCTAGAGGGTATTATGCTAAGTGAGATAAGTTAGACCGAGAAAGACAAATACCATATGATTTTACTCATATGTGGAATCTCAAAAGCAAAGCAAGTGAATAAACAAACAAATGAAAAGCAGAAACAGACCCACAAAGACAGAGAACAAACTGACAATTGCAGGAAGGGAGGCGGGTGGGCAGATGGGCACAGCGGGGGAAGGGGAGAGGAAGGTCGCGGCCTCCAGTGATGGGATGACCAAGTCACGGGAATACGGGGTCGAACAGTTCTGGGATAGTGGTGCCCGGTGACAGACGGCAGCCACACTTGTGAGGAGCGCAGCATAATGCGTGGGCTTGTGGACTCACTATGTTGCACGCCGGACGCTAATGGAACATTGTGTGTCGGCTCTACTCAAACAAAACAATGTTTACAAAGTTTAACGTGGGTCCAGGGGAACTAGCAAACATTCTCTGTCTATCCAGAACAGCAGGGGGGGATGTAAACCTGTAACACAGCTAACCACTACTGCCCTTAGAGGGCTGGGGTCTGCAGCAGACCCGCCTGTCGCCGGGGGCAGGATGGCTGTCACCGTGGGCAGGACGGCTGTCACCGTGGGCAGGATGGCTGTCACCGTGGGCAGGACGGCTGTCACCGTGGGCAGGATGGCTGTCGCCGGGGGCAGGATGGCTGTCACCGTGGGCAGGACGGCCGTCACCGTGGGCAGGACGGCCGTCACTGTGGGCTGGACGGCCGTCACTGGGGACAGGATGGCTGCAATGACCCCCAGCATCTAACTGCAGAGCACTCACTAGTCGGAAAGGACAAAATAGTACCTTTATGTTGGAGAAGGCTGGCCGACTGCCTTGGTCAGACGACCACCAACGTGGGACCGTGGGTAAGAGCAGACCCATCAGAGCCGGGGCGACACCTATCGGGGAGGACACGGCATCCCCAGAATCGAATCCTGAGGGAGCCTCAGATGGACCCATGTGACGGGATAGCCGACAACAAGATGTCAAAACACGTCATGTCACCGAACAGACCCGGAATGGTTTCAGATGACAGGAGACAAGAGTGTGTGGCCGTGACCTTGGGCTCCCTGTGCTGGCATGCACATCACTGGGACAGTCGGTGAAATTGCACCGTGGCCGCAGGAAAACTGAAGTTGCTAGAAAGCCATTCCTGTGTGAGCCAGGGCTGGGGACGCTCCCTCTCCGCTGGCCAGAGCTGGGTCAGGTGATGAGGGAGATCGGGAATACTGGTCCGTGTAGGAGGGGAGAGTGGGCTCAAGGAGACTGCAGCCTGCCACCTCGCCCTTTCTCGGGCTCAGAGGACTTTTGACAAAGGGCCATGGCCTTGAAGAGTCTCGAGGTTATGCATCCAGCCCGGGTGTCCCCGTCCATGTTCGTCCAGCAGTGGCCTCCCCAGGTCCTTCAAAGGTCCCAAGCCCACTGGGGTCCCAAACAACTATCTCACGGCTCCTGGCTCGCAGTTCATCCTTCCTGTCCCCGCACCCTGCTGCACCGCCCGCCACACAGTGTCCTCGTGCCCGAATGCGGGTGAGTCCCCCCACCCCAGCCCCCGCCCGGGACCTCTCGGCCTGGCTGCTGTCATCCTGGACCCGGGCTCCCTAACAGCACATCGCTCACAGGATGTGCAGAGGCGCTGCCCCATCTTGTTACAGTTGGGGCTCCCAGGCCGCGGGGCTCTGCGTGTGTGACGAGCTCCTGGGGGAGGCTGATGCTGCGGGGCCAGGGACACACTGGGCCGCCGGGGTCTGCGGGGCCATCGGGCTGGAGCTGCGTCCCATGGTGACGGAGGAGTTGTCACCCTGTTACTAGTGAGACAGGAATCACAGGTGGAGGCAGATGAACCGGGGGCAGCCCGTGGAGCTGCCCTCATCTGGGATGGACATCTTGTGGGGTACTGTGTGTCCAAAACCGGCAGCATTTTGGGAAACGTTGCCTTGGAGGTTCCTTCAAATTTCAATTTGCCCATGAGTTTGCAAGAAAAAAACAATCCATACACTCACGTCTTGTGGCTGCTGAGGGGAGCTCAGAACGCCAAAGGACGTGGGGAGACGCCAGTCCCAGGCCCGACCCACCGTGAGGCAGCATGAACCTGAGGTTTGCATGAGGTCCGGCGGCGGGTGGCCAGAAATCCCAGCTCCATCATTAACTGTGTGACCCTGATCCTCACTTTTCCCATCTGTGTAGTGGGCAGGAGCATCTCCACTGACACAATGTTCCCCGGGGGTCGGTTCTGCTCCCGTGATGTTGGTGGTTCACACTGACGATCTACTGTGGCAAACCCCACGGAAGCGTCCTCTAGGTCTGCCTGCTTTCTACCCCATGATTCAACGCATGGATTGCGGAGCAGGCTCAGAGCTCCTTGCTTCAGGGAGGGAGCCTGCTGCTTCTGTGTGTTATTGGGGGTGTGTGGCCCGAGCTGCTGGCCCCGGGGAAGCCCAGAAAGGTCTAGATAGAAAGAAGAGGCTGCTTTTCAGAGCTGGAAGCTATACTCTTCCTGACCACAAGATGGCGCGCTGCAGTCACGATATCCCGATAGGCACCGCTGGTCAGGGCTAAGGAGAGCCAAACAGGTTTTTGGTTTTTTTTTTAATTTTTACTTCGTGGACCAAATGGTTTGCCCCAAAGGCCCTAGAAAAGATTTTATGGAGGAGTTTGTCTCTCCCTTCTTTGTGACGAGCTCCAGAGCTAGCTGGTCAGAGTTCCAAGCCACGCTTTGCCTCCTCTTGTCTGTGTGACCTTGGGTAAGTTGCTTACCCTCTCTGTGCCCACATTTCCTTATCTGAGACTGTTGACAATTGTGACCTAACAGGGTCATCGTGAGGATTCAGTGATGTTTTTGAAGTGCTTGGAATCGTGCCTGACATGCAGCAAACGTTATAAAAGTCTGGTAAATAAAACCATAACACGAATACCCCTGATAACAGGATACACAAGACTTGCTCTGCTCTTTTCAAATGGATGCAGTCCGGCACTGAAAAACGGAACGGAGCGCCTGGGCGGCTCAGTTGGTTAAGCACCTGCCTTTGGCTCAGGTCACGATTCCAGGGTCCTTGGATCCAGCCCCATGTCGGGCTCCCTGCTCCGTGGGGAGCCTGCTTCTCCCTCTGCCTCTGCCCCTCCCCCTGCTCCTGCTCTCTCTCTCTCTCTCTCTGTCAAATAAATAAGTAAAATCTTAAAAAAAAAAAAAGAAAAAAATGGAATTGCACCTACAAGAGTCTCAAAAATAGGTTAAAATATACTTAACTATATTGATTTAATGGAGTTCCCAATTATATAAACAGTGGAAACAATTTTCACAACTTATTGCTGTAATTCACTTCTGGGAAGTAGACATCTTTGCAGAGGGGGAGTGAGAGAATTTTATCTACCGCTTCTTGCGAGAACGCACATCTTGGCGACCTGCGCGTCTCTGGGAAGGCGCGTCCTCAGGTGTTCGGCGGCCATGCCTCCTCCTTCGTGCCTCTGCTGAGCCGCCCGAGATCGTATCTTGGTCATTCCAGAGTTAACCTCCCAGGGCAACGCAGCCGCTGCCCCTCAGCTACGAACAGACCAGAGTCAAACGGCAGGAGACACAGCTCAGGAGTCAAAGGTCACGCTCCGGGCCTCTCCCTCCCTGAAAGCACAGCCCCGCGGATGTCTGGCTTCTCGATCTGTTACCATATGGCCACCAATCCCTCGGCACAATGCCCAGCGCACGCGTCAGGTGGACGCCGTCTGGCGCTGAGGCTGTCGTCCCTGAGAAGTTTGAATTTGTCTTACAGAAGATCAAGTTGTAGAAAGTTTAATTGCAGAAAAGTACAGAGAAGAAGACAAACAATCTTGCATAGTCTCAGCCCTCCAGCATCCAGCCGGGATTTTGGTTTAGACATTGTGTGTAGTGAGAGTCATGGGCGCCGAGGGCTTACACACCCCCGGAATCAGACCATTCTCCGCATTGTGTCTGAGGCTTTATCCCACCACGAGATACTCTTCAGAATATCTTTTATGGCCACATAGGTTTCGTTTAGGGCTACCCCATAATGTACCACCCGCCTCCATGGTGGCTTCCGGTTTCCAGTATTAGGAAGAAATGTTGCAACAAACATTTCCTTATAATACACATTTGGGGAATGCACTTTTTTAAAAAAAGATTTTATTTATTTATTTGTCAGAGGGAGAGAGAGCCCAAGGAGGGCAAGTGGGAGAGGGAGAAGCAGGCTTCCCTCTGAGCAAGGAGCCCGATGTGGGACTCGATCCCAGGACCCCAGGATCATGACCCGAGCCGAAGGCAGATGCTTAACCCTCTGAGCCAGCCACCCAGGCGTCCCAGGGAATTCACTTCTTTAGGAGAACTTAGAAAGAGTAGATTTAATGGGTGAACAAGCAGGGACTCTTCCCCTTACAATTTAAATCATGCACTAACTTTTTGCTCAAGGTCAAGGCTAAGTAAGTAGCAAAACCCAGCTCTGAACCTGTTCTGCTAACCGCATCTCCAATGTCATGCTCCCTTTTCTGGGTATTTAGACACTTACTCTGAATTGTCTTTCAGAACCTAAAGGAGGACTTTCGGTTCGGAAGTTCTGTGGTTCTACTCGCCTCTCGTACGTTGTCCGTTAACGACCTCAGAAGGGCGACCACAGCATCTCAGCTCACCCCTCGCTGCTACAGACAGGCTTAAGTGCCAGATCGAGTACCCACAGAGGCTGGGCAGGGGGCTCAGCGTGCCAGCAGGCCAATGTGATGTTTGGGACGTGTCTTGGGTGACATGGACAGCTACCACCCACTCCCACCTACACAAACAAGTCAGACTGAATTTGCAAGCCATCTTAGCACACTGCCCACCAAACCAAACGAGTGTGGGCCAAATGGTGACCCGGTGTGACCTTTAGAAACTCCCAGTGAGGCTCATGAAAGGCAAAGGGCAGATCTTCTTTTCGTAGGGGGGAGCCCAGGCTCAGAAGACTTGGTGCATGGCCACGCCGGGAAGGACAGCACATCTGTGGTTTCTCGGGGGTGGGGGGTTTGCGGTGGCAATGAGAGCCGCCGGGTTATGACACGTGTCACACATCATTGCTGACTCATGGTGGGAAAAGTGGCAAGCGCAGGGATGATTTGCCCCCACCTCCTGAGGGGTTTCAGGGGGTTTCACCAAGCCAGGAGTAACTGCTCCTTCCAGAAACCCCTCTCGACACAGGGATCGACCACAGGTGTCCGGCTTGCGCTCTAGGGATTTCCCTTTCTCGGTTTCCTGTCCCCGTCTCAGCTGCCTCTGAAGCCTCCCCATCCACTGACCTCACAGCTCCCCAGGTGTGGCGGTGGGTGGGAGCGCTGCTGCTCTGTGCCCGTCAGATGCCGGGACTCATTGGAGGTGCTGCTGTTGGGTTTTAGGTCGTAGGTGTGCGTCTTGCACAAAGATGTAGTTTCTTGTTTTGAGTCAATTTAGTATTGTCACCAAGTCATGCCCACACTGCCTTCTGTGAGTTCCTGGGGGGGAAAACCCAACACTCTTCTTGAAACCCAGGAGGCCTACCCTGCCTCGAAGGGGGGCTGGACGAAGGGGTGGGGCTGGGGTAAGAGGAGCCACGGGATGCTTTGATGCTCCAAGAGCCCTGGGCTGATGTCGGAGATACAGTCCTGCCCAGCAGGGGACACAAATGGTGCGTACCCAATTTGAGCTCATCTTTTAAGAACCTGACCCCTTTATTTTGCTTTTCAAACTTGTTTCTTTGTGAAGTTTGCAAAAAGCCCCACAGGGGAGAAGCAGGTAAGGAAGGAGCAGAGGGGCTGGGTGTCCTCAGAGGGCTGTGGTGGGGACTGTGGGGAACACTGCAGGGGAGTTGCCAGTCTGGGGGTCCCCGTGAATCTCCCCCCAGATGAAGGTTACTTGGGGCGGGTGGAGGGGACCGCAGGCACATGGTGGCCAAATCTCTCCATTTTCCAAGAGAAGCTGGAAATGCAGATTTTTATGTAAGAGCTGCTGGTTTTGAAAGGTGGTTCTGCCTTTGTCCCTGAGACAAGCCAGGGGCCAAGGGAACCTGCCTGCAGGCTGCACAGAGCTCAGAGCAGCCCACCGTGTCCTGCAGCCTCTGGTGGGCTTGCTGTGCAACGGCACTCTGCTCGCTCCTAAGCAAGTAGTTTGAGAAACCGCAGCAGGGAATGTCTCCTAAGCCTTCCTGCTTACTTGAAGCCACTTCCTTCCATCCCCCAGGGAGCGGTAACTCCACCAACATTTTGGCCAGGCCACGAGAAAGAATGTGTTAGCAAAAACACTTAAATAGCATTTCCAAAGAGTTTTTCAAACAGAGCATCCCCGAGGATGTCTGCTTAATAAACTCCCTACCACCTGATTAATAAGGTCCAGGGGAAGGTTTAGGGGTGCGGTCCCAGGGAGTTTGGATGACATCACAGCATCCGAGGACTTGGGGCTCCAGCAGGCTGAGACACCGGCTGAATGCAGTTTGCGGGTGGGGGGCGTGTTGTCTAGCTTGGGGCGGGTGACCCCGGACAGGGTTTGGGCATTCCCTACTCTCTCCCTTTAGTCTGTTCAGCAGACGGGAATCAGCCAACCTAGAGGCTTCTGCATTTGTCTAGACTGCAAGGTGGTGGTGGGGTCTGGTGGAGGCCGAATTTGCTTCCAGATAAAATGTTTCTTTCCCAACTGAGATGAGGGCTTGACTGCCTTTTGGACTGACCTAATAAATCCATGTGAAGCCGTATCCTATGTCAGAAAGGCGGTTCTCCTGAAACTGAATACCTTAAAAATGTGAGCAAAGTAGAACAACCCCAAGGGGTTGTCAGTCAACCCTCTTCCTGCAGGTTGGCTCAGTGCCAACTAGAAATGTGCTCCCTGTCCACCCCCCCCCCCATACAGGCCTGTCTGGTGGCCTTCCTGTAAGAGGAGGGCCTAAGACCTGGTGAGCCCGCAGGTTTGTATTGTTATAAATGGAGGGGCAGGGTAAGATGTGAAATAAGTCTTATTTGCAACATTTCCTGGGGCGGGAACTAACACATTTTAAGAAAATCTGATACATAAAGATGAGCAATACCTACACCTCAGTCACTTAGGAATAAACATATTTATCCAATCCAGGCACACTATCAATTCCTAAACCACCAGCAAAGAAAGAAAGGAAGCAGTAGTACACGAACGTGGCAGGTGCACCCGGGATGTCAGGGACATTAGGTAAGCAAAGAGCAGCTTCTGGGATTCCGGGAAGAGGCCCCGACTTCGCAGCTTCTACTTCCACTGGAGGGCGCAGGACGCCGGCTCACTGGGTCCTCTTACTCTCTGTCCCAGTCCTGCAGCTGAGCCTGGGCTCGCCTGGAACCCCCCCGCGCTGTCCCGCCCAGGCTCCAGGCTCCAGGCCGCACCTAGGAAAGGGGGCCACGAAGGGCACCCCAGCGCGAGTTTCCAAGTAGCACGGAGAGATGCAGACACCCAAAGTGATGCTCTCCGTGGGCAAATGATCTGAACGCGCTGGCTTACGGGGTGCCAAAATGCTGACATCACACACTGTCTGTTCACATCTTCTAGTTTTATTATGCTATAAGTGGAAAACAACTTTTACATATGTATATTTAGGTAATTCGAACATTTCAAAATAGCGTAAGAAATACGGGCTCTGCCTCCATCAGCGCTGGGTCGGAGTCTCCTTTTGTCCTCACCTCCTCCCGGGTAGGTTTATGCAGCCCTTCCTCTGGCTTCCATGAACGCGCAGCTGAGATGGGGCTCAGCGGACCCGCCAGGGCCTCTCGGTGGCCGCAGGGCCCGAGGCTAGCACCCTAGACGCCAATGCAAGTGGGGGCAGGGGTGTCCCGAGTTTTTCTAGACAGCCTGTAGATGGCGCCCCAGGAAAGGGACTCCGAGCCGCGTTCTCAAGCTCTGGGGGACAAGAGCCCCCTGGTCTCGCGCAGCGCGTAGACTGTGCCACCGGTGAAAGGACCCGGGTGGGGGGGGGAAGGGAGGACGGAATTACATTCAAACGGGCCGCGGGTGCAGGGGCACCGTGCAGGGGATGAGCACCGAGGGGAGCAGGAGCGGCACGTGGCCCGACCCCCACGCGCCGGGCAGCCCCGCGACCCCCACGCGCGGCGGGGCCCTACCCACCCCACCCTGCGGCAGGTGGACAGTGTCGCTATGAAGAGAAAGCCTCGATTGTCCCTCCTGCAAACCGCCACACGCCAGACCTCCGCTATTGTGCGCTCTCCATAGAAATGCAAACGAGCCGCGTGCGCCGGCCGCAATCTGCTCGCGCGTCCCAGCGCCCCGCGGCGCTCGGCTGCGGGCGGGGAGGTCGGCTCGGACCCTCCAGCGCGGCGGGGTCGGGGCGCTGAGCGTGCGGGGAGGCCTCGCCGGCGCGCTCCGGATCCTGCTGGCGCTGGAAGGGGCTGTGGCCAGGCCTTTTGCAAGCTTAAAGCCCGCGCTGGGTGTTTTTACAAGTTCCGGTGTAAAAGCAACAGTTTTATAAACTTCCAATTAAAAGTAAAGAAAAAAATAGAAAAGTAGCAACAAAAATAAATGCAAAAAAAAAAAAATCTTCAGTTTCCCCAAAGGGGCATTTCAGAAATTGCAGCGTCTTATTAGCAAGCAAGGTGTTTTGTTTTTTTTTTAATTTTTCCTTTTAAGGACTTAAAAAACAAAAAGGCGAGTGAAATCTGCAGGCTCCAGTCTGCCTGGTAACACCCCGACAAAAGCGGCAGATTTGAGGCATTGTCATCCCCCGCACCCCTCCCCACGTGGCCTTCTGGCACGAGCCGCGGCGGCCGCCTCATTTGCATCAGAAAGCGGGCGCCGGCCAATGGGCGCGCAGCCTCGCGCCAGCTGGCGGCGCCGCGGCCGGGCCTATATTAGGGTGCGCGGCGGGCTGGGGCGCACTCGCCAGCCGTGGGCTCGCCAGGCTGCCTCGGCTTCCCCGTGTCCGCCGCGTCTGCGCCGCTCGCTCCTCTCGTGGATAACTAGCTGCTCGCCCTCCGAACCATGACTCTGGAGGAAATCCGCGGCCAAGACACGGTTCCCGAAAGCACCGCCAGGTGGGTCGGCGCCGGGCGCCGGACGTCTCGGGGCGTGGGGAGCCTGTCCCTGTCCGGGCTGCAGCTGCTCGGGCGGCCGCCTTCGGGGCCCGCCGGGATGGGGAGCCGCGGGGTGGGAGCTGGGCACCGGAGGTGCGTCCCCGGGGCCGGGGCGCCGGGCAGGGGCGCCCGGGGTGTGTCCTCGGGGCTGGGGATCCGCCGCGCCTTCGGCCGGTCCCCGCTCACCGCGCTGGCTCGTCCGCAGGATGCAGGGCGCCGGGAAAGCGTTGCACGAGCTGCTGCTGTCTGCGCAGCGCCAGGGCTGCCTCACTGCCGGCGTCTACGAGTCCGCCAAAGTCCTGAATGTGTGAGTGTGGACATGGCCCCGGGGGGGGCGGCCGGGGGCGGGGAGACCCCGGAGACGGCGGCGGGGGACCCCCCCGGGGCTCCCACCTTGCCCTCACCACCCCGTCCCCGCCGGCGCAGGGACCCCGACAACGTGACCTTCTGCGTGCTGGCCGCCGACGCGGAGGACGAGGGCGACATCGCGCTGCAGATCCACTTTACGCTGATCCAGGCGTTCTGCTGCGAGAACGACATAGACATCGTGCGCGTGGGCGACGTGCAGCGGCTGGCGGCGATCGTGGGCGCCGGCGACGAGGCGGCCGCGCCGGGAGACCTGCACTGCATCCTCATTTCGGTGAGTGTCGCCCCCGCCCCAGCGTCGCCCCGCCGCGGCCAGCGGCCAGCGGCCCGCCAGGCTGACCTCTGCGCTTTCCCCGCAGAACCCCAATGAGGACGCGTGGAAGGACCCCGCCTTGGAGAAGCTCAGCGTGTTCTGCGAGGAGAGCCGCAGCGTCAACGACTGGGTGCCCAGTATCACCCTCCCCGAGTGACAGCCCGGAGGGGGCCTTGGTCTGATCGACATGGTGACGCCCCGGGGCGCCTAGCGCGCGGCTGGCTCTGTGGATGCGCCCTCGGAGGGCGCGGGACCGGCGTGCTGCGTGGGGAGCAGCGAGGAGGGGCGGCCCCCTGCAGGAGGGGCCCGGCGGCGGCGGCAGGGGCGGGCTGGCCCCCAGCCTGGGACTCTGCGAGTGTGGGGAGCGGCTGCTTGCCCGGGAAGGCCGGAGGCGGGCCGTGGGCCACGGGGCCGAGAAGGACGGGCCGGCAGGGCAGGCGTGACTCAGCAGCCTGCACTCTGGACAGGAAGGAGGGGAGAGGCCAGGCGGGCGAGGCCTGGACTCGGACAGTTGAAGGAGCTCGGAAGGACTGAGCAGCCTGCACCGCTGTTTCAAAGCGGACGGGGCGATGCTCCGGGTTCTAAAGGATTATGCTGCTGCAGCTTTGAGTCTTTTTTTACAATAAACTTACTGAAACAGACTTATTCTCTTTATTGAGGGTAGGGGGTCCCCGTCGAGGGGGAGGTGGTTTGCAGGGATCCAGGTGATTGTTGAAGCCCCCAGACGGGGACCGGATGGCACCTACGCTGTCTTCCTGTGGGGCTGAGTTACAGGCTCCCTGGGCGCTGGGAGTGGGGGCGGGGACGCAGAACTTGAGCCCTGCTCCCATTTCTCTTTTTTTTTTAGGGAGATTTTTAAACCTGCAAGACAGGAGCATACTTGAGATAAGACATCAGTGCAGCAGGTCAAGGCTGGTCCTCCAGCCTGGTAACAGCGGCCTCTCCTTCCCCTCCCCCTCTGCCCCCGCAGCCCCCTCCCTTCTGACAGCCGCTTATCGCAACAGCTTGCAGGATGTAGGCGGTGCCCTCCCCGCACAATGAGCAGGCCTTCTGCAGCCGCCGCCCTTTGTGGTCCCTGAGGATGGTGGCGGCAGAATGCTCTCAGGAGCCTTTTCCTCTTAAAGGCATGGGGCTTACGGCAATGTCACCACGGTATTAATACCGTGTAAGACATGATGACTGCATTTAAAAATGTATGAGTCATCATTTGTCATAGCTGTGATAGAACTTCAAAGATCTGAGCAACAATGGGAAGACGGCGTCCACACGAACGGGGTGAGCGACTGTGAGCGCAGTCAGCATCCGCTACCTGCTCTTCTGAGGGCCCTCTGCCCACCGCCGAGTGCTGCAGGCCGCTGCTGCTCACGACCCCGTTTACAGACTTACGGGAGCGGAAGAATTGAAATCTTTCCCACAAAGACTTGGCTTTGAGAACCATCCAGGGGGAAGTGTCCTGAGTGAATCAATCTTTTTTATGAGGCCGGGATGTCTGGACTGCGCCTCTGTGCTTGACCGGAGGAACCCTGTCCAGCCAGGGAAAGGCGCACGGGGCTGGCACGCTGTGAGCAGGCTGCCCGGCAGGCCAGGGAGCCTTCTGGGCAAAGGCGGGGTGCTGTGTTGTTTTTCTAGCAAGAAAATTCTGCTGATTTCCTAGCAGTCCCAGGTGGCTGATTCACCCTGTTGGGCTCCACTTTCTAAATTCTCTCCAAATCCTGGAAGCATTCACAGGAAAACAGGACTGTAGGAGCTAAATTATTCTTCCCAGAATGAAAGTATCCTGTTTCTCATATATCAACTCTCCAAGACACTTCCCCCCTTGATTAGACGGAGGCCCAAGGAAAGAGTTCAGCTGTGTTTGTGCCCCAATTTCATCAATATTTTACCTATTTGCTTCTCGGAGCACTGACTTCTCCCTGTTGGGGTGGTGTCCTGAGGGGTGGGCGTGCAGTCTGCATCCTGGCAAATGCCCATCTGCCACAGCACGCTGTAGCAAACACAAATGCGGCATAATGACTTTAGAATGTAGCCTTCGATGAATACATTTAGCAGAACACAGGGCAGGGCAGGCAGGCAGACCCTGCGGCTGGCCGACTGACCGCTGCAGAACATTAAGCCAGCAGCTCCTAAGAAATGTGGCTTTCTTGGATTAGAACCTACAGCAAGGGTACCTGTTGGAGCCCCAGGGGCTAGGAGAATTTGCCGGCAAAAAAATGCACGCTTGGACACAGTGCCAACCCCAAACATGCTGCTCTTCTTCCTTCCTTTCTTTCTTTCCTTCTTTTTTTTTTTGATGAATGGGATTTTGTGCTATTAAAATAAAATACTCCAGAGGACAGGTAATAAAGTGCACAGTGCTTACAAACACATTATTGCCTTCATACTTCCAACAACCCTCAGTGGCAATGCAGAGATAAGCTAATTATCACACACATGTTGAGGTGATCCATAGATTGTTGGACACAATGCCCTGCGTCTAGAAAGTGCTGGATGAGTGTTAATGACAATAATACTTAAAGGTTAATGAAGGCATTTGCTACAGATCATGGAGCTCGAAGTGGACCGGTGGATTAAGACTCAGCCGTCTGGTTCCGGGACCCAACACTTGATCTACTGGGACCCCCATCCAGGTCCCAGCTTATGCTGACTTCGCAAGGGAGGCTACTTTCATAAGGTAGCGCTGTACATTCCTTAAAGTTTTAAGCGGCCTGTTGGGTGCCCCCATGTCCCTCAGTGACCTTGGGGGCTGGGGTCTCTTTGCGCTGCGGGATGCACTCCGAAGCAGGGGATCCCGTCAGGGCACCTTCCTTACTTGGAAGGCCTCTCTCTCCAGCGCAGCCGGATGTCAGCTCTTTGCAGGCCTAAAGCAAAGCTGTGCTCGCCCCAAACGGTGGGGGTGAGTCGGACTCCTCTTTATGGCAGGCGACCCTTGTCCACACCAGGAGCCGCGGCCTCCGTTCTTTCCCTGGTAGGACGGGCGGGAGGCTGAATGCATCCCTGAGGCTCGTGTATGTTGACAGCCTGCAGCCCTGGGGGTTATACTTTCTATGAAACTGTTAGCAGCACGAGCACAGTGAGTGTTGCACTTGGTGCTTACAAAGAGCCATTTGAGAAAAAGGCGATAAAAAGAAATTTTCAGGAGAAAAGCAAGGATGTTGGCAAACCAAGTGACACTGTGGGGTCAGCTCAGGGAACGTGTTTTTGTTTTTGCTTTTTTCAAAGTTCTTGAGCTTAGATGTTGGGTCTTCTAAGCTCCTGTCCTTTTCATTTGGCTGCATTCCCCCCAAAGGTCAAAGAGAATGATTCCTCCCCAGCCAATGTGGAGAGACTTTGGCTTAACGGGGGGAGGGGTGGGGAGGGGCGTGATCCCACCCGGGGAACCCGAGTCTCTCTGGGGGGACTGTGGCATGCCTTCAATTCCTGTTTGAGGGCAAAGTTACACTTGGTCTTTGTAAGCAGCCCTATGTCCTAGTCTAGCTCCAGCTTTCCTTCTGTGTCTTCTAGAAAATGATTGGCAGATAATTTCACTTCTCTTGCTAAGGAGAGGTATGTATGAAGGTCTCCCGAAGATCTCTCTTCCAAGTAGAGGCAGGTGTGGCCAGCGGCATCAGCGAGGGGCCAGGACTACTTGCAGGGGTCTGGATTCTGGGAGGAGGTGGCTGCTGGAAGCTGCTGGAGGCACCCCAGGGCTGCACGGTTCAGGCCGGCAGGCAGCAAAGACCTTTAGAGCCGTGTGAGCAGAACCTGGGAGGGGCTGCCGCTCATCCACCTCCTGGTGGGGAGGAAGGCATGGCCCTTGGCTGCCAGGCTCAGGGGTGGGAGGCAGGCTGCTGATTCATTGCCTCATTCCCTCCTTTATTCAGCTGGTGGTTACTGTGTGGGGCACAGTCTTCGGCACAGACTCCTGCCGAGTTCTTGCCACAGAGACTCTTGCTCCAGCAGAGGGGTGAATGGTGTCAGGCTGTGAATCAGCCAAGGTCCCAGGAAGAGTTTCTCTATGTTGGGGAGCAGGACAGCCCCACAAAATCCTCTCTGAGCTGAGCAGCTTTATATTGGTAGGAATCCTCTCTGAGCTGAGCAGCTTTATATTGGTACCTCTCTCAGGAGGACCCAGAACACCCGGTGCCACCGCCCACCATCCTGATCCGGGACAAGCCGCTGACCACTGAGCATCTCACCTGGAAGCCCAGCTGATGATGAGGCTGCCATGTGCCCTGCCCCTCCGTGGCTTCTTAGAAGCTGCCATCTCCAGCAGGTCTCCCCCCACACCCCAGATTCTGCTCCTCCCATGCAGGATGTGGGATTCCACCATGGCCCCCTGACCTCCACCCTCTGGGGTCACTTCCCCGAGAATGGGATTAAAGGATTTTGTAGATGCAGTCAAGGTTGCTAATCAGTTGACCTGAAAACAGGGAGATGTTCTACATGGGCCAAGCCTAATTTCCACGGGTGCTTTTAAGCAGAGGGTTTTCTCTGGCTGGTTGCAGAAGAGGAAGCGAGTCTTCCCCCCGCCTCCTCCCCTGACATCAAACAGCTAGTGTTTTTTACAGCAATTCTCCAAATCTCCAATGCCAACTGGGTGTCCGACAAGTCAGTTCACTTCTGACTCGCCAGAGTTAGCATCAGAGCTGACAAGTGACACTGTTCCCCACTTTGGACACCAGCCACAAACGGAGTCCCCGGACTACCCACATTTCTGCTTGGCCGTGTACACATTTGGGGCTCCCATGATCCCTCTCAGGATTGATAATTAGCTGGATCAACTTACAGAACCCAGGAAAAGAGTTCACATAGTAAATCACCAGCTTATCATAAAGGATACAACTCAGGAACAGCCAGATGAAAGAGACACACAGCGCATGGTATTACAGGAGGGGGAGGGGTGTGGAGATCCATGGCCCCTTGGGCACACCACCCTCCTGACACCTGGATGCATCCACCAACCTGCGAGCTCTCCAAACCCAGTTAGCGATTTGAATGGAGATTCCGCTGCATCGCACGATTGATGGAATCATTGGCTGCTGGTGACGGAACTCGGTCTCCGGCCCCTCTCCTCTCCCTGGAGGTAGAAGTGGGGCCGAAAGTTCCAAACCCTAATCGGGGCTTGGTCTTCCTGGTAACCGGACCCATCCCAAAGCTGTCGAGGGGTCCTCCAAGAGTTACATCCGTAGTGTAAACTCAGGTGTGGTCTAAAGGGGGCTGTTCTGGGTAACAAAGGAGGCGTTGCTCACTCCCGCCCTTCTCGTGTCCCAGAAGCTCTGTGCCAGGAACTGGGAACAAAGACTAATTTCTCAGTACAGTTGACCTTTGAACAACAAGGGTTTGAGCTGCACGTGTCCACTTCTATGTATTTTTTCCATAAATATAGGACAGTCCTGCAAATGTATTTTCTCTTCTTTATGATTTTCTTAATGATGTTTTCTTTTCTCTAGCTTACTTTATAGTAAAAATATGGCATATAATACATACAACATACAAAATACTTGTTAATCAACCGTGGTTATCTGCAAGGTTTCCGTCCGAAGGAGACTCTTAGGGTTTTGAGGGTAAAAAGTTATACACGGATTTTTGACAGTGTGGGGGCTGGTGTCCCTAAAACCTGCTTTGTTCAGGGTCAACTGTATACTGCAGGAAGTGAGAGGGAGTCGATGTGTAGAGGGTTTGACATGGCAGTGCTGGCTTTGAAGATGGGGCAGCCAGGCAGCAAGGAATGGGGCGGGCCCAAAGCTGAGAGGGGCTCCCGGCCAACAGCCAGCTGGGGAACGGGGACCTCCATCCCACAGGCACAAGAAACCAAATTCTGCCAACAACCTGGATGAGCTGGGAAGTGGATTCTTCCCGAGAGCCTCTACCCGGGACTTCCGGCCCAGTGAGACCTTGAGCTGAGAGCTGGCTCTGTCCAGTCTCCAGTTCTGACCGGGAGCCGGCTCCTGCCAACCTGCTAGCCCTCACCTTCCCCGGGGAGTCAGCAACTCTAGGGCCATTGACCGAATCATTGGTTTTTACCCCCACCCCCTCCCCTTACAGAAAATCTTCAAGTGGCACAGAATCACACGTTCTCCGTGCGGGAAGGAAGTCTAGTTGATATTGATTCCTCATTTTGCAGATGAGAAAGTGGCCTTAGGAAAGCGAAGTGCTGTTGCAGGTGAGCTTTTGGAGGCCCTGAGCTGTGTCCCATGCCCAGCAGACCCGCATATTCAAGGCTGGCCACGGGCTGGCCACGGCCACCCCCACGGCAGCCGGTCCATCCCAGAGCCAGCTGATGTGCCCAGTGCTGGCACCTCAGAATTCTCCAGAGGGAAGGAAGCATCTGGAAGCACGTGGTCCAAGCAGCTTGGGGGTCTACCTGCCCATGACCTCTGGAACTGGCCTGACTGGAAATTTAGTCTTTTGGTTAAAGCCAAACTTTTTCTTGCTGCTGCTTGTGGCTTCCTGTCGCTCAGAGTAGACACCCTGGTCTGTCTGTCCAGCCTCTGGTTGTGGGGACAGCAGGTCAGTGACGGACAGGAAAGCCTGTTGTGGTCTGAAAGCCAAGACCTGGAGAGCAGTCAGTTAAGGGAACATTGTCAAGGTGATGTAGAAGCTTTTTTGTCCCCCCAAGGCAGGCTCTGATCCTACAGCCACTGGCCATTTCTTCATCTCCTACCAGGCAATACGTGGTTTTACTTCCTCACCTCAAGGGGAGGTGGGATTCCCAGCTGGTTTTCATGATTCATTGTTTCAGGGTTCCAGGCCCGCCTCGGCTTGAAGTCGTAAGCCCCGTGGCCACGCACGCCGAGAAGGCTGGAATCCATTTGGCTCTCCGACATGGTCTCCCTGCCTTTGTGACAGGGGCTCTGGCCACATTCACCTTCGTCTTATCCTCCTGGAGTGGGGATGATCCAGGAGGACGATTTAAATTTGTTGTTTTTTTTGTGTGGAGGTGGCTCAGTCCAATAGAATTCTAAGTGGCAACATCAATACAAAGTGAAAAGCAACATTGCAAGAGAAGACAAAGTATCCTCATTCTCAACAAGACCTGAGCTCCCCAGGGTGTTTGCTACATAGCAGCTAATTGGTGCCTGGAATTCCTTCCACCAGGCAGGATGCATGGGATACGCAGATTCCAGGAAAGAGGCTGCTGATGGTGGGTCAAGCACGGCTGCCAGAAGACCCATCGGAAATCATTGCGCACCCATTTGCTGCCCTGGGATTTCTGCAAATCGCTCACGTGCCGGCTTTGTGGGGCCCAGACAATGACAAGGTAAAGCCCAGGGAATGGGGTGGCTGGCCCTCTGTCATCAGATGCTCAGCTTTGGGGTCCCGCCGGGCAGCCTCAGAGCCGAGGCTCAGGCCCCACGTGGGCCAGGGTGAGAGCCGGTGGCTGCTCTCTGCTCATGTGGCCCCCAGGCCAGCCTCAACAGAGGCACCGAGAGACTGGGGGGAACCACTACCCAGCCAGGTGGGGCTGAGGAGCCAGAGAGACACGTGGGACAGAGGGTGAAGCCCACGTCTCTGTTGCAGGCTGGAGCCTTGGCCATCCAGAGCTGGTCTGCCCGTGCTGAAGCCCCTTGCCCTGAGTCTTGATTATGTTGATGGAGAAGCAGCCCCCTCTCAGTGGGCCGTTCCAGGTCGTAGGGGCATCCCACCTCAAAGCCATGCGTTCTGCCAGCAGCTGGGCTCGGGCCTGGGCTAGGACCCCTGCTGACCCCCAGCAGGGTCAACAGCAGCATGCAGCTCAGTGGAGTGAGGCAGGGTACCAGACGCTCCTCTAGGAGCTGGGGGTGCACGTCCCCAGCCTCATCCTCTACGTGACTGTCATCATGGACAGGACACTGCAGGCTCAAAAGACCGCATGGAACCATGGGGGATGAGGGGCTTCAGTGCGGCAGTGGGGGACACACGGCAGATAGGAGCGACCTGCCTCCTGGGCTTTAAAAGCAGGTGGAGGGCATGGCACAGCCCTGAGGATTGTCGCTGTCCTGGGGCGTGTTCTGGGTTTGCTCTGAAGCGCGTTCCTCAGAGGGGACCACGGAGTTTTCCCATTCAGGGAGCTGCACTCGTAAGTTCTTGTAACAGGAGAGATTCAAGGGGCAGATCTAGTGCTGAATGGAGAGATCTTCCCTCTATCCCAGCTTCCACGCCAGGCTGCCAGTTACCTGCTTGTGACCCTGGTAGCATCATGGTACCCCCTTGCTCTGTGGACAACCGAGAGCGAGTATTCTTGCTGCTCCAAGGGCCCTGCCCGGCTCCAAGCATTGCGGGGGGGACCCCCTCCTTTACAGGCCTCCTCCTCTCCCACTCAAGCCTCTTTTGCACACTGTGGACGTCTGTTACAAGCCTCAGTGTTCCTCCTTCCTCACGGAGAGGGAGAGTTTCACCTGGAACACCTTGACTCCCACGCGGGGCTCAGGACGTCATTGGTAAGGACTGCTCTCTGAATTCACACGACTGTGGTAGGTTCTGGCCCTCCGTCCTCCTCATCGGCACCATCGTCCTCAGCATCAAGCATGTTTGCCAAGAGCCCATCTGGGAATGGAATCTAGATGCTGGACAATGTGAAGACCTTATATTTTACGGGACACAACACCAATTTCTTTTCAGCCGTAGGAAGAAATACATTGAGAGAAGCACCAACTTCATGAAGGATGGAGGACGGGGGAGGTAGCAGGCTGTGAACCCCGAGTTTGGCACTTTCTTAGTTTCCCTGCAGAACAAATGGCCCCAGAGCCGGTTGGGTGTTTCCTGTGTCTCCCAAGGGGCTGGCCCGGGCTCATAGTTCTCTCGCGCTCTCTGGCGCTGCCTGGGCTGGGCCAGGATGCCTGGAGCCCAGGGCTCTGCCTCCCCACGGGCCCCCCCCAGTGCAGGCTCGGTGCTTTCTGTTAGCTAATCGGAGCCCCCGGCCCGCATCAGACACGGGGCCTCGGATCCTGGGAGGGTGGCCCTGGGGGGCAGGGTTTGGGGCATACCTGCGACTCATGTCTCTGTGTCAGGTTTGAGGCGGCAAGCCCCTTGGAGCTGTAAAATTTAGGTTATAGAACCCACTTTGAGAGAAAGACCACTTGGAAGTACAAAATGTGATTGTCTGCAATGCTGCAGTTGGTCCAGGGCTGGTCTCCCCTCGGGGACGTCCCTGGACATTAGTAACCACAGAGGACACAGCAGCCGGCTTAGAGCGGGGTTCACTCAGCAGCTGGGCATGAGGGCGATCGTGGTCCCCATAAGCCTTTCCCCGGCACCCAGGAGGGACCAGGCCGTGCACCAGGCCCACACGGCCTGCTGGCTCCAGCCTTCCCCAGCGGACCCCGTTCCCGGGAAGCAGAGGTTTCGGGGCAGGCCTTTCCTGTGCCCCCGTGCCTGGCCCAGCTCCCGTCAGGTATCCCTCCTCGGAGCGCACGGTTTTAAGTTTCCGAAAGACAAATCCTTTATCTGGAACATCTGCACAGTCTGAGCATGTGTTAGACACATGGCGAGCAGGCTCGTGGCTGGGGTGGTGGTGACGTTAGACAGAGGAGCCACCCCGGGTCCAAGCGACCCGCAGCCCCAGGGAGTCCACTTGCGCGGGGAGGGGGGTCGCTGGTGCCCATGAGGAAGGGGCTTCAAATCTCATCCAGGCCTGCTCTGTTAACTCACCGATCTTCCCTTCCTTCCTGGTGGAGGGAATTCCAATTCGTAGGAATTGGATTTCCAATTCATAGGAAGATTTAGGTTTGAGTAGAAAAGTATCCATTAGTGTGCTAAGTTTTAAAATCTGGACTCTGGCCTGAGGTCCGGCTGTGCTCCCCATTCCCGGCTCCTCCGGGTCTGTGTCTGCAGCGCCTCGTCCAGCCCGGGAGAGCACGGCATGGGCTTCTCCTTGGATTTGGCCAACGGAAGTGTGTGGGGAGAGAGCTTTCCTCCCTCTCCCTCTTGCTGTGGGCCCTGTCCCTGGCAGCGACCCCACCCCTGCCCTGCACCCCTGCCAGGAGCCCCTCCCCCGTGTGGTCTGGGGTGCCACCTCCTCGCTTGGCCCTGCAGCCCCACGGCTCAGGCCACCTGCAGGCCACCTGCACGGCTCCGTCCAGACCTTGGCCACCGCAGCTTGGACCGGAGGGTGGGGGGAGTAAGCCTGGGGGCTGCAGGGAGGACTGTGCCCCAGAGGAAAGCCAGGGCATCCCGGGGTTGTTCTTGCCCATTTCCTCCATGTTCCGGCTGGTGGGTCTTCCTGGAGCAGGGAAGAGCAGGGTTCTGAGCCTCTAAGTGTCTGCCCATCTCCGGGGGCTCATGTGGATTCGGAGGTCTAGGGCACTGGGGACGTTTCATCTCCAACAAGCTCTGGTAGCTTGGCAGCTGTAGGCCCATGGAGCACATCTGGGCCCCGAGGGCATCCCACGGGACTGCGGGCTCCTCCCGAATGGGAGTTTCCGTTTGCACCTGAGACCCAGCAGTCCACCCTGTTCCAGTTCCTACTGATTGCTGGAGGGGTCTGACCCCCCGCTCCCTGCAGATTGGACCCTGTGGAGGTGGCCCTGGAGAAAGGGGTGCGGTGCTCGCCCCATGACCAGGCGTTCTCGGCCCCCGGCCCCTATTAGGCATGGGGCCAGAGCTCTGGGTGGGATGTGGGGTGGGACTGCATTTGAATTTCTGACCCTTGGCCACTTCCCGGCTGTGACCTCAGGAACCCTCTGCACCTCTCTGAGGGTTAATGTCCATATTTGAAAGAACTTGACCTCATCACACAGTACCTGTGGGCTCAGAGGGGCCCAGTGCCCTAGCAACTGTGGATCTGACGTTGGGGTGGGTTGTTGGTGGTCCCTGCCTCAGTTACTCAGTGCCTGTAGGAGTCAGAGGCCTTTTTGCTCTTCAACAAAGCTTTGAAGCCAACAGGCTCTTATAGTGTCCTGGTAATAGGAGTCCAGGTTTCTGTGATCCCATAATAATTTTTTCTATGAGCAGCTTTCTCTGACACACACCCACACACCCATGCACATACCTGCATACACACAACAACACACACACGCACACGTGTGTGCACACAACACACACAGGACTTATACACGCACACCCATGCACACGTGCAGTGAACACACGCACGCATACGTGTGCACAATACACACAAGTATACAAACACACTGTGCGCACACATGTGTTTCCACAGCCATCTGTCGTGAGGCTCAGTCTCTCAGTCTTGCTGGACTGCCCGACTGTTGGCGAGGTCAGCAGGGTTTGCTTTATCGACCTCAGATGGTCCAGGATGAGTGGAAAGAGAGGGAGCTGCGTTATCCTTTTGGAGAGCGGAAAGGCTCCCGAGAGGGGGACTGCAATCCCGTGCTCCGTGGCCTGGTGGTGCATCCTGTGTGAGCTTTGCCAACATGCCCACCAGCTCGCTAGCAGAACAGTGAGCACTGGGAAATAAACTGACTGAGCGTTCCATTCTCTCCAGAGAGAGCCTGGCTGTCCCCCAGCTATGCTCCCGAGCTGCCACCACCGAGCCACGAGCCACGCGCTGCACACAGTCCACGTGCTTGCAGTCCTTTCCCTTGCTTCTGCTTCTGCTCCTTCCCGTGGAGGCCGACCTCCGTCCCATAAAAAGGCAAGGAGACCATCCTGTGTCAAAGCTGAAGGATCCTAAAGGCCTGCCTTTTCCCACAGGGAAACTGTTAAACAAAGCTCTTCCTCCTACAGGCAGTCTCTGTCCCTTAGCACTTGCTTTATTATTTTTTTTCAGGGCTGCAAATTACTCCAAATAAACAAGCTGGTACAGAAAAAGTAATGGTCAGAATGCTTGGTTTCCACTAAACGATTATGTTATGGGAACATTGTGCCTCTGGAATACCAGGTAAGATGATGGATGGATAGCCAGTGAACAGTACGTTCTGTTCTGAGCTGCAAGTTGGTGGCTTTCATTCTCGTGCTCAGTCTTGCACAGGTTTGCAATTAGTGAAGGAGAATTTGAGCTCTCAGGGCTCTCGGGGAGCCTGTCTTGTTTGCCCCGGACCAGCATCTGGCACGAAGAGCAGATTCCAGAGCCTGGCTGCCTCAGCAAGACTGAGCTGCCCTTAGCAGGTCTGCAGAGATCAGGGACAGCTCTCCAGGGCCACTGGGCAGGGGAGGAAAGACCTCTCTGGCTGGCGGTGTGCCCTCGTGGAGAGAGGACCTGGGGCTCCAGGGAGCACCTGCTGGAAAGCAGGCAGATCCCTCCACTCCCTGCCCCTGCCTAGGGCCCACCCACTAAGGGGATCCTGGCCCCAGCCTCGCCCTGCCATTGGAGAAGCCCACTCGCACTTCTCGCGGGGATGCTGCGGAGACTGGCCGGGCAGAGGTCTGGGGGGCACCGCAGTGGCCGCCCAGGAACGGCTGTCTCCGTCTCCCCCGCCTGGAATGGGGTGATGCTGATGTTCTAGTGTGCATGAAACTGGCGCCTGCACTCCCCACAAAGCACCCCTACCCTCTGGGAATCCTGCTGTGCGGCCATCAGGCTGACAGCCTCGAGTCACCCACCTTGGTCTGCCTTTCCCGTCTGTGCGTCCTGACCACCCAGGGCCTGCTTTTTGGGGCGGGGCGGTTGGGGCTCTGGGAGGCTGCTCTGTGCACTGTCTGTCTTATCATGCAGGGCCATGTGCACTTCTTCACACGACCCCCGAAGCTCCCGTGTCACAAGGCAGAGGGTAGCTGAAATTGCATTTGCTGTTGTTGAAATGTGAAAAAGCCTCTCCTGTGCCTTCTGATGGAAGGCCCCCCCCGTCCCCCAGAAGAAGATGTGGCTCTGCAGGCGGATGGCTGGGGCCGGCAGCCTCACCCTACCCTGGGCGCTCCTAGTGTCTGGGTGGGGGGACGCGGGCCTCACACCCCTCGCTCCTCAGTGAGCAAAGCACTTCTCCTTGGAGCTCCAGTTGGTGCCCCGATGGGGTGCTCCTCACCGTGACCCCAGAGCTCGGTACACCCCTTGGCTGTCCGGGGAAAGCAAGGCCACGGAGGCGCCCTGAGTGTCCTGCCGACGGATGACTCCAGCATCCCTGGGGAGATTCCTGCGGCACACTTCCTGCCCTTCAAAGCTGGTCCAGGAATTGTTTACAAGGCCTGGTGAACCTTGTGAGCCGTTCACTGCAGCCGGACTGCTCAGATATCTTTGGGAAGCGAGGAGCCAGCCCACTCGGTGACTTGGGGCCGCCTGCTGGCAGCCTCGCACTGCCCCAGGCTGGGTGGTCGTGGGGCACCGTGGGCACAGCCCTCTGCTGGCAGGGACCTCCTGTACTGCTTTATTTTTATCTTCGTGTCGAGTTCACCTTTGCTGTCCCGGCTCCGCTAGACACGGTGTGCGGTCTTCCCCTGCCCTCGTTCTCGGCTGCACACCTGCCTGCCTTTCCGATCTTTGCGGCGGGCTCAGCGGCACCGGGCGCGGGGCCAGAGGCTCCAGCGGTGGGCCGAGTTGAGAAGGCGCAGGCTGTGCCCCTCCACAGGGACTTGCCCCTGGAATGGGGGTGATGCTGATATTCTAGTGTCGCCTCCTGGCCAGCGTGCTCAGTCTGGGGGTGCGAGCACGCGATCCACGCACAGGCCGCCGGGCCAGCCGGGGCCAGGAGGCGCCCCTCCCCGGGGGCTGGGGACGTTGCTGCCCACGTAAGAGGCGCTGGGCGCCCCACGGGCCAGCTGGTCGGCGGCCAGGAGGCACTGAGCGCCCTTTGTTTCTCGCTGCAGTGACTTCCCTCTTTGGGTCAATTATGCAGCCTAATAGCTGTTATTACGTCTGAACAAAGTGTGCCGCTGCAACCCGTGCAGTTCCAAGGGCAGCTCACCCTTGTCCCAGCGCCCTGCCACCCTCCAAGACCAGGCGCCAGTGCAGCTTGGCTGCTCCTCCCGGGGGCCACCTCCCCCAGGGTGGCCGGTACAGAGCTCAGGGGGAGCCTGAGGAGGGCTTCGGAAGAGGGGGTGGCGTGGACAGGGGCACCCGTGGACCTCAGCCTGTTTCCTGGAGCTTCTGCCGGGTCTGGGTGCATCTGCCAGCCAGCGTGTGCATTTACACCTGCCAGGTTGAAGCCTCGGCAGGGTGAGCTCACTTTCCCCTTAGCCTCCCGCGGAACGTTCTGGAAGGAACGGCAGAGGCCCCGCTGGCCTCGCTGCAGCTCCCCTCGGCATTTGCTTTCTCCCCGGGATGACTCAGACTTCTTTCCTGGGGCTCCGTCTGCCAGGTGAGGAGGTGCGGTCACCACGCATACGAGCCGGGAGCTTCCCTCGGCGAGGGACCGGCCTGGGCGGCGTGGGGCTCCGCGGTCGGTCAGCCGGGCTCCTGCCCTCGGGGAGCAGTAGCTGTGGTCCAGGGCAGAGGGCGTGGCCTCAGGGTCAGCCAGGGAGAGCGGAGGGATGTGGCTACTGCAGGAACAGCCATCAGGTGGCCATGCCGCCAGGCATCGGGTGCGCGGCCATGCCCCTGTTAGAATGGACACGGACATGCTTACTTCATCATCATCACCTTGGTCACCGCCGCCAGGAAGGCCCAGGAGCCATGACAGAGGCCAGGGCTGCTCACATGGCGGCTGTGGGTTTCCCAGGGCACGGAAGCTGGGATGAGAGGGCCAGCGAGGCCGGGACCTCCACGCTCGGTGCCCGGGGTTGACTGGGGAGCCCCGAGCACCGTGGATTCTATGTGGGTTTCTGCCTTCACTGTGTGCTTCCTACTGTTGTTGAAACAGGGTGCATAACAGGGGGATAATAAATTGACCTTTTATAGGGTTGTTGATAAAGATTGTTTTTTGAGCTTAAAGCAAAATGTTAGCTTTTCTGTCCAATCCCCTCTTATCGCTGGGGTTCTACCCACCTACAGGCAGCGCAAGGCTTCCTGCTGGCTCGCACCTGGGAAATGTGCACGGCGGCCCTCCTGTGCGGCCAGCACCCGAGCTTGGTCCAGCATGAGGGAGGCCCTGGGAAGGGACTGCATGAGGGTCAAGGGCCCAGGGGGAGGTGTAGACAGGCCCCCCTTCCGGGCAGCAGTGGGGACGGGCCAGCCTCGGCAGGGGTGTTCTGCAAAGCCCCTGAGGGCAGGCTGCCCCCATGCAGCAGGGCCGGGAGCCACTGAGGATCTCACCGGGACACAGGCTCGGATGGGGCTGGCCTGGGGCCTGAGCCTACCTCTCTAGCTGGTGCCACGGCTCCGCGGTCCACACGGAGCAGAGAGCAAGGCTGGGATGGTCCCTGTGGGGCTTATCCTTCTTTTCCAGATGCATGTCCCTTTCCTCCAAAGCACACTTTGGCATTCCTATGGACCTTCCTTGTCCACAAGCCAGTCAAGGGGGGCCCCAAACTAGCCAGGCAATATGACTGAGGCAGCGGGGTGCCCCCAGGTGGGAATTCCTTTCGGGCTGGTTGCATGACAAGCACCCTGGGCCTGCTGCCGTGCGGGGGTGGGGGGGCGGTGTCTGGCCCAGTGGCTCGGTCATCGGCAATCACACAGGAGCCGCGCTTGCTCTGAGGCTCTGCCACATTGCTGTCCCGCACTTTGTACCGCTGAGCTGGGGCTGTGGTCTCCCTGCGAGCAGCCCTGCTTTGCTGACGGCCACACAGAGCCCTGCCCTCCTCCGGGCCCACGCGGTTGGTGGAGGTGCCTCCCTTGTTGGTGGAGGCAGGATCCTGCTCCTGGGGCAGTTTTCCCAGCCACGTCTGGGCTTGGCCTTGTGCCGCTCTGTCTGGTGATGATGGAGACACTGCGCCAGACTGGAAGG
This sequence comes from Leptonychotes weddellii, assembly GCF_054177405.1. Classification (NCBI taxonomy): domain Eukaryota; kingdom Metazoa; phylum Chordata; class Mammalia; order Carnivora; family Phocidae; genus Leptonychotes; species Leptonychotes weddellii. Next base: position 2,403,068 of record NC_138382.1, read on the forward strand.
CCCCCCCACCACGTGGCCTCCAGACTGGACCCTCCCTAGCACTTCTGTCTTCCCGTGGGCGCTCTCCGCCTGTTGCGTCTCCGTGACTCCTCGAAGGGCAGGACCATCCCAGCCCCCCACCGTCCCTGGCAGGTGCCATGTCCCCCCAGCCAGCATTCAACAAGTGTTGGCCGAAAACCCCGGTCTGCCACTGGCCTCGGAGCAAGGCACGTGGCTCCTGGTGCAGCGCTGAGTCAAGGGGGACCCGAGACAGGAGTCGGGGACCCCAGAGGCCCCACCCCCCAAAGTCACACCATTCCCTGCCCCCGCTTCCCCCACTTGCTGCATTTCACCATGGCTCCGGTCTGGCTGGGCAGTTCCTGCAGCCCAGCTGACGGGGCTGGGGGCTCAGCCCTCTGCACAGTGGTCCCAATTCACCTAGTACAAAGTACTACATGGGTGAGGGCTCACTGGGGCTGCTCCTCCCAGAGGCAATGTTTTAGTTAGCTCACGTTTCTTCCAGAAGTCAGGGGACACTCTGTGCTCAGGCGTGTGTGGAAATGCCCGTGGGGATGGGCCGTGACCTGCGGGACCCACAGAACCTCTCGGAGAAGTGGGGGAAGGGGTCCTCGTGACACAGCTCCGGCTCGGGGTCCGAGGAGCAGCAGGGGCCCCAGCGAGAACTGTGACAAGGTCAAGTTCCGTGGAGTGGACACGAAGTGCCACGGGTGGCTGGACACTGTCGAGCCTGGCCTTCTCGGACGTGGGGTCCTGTACACAGAGAAGTGGGGGTGGTGGGGAGCGGCCGGGCGACAGCACAGCGTCCATTAAGGCATCCCTGGGACGCGGGGGTGGACCCTGCCCTTGGTCTAACTGAATCACACACAGTCAGGTGGTCACGGAAGGAAGCACCGATTACAAAGTGTGAGGAGTGCTCATAGCGCAGGGACATGCATGCTGAGGAGGGGACGGTGTGCAGAGGGCTGAAGGACCAGCGGCAGGGATCTAGGCGATGTGTGCGTACAGACTTATCCCAGACAGAGGAACAGCATGTGCAAAGGCCCTGGGGCAGGAGGACCGACAGGCCTGTTGTGGGGGGTTGGGGTGGGATGGAAGCAGCCTGGTGCTAATGGGGCATCTCCCAGAGGAATTTACTTTAACGGGTCCACTGAAGAACTTGCTTTCCCCATGTGTGTGTACGGGGGCAAAGCAAAGAAGGGAGGAGTGGCCGTGGGGCAGAGGACGGAATTGGTCAGCCCCTGGTAGCCCACCAAGCAGCATGCAGCTGGTTGTGAACATTCTATACCAGTGGGTCATGGAGGTGGGTGGGGGCCCGGGAGAGCTGCAGGTGCACCGCAGGCCTCTGACCCCCAGGCTGTGCCCTCATGCCCAGCAGAGCCAGCCCTGCTCCAGGGCCCGCCCTGCTCCAGGGCCCAGCTCGCCTCACCCTCCACAGGCTCCGCTCTCGGCCCTACCCACTTCCCCCAGGCTGCCGGGTGGAGGCCTGTCTCCCAGGCACCTGTCCTGCCCCAGCTTCCCACACCTGCAGCCTCAGAGTCACCACTTCTCTAACTGCTCTGGCCTGGAGTGTTTCCTGAGCCACCATTAGGATTGGGCCCGGGGGCCGGGGGCGGGGGTGGTGGGGAGGGCCCTGGGCTTGTAGGTTCTGGGGGTTTAGGGCCTGGGGGGGTATGGGGCTCTGAGAGGTGTGGGGCCCAGGGGTGTGAGGACCAGGGTTGTGGGTCCTGGGGGTGTAGGGTCTGGGAGGGGGCGTGGGTCCTGGGCAGTGTGGGGTCCTGGGGATATGGGGCCCTGAGTGTGTGGGGTCCTAAGGAGACGGGGTCCTGAGAGGTATGGGCCCTGGAGGTTGTAGGTCCTGGGCGGCTATAGGACCTGAGGGGGTGGGGGGTCCTGGGGCTGTGGGGCTGGGGTGTGGGGTTTGGGGGGGCTGGGATTGCGGGGCTGGGCATCAGGACTTCGGTATTAGGGAAAAGTCAGGTTCTTGGTGGGCCTGCTCACCAGCAGGTGAATTCACTAACCTTGCTGTCTCATTCCTGCAATGAGATCTGTGTCAGGTTATTCTAGGAACAACACAGCTCAGCCTGTGGTCTCTCTCACACGGATTTGGCCTGAGTGAACTCTGTCCAGATGAACGTCCTTTCTGCCCCTCTTCTGCTGCCCCCTGCCTCCCCAGCTAGGCTGTCCCGGGGTCCCCGGGAGCCCGGGGTGGGGCTGGCCGGAGTCAGGTGCTGGACCCCTGCACGTACACGTCTAGGGACTCGGGCCAGCACGAGGACACCCGGAAGGGTCTCAGCAGCTGTCCCGTGAAGCAGAATGTTCCCAGGCATAGCATGTCCCTTTCAGGCCGTTTCTTTCTGGAAAACTCGGAATGTGCCAGGAGTAAGAGAGGCATCCCTGAGAATCTCTGGATCCGATGGAAGTGTTCCCGAGCACGTTTCCCTCTGCTGAGCATTAGGAGTAGGGGAGAGGGAAACCCAGCACCACCTCGGGTGCCCCAACAGAATGTGCTTCCAGAATCAGGGCATCAGGCTGGGTGCGGGGCCCACTGGCTTCCTTCCTGTTGACTGTTCCTGTGTCCCCAGACCACGCCCCTGCGCAGCCTCTGCCCTGCTGGTCTGGGCGTGGCTTCCCTCCTGCTCCCAGTTCTGCAGAAGCCACCAACCGTCTAGGAAGTACAGAAGTTCCCTTCCAGAAAGACATCCTTTAAAGTCTGAATTCCTGAAGACAATCACACCGCCCGTTTGGCAGGAGGAGTATGCCCATTACGGGCTGCTAAATATTGAATTTTGAACCAATGATGTATTATATGGTGACTAACATAACATAATAAAATTAAAAAAAAATTGAATTTCGTCTTTGAATCCCTCCTTTCTTTGTTCTAGTCGCAGAACTCTTCAAAGCCAGCACGTGGAGGACAGGAATTCTTTCCACTTGGGCGAAGGAAAAAACGCCCTCCCGCACGCGTGCTGTTCTTCTGTTGGTTCCTCCTGTGATTGCATCCTCATGGGGCCGCCGGGACCACCACGTGACTAGGAAGAACTTTCAGTCCCGCCCACAGCCTCTGGGGAGGGACAAGGGACTGGCTTTGGATCAGTCAGTCGCCAATGGCCAGTGATTTATCAACATGCCCATGTAATGATGCCTCCCTAAAACCCCAAAAAGATGGGGTTCAGAGGGCTCCGGGTTGGTGAACCAGAATGCTTCCACACACCACCATGCCAAGGGGACCTTGTCCTCTGTATCTCTTCATCTGGCTGTTGATTCGTATTTTCGAACGTCCTCTATAATACACTGGTAATCCAGGGAGTAAACGGGCTCCCTGAGTTCTGTGAGCCTCTGGAGCAAATGAACGCAACCCGGGATCGGTCGCCCGTGGGCCACTCGCGGCTGGAGTGTGAAGGGCGGTGGGGGTAGGCTTGTGGGACAGAGCCTCTAACCCGTGGGATCTGTCTCAGCCTCCAGGTGGACAGTATCAGAAGTGAGTTAATGTGTAGGACGCTGGTCAGCGCCTGCTGAGAATTGGAGAATCACTTGGTGCAGAACAAACACACACCCTAACAAGCCACAGGCAGGTGGAGTTTGATGCCACAGAGAGCATTCCAGGTGGACGGACGGACACCGTGGTGTGGCTGGGCAGTGGTCGGAACAGTTGGCGCGAGGACGGCGCGAAACGGTCTCTTGGTGACTTTCTTTCGAGCACGGGGTAGTTTCGAGGCATGCATGTTTGTATTGCTTTTGTGTACTCGTTGCATGCACACAGCAGTCCTGGGCAGCCAGGCTGTGCGTGGCCCTTTGGAGGAGCTCTGACTTGCTGGCTCCTGAGTCCAGTCTACAGAGATGCTAAGTCCTGGCAAACACCAGCTGTATTGAAAATGCTGCTTTGAGAGTGTCTGGTGGGGGGGAGCCCTGCCCAGTGCATGCGATCTCTGAGACGGTGTTGCTGTGGTCCACTAGGACCCTGCTGCTCTCCCGACTTCACCGGCAAGGGCCAACCGTCCAGGCCCTGCATCTGTAGGGAGGAGGTGCATGTGCCCCCCACCATGTTCTTAGGCCTCCCAGTAAGCATCCTGTTCAGGAGCTCTCAGCGTTTCCTGGACGAGTCTCCTGGACCTGGAAAATGAGCCCCAGGCGCTGGGTCGGGGGGAGGAGGAGTGGCTTCTTCTGGATGCCGACGGTGCTGCTGGGTCATCAGGGTGATGCCAGGCTCGGTGTGGGGAATATCAGCGTCCTTGCCATGGGCGTGATGGGCCGTGGGAATGGTCCCTTGTAGCTGCCTTCCCCCCCCTCAATATCTGTAGATGTTAACAGCTTTGTAAGCTTGGGGAACATTCATCCCAACTGGATGAATACGAATCGCAAAATTACAGTGCAGTGGGGAGGGTCTCCCTGGCACGGCTGGACCCCTTCTGCACGCTCCTGATCTTTCCGAGATATCAAAACCAGCGCACAGGGAAGTTCTGTTTCCTAACCCATGGATGCACTTGAAGTAGGGGAACGAGAGTTGCTTTCTCTGAGCTGCCCCGGGCCCCTCTCCTTCTGTCACCACATACCTCAACAGGTACAACTGGTGGCCCCGTGTCCTGCCCTGCCCAGCCCCGCTGGTCGCTGCCCTCCTAAGTTCATGTGTGGAATCTTGCAGTGCACGCGACAGGCTGCCAGGCTGAGCAGCAGTGGTCCCGGGGCATCCTCAGCCCTTAGGATGTCTCCACGGCACACCGCCCCCCACCCACCCGCGCCCCGGAGGCAGCCTGGAGTCTGGGAACGCATCTGGCATGCAGCTGACTGGCCCTTAGACACTCCGGTCTCGGTCCTTGAGAATGTGAGCCCTGGCTTGTAACGACCAGCACAGGCAGGACGAGCCCAAGCCTGGAAGCCGCGCAGTTTCAAAGGCCCCAGCTTGCTCGGGGCGGGGGTGGGGGGGGGTGGGGGTGGTTCTGAGCACGCTCGCTCTCCCTCGTTTGTTTTCCTGAGCTTAACTGGCTGACAGCCACGGCTGCATGTACTTATTAGCAGCTCGTAGAAAGGGAAATCTCTCTCTTTTACAAGAAAATGGGATGTTTTCTGCTAGAGCCTTTCAGGACTGGCAAGCAGAATGCTGGCAAACGTTGAGAGAGTTTAGTCCATGTGGGTCCCACGAGATGTTTGATTAAAGAAAGCTTTTGTAAACTTCTGTCTCAGAGAGGGCTGGGGGCTGGCGTGGCTCGCTCTGGCCTTATCAGAGATCACGAGGAGTAATGCTTGGGGACACCTGACATGCAGGACAGCACGCTGCTGTGTCTCCAGGTCTCATCCCCGGGGAACCTGCTCTGGGGAGGAGGTTCCTGGGGTGCTCCTGCGATCAACGCCCATAGAAGGGAGTGGAGGGCTGCAGGGCCGGGCAACAGGGGTGTGGAGACAGCGCAGGCCCACTCAGGCCGACCTCGCTGGGCGCCGGGCAGCAGGCCGCCTGGGGGGACAGGGTGGCTCGCTTCGGGGCCCTGTAAGGAGCACTGCGAAGCCCACCACAAGGTGGGGGCACACCGGCCTGCAGCTGAATTGGGGCCCCTGGGGCTTGGTGCCTTCCGGGCACTCACCTGCAGCCTCGTCGGCCCCCTCTCTCCAGTGTCCTGGCTGTGTGGCTGTGCTGGGGACTGTGCCCTTGAGAACAGCCTGCCCTCAACGGGAGCTGGGTGCTGGAGGGCAGACCGGCACATGGACCCCTCTGCTGCGGCGTCTCTGCGCCCTCCAGAGCCCCCAGCAGGACCAGCTCCACCGTCTGCATGTGCTTTGCTGGACAACAACTCCTCACTGGTTTCCTCCCTCCGGGCCTCCCTGTCCCCATCCTGTGCCCCGTCCCCTGCCCACGGATGACCTGCATCAGGTCCTGCCTCCCAGTCGCTCCTGGAGGATGTGTGGAGAGGCGCCCCCTCAGCCGGGTCTGATGTAGCAGGACCCCAGGGACCATGAGCAGTGCCTCTAGTCCAAATGAAGCCCCCCGGTGAGGAAAATGCCACAGCGGAGGGCCTCCCCCACCCCAGCGCCTGCCTTCTGTCCAGACACTCAGCAGGACCCAGGCCTCTCGTGCCCGCTGAGCGGTGGTCCTTGGAGACCTCACTTGACGGGGCGGAGGCCCCCAGGATAGCCTGAGGATCTCCAGGAAGATCTCACAGAAGCCCCCACCTAAGACATTGACGTCTCAGCCTCTGGTGCCTGTGAATGTGACCTTATTTGGAAATAGGGTCTTAGCAGAGGCGATCAAGATAAGGCGAGGGCATCAGGTGGGCCCTAGTCCAGTAGGACCCGAGTCCTTATAAGAAAAGACACAAGGAAGACAGCTTGTGGGAAGAGGGGCAGAGGTGGGAGCAATGCATCCAGAAGCCAGGGATGCCAGGGCTGGCGGCTGCTGTCTGAAGCCGGAGGACGCAAGGGCTGATTCTACCCCGAATCCTGCAGGGAGCGGGGTGCTGCCGACGCCCTGGTCTCTGGCTTCCGGCCTCCAGAACCGGGAGATGCTAAACTTCTGATGTGTAGCCCTGGTTTGTGGTGCTTTGTTATGGCCTCCCCCGTACCGAGACTCTGTGCTGTGCTGGGCCTTCGTGCTCAGGTCAGGGGTCTCTGGGAATCACGGGCACCTCATCAGTGACTCTGTTCCTGACCTCAGAGTTAGGGGGATACAGGTAAACACACCCGCACAGCACGGCCATCTGCACCCCTCATAACCCGGCCAGTGCGGGGGGGGGGCGCGTCATCACACCCATCCTGCAGAGGGAGAAACTGAGGCTCAGAGAGTGCTCAGTTCCAGGTTCATAGCACTGCCCGACTGCACAGGTGGGAGGCGGGCGAGCAGCCACGAGACTGCAGCTTCCCTGCCAGCATATCGTGGCCTCTGGACTCCGTGCCCCACGGGCTTCCAAACTAGAAAGGGGCAGGGTGTTGGCATGAGAAGGCAACATCTCACGGTGCAGGAATGACCCCCTTCAGAATCACATCTATCTGCTTGGCTTCGTTTCTGGAGTCAGCCGTGTGATCCTCACCGGGTTGCTGGAGCCCTGGGCTTCCAGGTGCTCAACTGTACAATGGGTCTAACGAGGAGTAGCTCCAGGAAGTGGACGATGAATGAGTGGGCGGCCGCGTGAGGCTGGTTGTCCCTGCAGGCCCAGCATTTGGACTTGCGCTCCCCGTTTGCCTCACTGTGATGGGCCGGGGCGACTGTGTGTGCTGCTCGGCTTCGGCAACCGCTCCGAGCACCGAACCCACGGACATGACAGCCCGTGGTGGTCCGGGACCTGGACGCTTCACGCCGTCCACCCAGCCTGGAGGGTGGCACCTCATACCTCCCGCTCCCTTGGTGGACTCCCAGTTGGTAACAGGAGCGTCAGTGAGAGGCACGTGCCTGTCGGACCCTGACCTCGGGGGGAATTTAGGAAATGCTGTTTGGGAGGGCAGAGGTGAGCAAGGTGGTTCTGGAGGTGGCCGGGGCCCCTCCTGCCTCCCGTCCTTCCCACTGAGCTCGCTCACGGCCAAGTCCTCCTGAGCCATGAGACCCACTGACTCCCCTCGTTTTCTGCCCTCCTTGTTCGCACTGCAGACACAGTGACAGAATTCAGT
>NC_138382.1:2411154-2428312 GCF_054177405.1 Leptonychotes weddellii
TTTCTTTCTTTCTTTCTTTCTTTCGTCCATCTGTTGCTTATCTCTGTCTATATCTACGGGAAAACATATACATGCAACTGTTTGGCCAGCCCCCGCTGAGCAAGGATGGAGCCTGGAAGCTGAGCAGCAACATCAACAGTGGGTTTCAACCTTGGGGGCAAAGCTTCCTGGGAACAAATGCTGAAGCACAGCTGCGTGTTCTTGGGTAAATCTCGGGAATCAGAGTCACCGCAGGTGCAGAGCAGGCTCCACAGTGACAACCAGGCCACGAAGCCACGTCCGCAGGGTGGAACAAGCGTTTCAGCAACTTTGTTTTCTCTAGAAGCTGTAAGGTAATCAAATCCCACGGTTACCCATGGAGAAACGCTCTGCCGCCTCCGTTCTCCCTGGCTGAGCCGTCTGCCGTCCCCAGCAGCCCCTGGTGGGCTCCCAGGGGAAGCGTCTGTCCCTTTACACCCGCTCAGGGGCAGCGTCTCCCCGGTCCGTCCCCTGCCCGATGGGACCGTTTCCTCCGTTATGGGTTATTGCAGAAGGCAGGCATGGTGAGGGCGCTGTGGTCACTTTTCACCTAGAGAAGGGAGCACGTTGAAAACACACAACTTGTAACAAGGTCTCCAGAAAAACAGAATGCACAGGAGACATGTTGCTCTAAGTACAGGACATTTATCCTAGCAACTGGCGCACGTGCTTATGGAGGCTGAGAAGCACCACCGCCTGCACGCGGGAGATGCGGGGACAGAAGGACGGAGAACCAGAGAGGATGGACGCCCCCGCTCCAGATGAGAGAGCGAATTCGCCCTCCTCCCGCACGGTGCTGTTGACCGAGTGCCGCCCATCCCCATTGGCGAGGGAGGGCTCTCTATTCAGTTTCTGAGTCAAATGCTCATCTCTTCTGAAACTGCCACAGACACACCAACAATCTGGGCGTCCTTTGGGTCAGTCAATTTGACGCAAAACTAATCATCATCGGAAAAACCAGCCCCGTGTGGAGAAACCCTGGCTGCCCCCAGCGCAGCTCCACTGGGAATGCCTTCTTGCAGTTCTCTGCCCCCAGCACCTCCAGTCCTGACTCAGGTGGCTTTTGGGCTGCCATCACACCGGCCATTGCCTCCCACCCCCGGGAAGTCTTGCTCTCCCAGCTTTGTTCTCTCAAGTGTAAGGCTCTCCTATACCAGGAAGCCTGCTTTCCAAGCAGCCTTGGCACCAGCAGCTGGAGGATTCTTTAGGGATGAGCCGACAGCTCAGCTCTTGTACTGAATGTTCTGAGTTGGCCTGGCCCCTGCAGGGTGCACTGGAGGGAACCGCATAATGGGAAACGGAATGGCTTCTCGGCCCTGACGCTCGCTTGCTGACATTCCTTTCGGCTGCCTGGCGTGGCTTCCTGCAAACTCCATTCAAAGAGCAGCTGCTGGGCTGGGTCTGTCTCTCCTTCCTCCCCTCGGACATCCCTGTGCTTGCCTTTCCTGCACCCCATCCTGGCTGCCCCAGAGTCTGCTCCCCTCCCGGCCCCCGACAGAGGCTGCAGGAGCCTCATACCAAGGCTGGGAGCAAGGCTAGCAGGCCCGGGAGATGCTCGGGCTCCATGTTCGGGGTCTGGGGACCCGAGGAGTAAGCTGTTCTCCCGAGCACACTCCTTGCATCCGAGTACTCCCTGGTCAGTGTGTGTGCTGGTGGGCAGCCCCCGGGCGGGGCCCCTGCCTTGTAATCACTACAGTCTGTGGGTAATGAGGAACATCAGACTTTCACTTCCCCAGGCTCACGGCCAAGTGGGGCAGCAGGAAAATCACAGCCAACTGGCAGTCTCCATCCCCCCGGGGAGGGGGTGGGCAGAGTCTCCTCCTGAGGACCAGCGTTCTGGGCCACCGCCCCGCACCAAGGTTGCCCTCCCTCCTCCCTGTGTCCTCTGAACCTCTCCAAAACAGAGATCCTCATGCTGCCGCCACCCCTGCCCTGGGGAAGGATGCTGGAGGCGGGGGGAGGTGCTGGGGAGGGCATGCTCCTGCCCCCAGGCCCGCCCAGCTGCGCACCACTTTAGAGGCCCTGTGGGCTGTCACCACCCTGACCTCCTGGGGAGGGTCCCGGGAATGACAGCCCCTGAGCGGTCAGCTGCCTTCCTAGAAGGCACGGAGTCTGAGTCCTGGTGGGGTGTGACCTCTCCTGTCCCTTCCCTTCACCGCCTCCTGGGCCCTGCAGGGGCTGCCGCTGACCGGGAGGGAGGGGATTTGGAGCTGCTGGCGGGCCCCTCTGCACTGCAGTGAGGAGATGCAGTGATGGTCACCGTGTCCAGGTCTGCCCAGGACAGCCGCCGCCAACATGCTCCAGGGCAGGGCTCCAGCCCACTGGTCGGGCCGTCCCCCCCCCGCCCCCCCCAGCTGCTCCAGGTCCGCCCGTCCTGCCTCCCCCCATCCAGGGACACCACAGGACTGCCTCCCATCAGTCCACAGGCCGTTGTTGGAACACCCCGTGGCAGGATCCGAGCGGGTTGGAGACCCCCGCCTGGCGGAAGTGCATCCAGGAGGGGCTCTCAGTGAGTCTGTCCAGGGTCTCCCGGTTCCACATCCACTGCGCAGGACCAGTGCCATTCGTCCCAACCCGGTGTGCCCGGCCGAACCCCCCGGGGGTGTGGAGGTGCAGACAGGCATCTGCCCACCTTCACCACTGTCACAACAGGTACCCCGCTGGGCGGCCGCTGCCTGATGCCGGCCCTGGCCCTCCACCCGATGGCCCCATCCTGACTTTTCCAAAGTCCGGTGGAGTGCTGGAGAGAGAGAGAGTGAGCGGGCTGTGGGCAGTCGCCAGCCGTCTTCTGAGACCCCAGAGAGGCTCCACAGAATTCTTGGGGCCTGGAGCAGGTCCTGCGTTCCCTGAGTCCCGAGGGCGACTGTTCACCATCCCTGGAAGCCTGTGGTCGGAGACCTACTTCCAGCAAGATTTCCCCCCCTCCACTGCCGGCGGTCTGAGCGGGGCAGGGCCGGGGTCTGAGAGGGCTGAGATCAGGCACCTGTCACACGGCACGAAGTCCTGGGACCCCAGGCTTGTTTGCCCAGCCACTGAAATTCATACTTGCCTTCGAGCTGCCATCTCGCAGCCTCGGCAGGAAAGTCTCCAAAGCCAATCTTTTGTCTCCCTCCAAAGACACCCAGCGTTTGGCCGTGGCGCGGACGTGGCTGGGGGTGAACGGAGTGTGTGTGCCGGGTCCTAGAAGGGGAGAGGTGGGGAGCTGCAGGCCCGGCTGTGATCCGTCACTGTTGATAATACAGACCTGAGAGCTTACCTCACTCCCTGTCCCCCTGCCCTGACAGCTTAGTTAGGCTAACCCCATGCTTGCGGGGAGAGAGCGAGTGCCCTTCAGGCCCCTCAGTGGAGAGCTTCCTAGTGGGATGCTGGGGTTGGGGCTCTGGAGCCCCACTGCCTCTGTCCCAGTCTCAATCCCTCCCGGTGTTGGTCCTGGCCGCGTGAGCCCAGGCGGGTCATGTCACCTCTCTAAGAGGCTTCTCTTATTTGAGGCTTAGGTGAGTCCAGGAGCAAGATTTGCACACCAGACCCTGGGGCAGATTGCCTTTTCCAAAGAGATCCCGCCAGCGTCCATTGCCCCCCACAGGCTTGTCTTCCAGTGCAACTGATCTTCCTACCCCGAGAGGCGGGGGTCGTTATCCCCACCCTCTGCAATGGTGCTGGAGCCTGTCACAGGATCTGTCACTGTCAGAGGCCACCGGGCTCCTCTCTCTGGCTTTGCTTGCCCTTGGGCCGGGGCGGGGGGAGGCCAGGAGACAGGACACTCACGCGGCCAGCACCGACCTTCCAGCTGGGAGGGACCGCAGCCCCCTCCATCCCTTAGCTGAGTCTCACAGGTCCTTGAGCCCGAGACGCCCAGGTGAGCCCAGGAGAGATCTCAGTGACAGCTATTGTTTTCGGCTACTGTGTTCTGAGTTTTGTTGCTTAGTCATTGCAGGGAACAGGTGCATGGCAATATGGAGACCGGGACCGCGCTACTGAATCTCGGAGGTCAGGCAGGTGGAGGCTTCCTCGCTGCGAGAAGCATCTTCCAAAAATGTGGACCGTAGGCCTCATGTTAGGAATAAACTATCTGTTGCTTCCACTGACCGTTCAGGTATCAGTTTCCATTGTTTGGGAAAGCGGCTCTTTTGTCTCTCATAAAACAGAAAGCATGTCCCACGGCACATCCTTCCGGGGGGTCCCTAGGCCACCTCACCCAGGCTCCGTATACACAGGCACCCGGGCTCTCATTTTTCCCTTTTCCAACCAGAAAGCACTGGAAATAACAAGAACAGGGCTGGTGACCTACACGTTTTCCCGGGCATCTAGAAAACAATTTTAAATATTCATGTGTGATCTGCAGGCGATTACACATTTGCTGTTGGGAGCTTCCATTACTAAGTGATCCAGTAGAGGAGGGAAAAAAAATGTTCTCTGTAGAGAAAGCATTTTATTTTCCTGCTTGAAATGTTGCTCTGTTCTGCTTAAATGTGTTTGAAAAAATAAAATTGTACTCGCAAAGGAAAGTTGTCAGGAAGAAGCTAAGTCATTGAGATGGAAGGATGCCCTTGGACTTGGATGCTAGTGGGAGATCGGGAGCACTGGCCGTGAGCACCCCACTGCACACACAGGTCTTGTCAGGTCCTGCTGGGAGCAACTTCCCGTGTGGAGCGGCTGATGTTTCCTGGTTGGGGCAACCAGACCAGGGGACGGGGATGTGTGCATGCTCCCCCCTCCCCCCTCCCTCTGGGGCACCACGTCCCACTGCAGGTGGGCGCGACCTCGGGACCTCCGTCTGGGCTCTGGTCCCGAATCCCCTGCATCTTCGTTCATGTTCCACTGGCCGGACATGGAGGTTCCGGTGGTGACGGGCCTCTGGGTCCCCAGTGACTGTGGAGCTCGCACCCTCCCACCTGCACGAGACTGGGGTGGGGGGAGCACACTCATTCTGTGAGGCCACAGGCACCTCTTGATGGGCAACTATACCCGTGAACACCTGCAGGACAGGTGCACAGCTGAGTTTTCCTTGTCTTTGAGGAGTGCAGCAGGTAGTGTTCGCGGAACGAGTGAGAGGAGAGCGGCGTGCCCTTCTTGGGGCAGCATGTGGCTCTGATTTCCTTCCTCTGTTTCCACGAGATGCAGAAGGAGGAACGGGCTGCTTGGGCAGGGGGACACCACCAGGCTCTTGGTGTCGCTTCTGGAGGAAATCTCTCTCGGAAGCCCCACACGGCTGGGACAGTGATCAGGGGCATACGTCCCTTGTGTGTGCCTTTCTCCAGACCTGTTCCTCGTGGTGGCTGGACCTGAAGAGTTAGGCCTCGTTGTTCTCATCACTGACCACAATCGGCAGGAAGAGAGTAGCGAGTGAGGAAGTGCCGTGCGATCCGAGCCCTTTCATTCACTGTGCTTCGGGAAATCTGCTTGTCTGGAGCCGTGGACAAACATCAAGACACCCAGGGAAGGACAGAGGTCCAAACAGGCTTGCACACGAGTGTCCAACTTGCATCCGGAAGCGAGGACGAGCGCATTGTTGACTGTGGTGTGTGTGTTTGCACGCTCATCCATCAAGCTACTGGTTTCCCTCCTCCCTGGGCATGAACGGTCACTCCAGGCCCCTCCCTGCTTGCAGGCCGTGAAGCCTGCTCAGAATCGGATGGCCCGTGGGCCCCACCGCCTTCAGCTCCAGGTTAGAGGAGATCACGCTCGTGGACAGCCATCATGCACCATGTTTAACCTGGAAAACAATGCAGGGAAACATGCAAAATGCTGCTAATAGTGACGGAAAACTGTTTGCACGAGTTGGCTCATTTGAAGTGAGGACTCCCCACTTAACGTTTCCAACACTGTAAACGGTTTTGTCGTGGGTCTTCATGTCAAGGGGGAGATTTTATCTTATTCTTTATTTTTGAAGGATTTTATTTATTTATTTCAGAGAGAGAGAGCTTAGGCTGGGACGTTTGCCTTTTTAGTCACTTGAAGTGAGGCTAAGGAAGGACAGCTGAGGCAGGGCCACCCCAAAGTCGCTGCCTCGGCCTCTGCCTCCCAAAGCTGGAGGAAAACAAGATTGTCTGCTAAGAAGAGCAGAGCATGACTCCGCAGTCCACTCATGCTCACCAGCAGCCGCAGCTCCGGGAGGAATTTGTCTCCCACAGGAGGAGGGAACAAAGACGATCATAAACTTGGAATTCATCATCCCACACGTCAGAGGGTGCTGGAGGGAACCGTAACTCCTGTGGGCCACATGAAAATCTAATCTCCTAAGCATTCAGCAGGACGATGTAGCTTGCTAAGGCTGGGATTCTGCCTGCTCTTTGCAGACCCAAGCATTCATGGTATGATGTTTGTGCAATAAAAACTTTAAATCAAACCCCCCGTGCACTGAAAACATAGAAGGATATGCCCAGGGTCATTCTTGCAGAGAAGAAGGAGAAAGGGGAGGAGGAGGAAGAAGCAGAAGGAGGAAAAAGACACACACAAGTGTTTTGATTCTTTTTTTTTTTTTTAAGATTTTATTTATTTGACAGAGAGAAACACAGCGAGAGAGGGAACACAAGCAGGGGGAGTGGGAGAGGGAGAAGCAGGCTTCCCGCCAAGCAGGGAGCCCGATGCTGGGATCATGACCTGAGCCGAAGGCAGACACTTAACGACTGAGCCACCCAGGCGCCCCAAGTGTTTTGATTCTATCTGTAGCAGATTTTAGCCCCATTTTTCGAAGAGCCTCCTAATCTATTTATGAACACTGGGTGTTTCTAGCCACTAATTCCAATAAAAGCCATATGCATGAACACAGGAACATCCACACTGACCATAGCCCTTTGCCAGGCCTACAGTGAAGCAAATGTAACTGCAGGTGGAAATGGTTGTGTGTCCCCATGGCCCCTTTTAAAATTTCCCCTTTGGGGGAGGCTGGGTGGCTCAGTCGTTAAGCATCTGCCTTTGGCTCAGGTCATGATCCCAGGGTCCTGGGATCGAGCCCCACATTGGGCTCCCTGCTCAGTGGGAAGTCTGCTTCTCCCTCACCCTCTGCTCCCTATTTGTTCTCTCTCTCTCTCTCTCTCTATCTCGGGACTCCCTGTGGATCCTCGTTTGTGATGTGAGCACAGAAACATGGTTGCTGTTTCGGCCCGTGGGCCCACGAGAGGCCGCAGGCCCCGGGCCCGGGCTGCCTTCTAAGGAAAGAGAGTCAGGTCAGCAGTCTATGTGAGCTACCAGCTCTGTATCTACTTATTTAAAAAAATGAAAAGCTTTACTTATTTATTTATTTTTAGAGCAGTTTTAGGTTCACAGCAAAATTGAGCGGAAGGAACAGAGATTGCCCTCATGCCTCCTTGCCCCACCCACGCACAGCCTCCCCGCCATCAGCACCCCTGCCTGAGTGGGGCATTTCTTATAACTGATGACCCTGCACGGACATGTCATCATCACCCAAAGGCCAGAGATCACCTTAGGGTTTACTCTTAGGGGTTACTCTGGGCGTCGTGCATGCTATGGGTTCGGACAAACGTATCCATCGTTACAGTGTCATGCAGAGTAGTCTCACCGCCCCAAAAACCCCTGCTCCGCCTGCTCATCCTTCTCTCCCCCACCCTGGCATCCACTGATCCGTCTCTCTCTCTCTCTTTTAAGATTTATTTGTTTATTTTAGAGAGAGAGTGAGCACGAATGGGGGGAGGGGCAGAGGGAGAGAGAGGATCTTAAGCAGACTCTATGCCCGGCATGGAGCCTGACTCAGGGCTCGATCTCGCGACGTCCAGGTCATGACCTGAGCCGAAACCAAGAGTCAGTCGCTCAACCGCCTGAGCCACCCAGGCGCCCCTGATCTCTTTACTGTCTCCCTAGATCTCTCTTTTCCAGGAGGTCATAGCCTTTCCAGATTGGCTTCTCTCACCTGGTAATAGACACTTGAGTTTCCTCCATGTCTTTTCACGGCTTGATAGCTCACTTCTTTTCAACACTGAACGATATTCTACTGTCTGGATGGACCACGGTGTGCTCATCCATTCACCTACGGAAGGATGTCTTGGTTGCTCCCAAGCCTTGGCAATGATGAATAAAGCTGTTGTCAACATCTGCATGCAGGCTTCTATGCGGACATCAGTTCTGAACTCATCTGGGTAAATACCAAGGAGCACGACCTGCTGGATCACATGGTAAAAGGATGTTTAGTTTTGAGAAAATGCTGCCCTATCTTCCACAGTGGCTGGGCCAGTCCTCATCACTTCCCAGTAAGGCCACCTCCTGCCGCTCGGCATCCCCGCCACGGTCTGGTGGCGTCACTGTTGCAGATTTTGGCCTTTCTAATGGGAGTGCGGTGCTGTCCCATTGCAGTTTTACTGAACCTGGTTTTAGGGGATGCGGTGACATGGAGAAGAAGACTTTTTTTTTTTTTAGATTTTATTTATTTAAGAGAGAGAGAGCAAGCACAAGCAGGAAGGACAGAGGGAGAGGGAGAAGCAGACTTCCCGCTGAGCAGGGAGCCCGACGTGGGACTTGATCCCAGGACCCTGGGACCGTGACCTGAGCCGAAGGCAGATGCTTCACCGACTGAGCCACCCAGGCACTCAGGAAGGCTGTTTCTATAGGACAGACCTGAACAGGACATCGGCAGACTGGAGTAGCTTGGAAGCGAGCCGAGCAGCCGGAACCCAGGCAGGGGCAGTGCTCCAGGGGCACCCAGAGCAGCATGGACCTGTCTGCACGGCTGTGGGGCTGGGACACAGCCCGGGACTTAGGGTCGCCGACCCCTCCTGGTCCCCGCGGTGGGTCCCTGGCCCTGCCCTTGGCCAGTGCAGACACCTATTTGGAAGTTCTTCGGGGAGTGGGGTGGTGAGAGGCGGGGTTTAGGGGTGCCCACTTCCTGCGTTCTACGGGACACAGAGCTGGAATGTGCCCTTGAAGCAAACTCTCAACACCCACAAAGCAGCTCTTTGAGCAGTGAGCTAATCTCTCCTCCCAGAGGGACTCCGGGCCTGTGTCACCCTCGCCCATCTGGGAGCGGAGAGAGGGAGACGGAACGTGGTTTGAGCCACAGAGGGGAGAGGCGGCGGCTGGCTTACTCTGGGGCCAACAGTCTTGGGTGCCGCGTGCACAGCCAACGGGTGTCTGGCTGGGATGCCCCGTGCCTGGGGGGCTCCACGAGGAAGTGGGGGACATGCTTCTACTCTCTCCCAAGGACAGGGCAAATCCAGATGTGCAAAGACGAGAAAGCAGCTAAGAAGAGGAATAAAAATGGGGTAATGAATTCGATGGGAAGAAAGCAGCTAACCCTGCTTGGACACCACCAGAAAGTCAGGGGACCTCAGCTGAGAAACCAGGTCCCTGAAGTAGCTCCAAATTTAGCGTTGCTTTGCCTGGGGTCTCACAGATGGGTCGCTGTCGGGCTTGGTCTCGGCAACAGCGAGTTGCTGCATTTCCAGGGACAGCCGTGGCCAGGCTACTGGTGCCGTGGGTCCAGGGGCCACCAAATCAGGGAGCTGGATGCACCGGCCTCCCTGCTCCCGTGTGATGGGGTCCGCGACCAGTCCTCGGGGCCTGTGCCCGCAGTGGGAGGCTGGCCGGAGGGCACAGGGAGGCTGCCGGGCACATCATCCACACTGCCCGGCTTCTCAAGGCCAGGCCTGCAGCTCCGAGGTGGGAGGAGGTGGCCAGGGAGAGTGTGGAGGCGGGGAGGCCGGGCCTCGACAGGGAGCCCACATGTTGGACTTGGAAGACGGGAAGATGCTTCCCTGCGCTGCTCAGGGTGCACCTACCTAGGCGGGGGCCTCCTAGAAGAAGGAGCTGTGGCGAGCATCTGAGGGCAAATGGTGTATTTGGGGGTGATCACGGCCGTAGGATCCATGGGGGCACCCACCCTTCCTCAGTCTGACCTTTCACACCTGCACACCTTTGCAGACTATTCCTTCTGCCTAGAATGTCCTGCCTCTGTTCTCCTATCTGAGTAAAGCCCACATTTCCTTGAGAGCATGGTCCCACTCCACTCTCTTTCTGGTATTCCCTGAGCTGCCTGAGCACCGAGTCTTTCCCTCGCTGTGTCACCCCGGCCAGAGCCCAGCTATTCCGGCTATTTCCCCGAACCTTGTGACACCCATCACTTGTCTCTTGCTTCTGAGGGGCCTGGAGCCTCGCATGGGGCAGGGCCTTGATGGGGACACACAGCTGGGGTGTGGACTCTGGGAGAGGAGCGGGCTGGCTACGCTGCCTGCAATCGGACAGGTGAGATTTTGGCACCAGAGAGGAGAGTTGCCCCAGGCGGTGGACTCTCGCCGCGGCCAGAAGGTCAGGCCGCCCAGCACAGCCCTTATCTGTTCAGCTGGACGATTCAGCTGGGAAACTCTGTGGCTGGATGCCCTGCCCAGCCCGAGCACAGCCTCTTTGTAAAAAACAAAACACATTTTGTTCTTCAGATCCCTAAGCCTCCGGCAACCCTGAAACCACGCGGACTCCGGAACAGCCTTGCCAGGGTTGGGTGCCCGGCGCCCCTCCGAGGGAAGAACCACAGTCAGGTTGTCTTGGGACGACCATCTCCCGTTGGGGTCTGCCACAGCGTGCCCGCGTGGACGTACACGTCCCATTGCAGCATTTTCCCTGGGCCCCTGGAATGAAAACAACGGGGCGGCCACATCTCCTTCAGCAGGAGGTTTCGGTTTCCTGCTCCCGGAGGGTGTGGGGATGACCGCAGGGCTGGCCGCTGGGCCGCGGCACATGCCCTTGCCTGCTTAGAGGTAGAGGTCTGGAGCAGGTGGGGTCACTGTGGACCTTTGCCGAGCAGAGTGAGTGAAGAAGCCCAGCTGCTCTGAGTCTCGGATGCCGGCCAGCGCCATGGTGGAGGAGCGTCTATAAACCTGGGATGGCAAGGCCCCAGCGCCTGGGCCAGCCCCTCTCCCTGCCTCCTCCTTGGCCGGTGCACTAAGGAATCACAGGCCGAGTCTGGATGCGGCCCGGGAGTCCTTCTTGACCCTTGCCGAGAGCGCCATTCCAGACCGCTCGTGAACATTCCAGACCGTCGTGTGGCTGGGTCCGTTGGGAGGCACCTTGCAAGCCAATCACTCGTGACTGGAGTGAGAGCAGAGCACACTCGCATGTGGGCGTACCAGTCTCGGAGCCCGTGTTCTGGATGGGGACACTGAGGCTCACACGGGTCAGGCGACTTGTCCCGGATCCCTGGCTGGGAGGTACAGAGCAGGGTTAGGGCCAGCTCCTCTGCTCTTGTCCATGAGAACTTCTCTAAGGAGAGTCAGTTGTTGGTCCCTTAGAATCCGTTTTATCGCCCTGGGGATGTTTCCCCTCGTTAGGAAAAACCTCACACTCTCAGGACCAAGGCTGAGGCTGCTGAGGTTCGTGGTCACCCCATGGGGTAGAGTAATGAAGACAGACATCTTGCTGCATTGGAAATGGGTTTCCAGTGGGAACAATGGGTTAACGCCTCAGAAGGTGCTCCCTGAAATCCCACTGACACTAGTAAAATTCACGTCTTGGCTAAGAATCCCTCATTGCTCCGGCACATTGCTGTCACTCGGGTCTTGCACGCCCCCCGCAGTGCGTGAGATGTATGTATGCACTGAAGACCGTCACTGCCGCAGGGGCTCTGTCTTCCCGAGGCTGTGTGTGCGGGGTGCAGCGGGGTGAGTGCTGGGCCTCTGCCTGTCCCCTCCTCCACCTTGCTTGGGACCGCCAGGTAGACAGGGACGAGCTCGTGGAGGCGATGGGGAGTGGGACAGAGACGTCTGTCCCGATGGTCTGTGGCTGCACACCCACCACCCCACACTCAGAGGTTTAGAGCAACAATCATTTAATTGTATGCCCTGATTTGTGGATGCGGAGTTTGGGCAGGGCTGGGCTCGGCGGGTCCCCTGCTGCTCCTGGAGTTGACGGAGGTCATCTGGTGATACCCCTCTGGTGGGGGGCTGGCCTGGCGGGGCCAGGACAACATCACTCCCATGCCCAGGCCCTCCCTGGGGACAGCTGGCCCTTCCCAGGGTGAGAAGATGCCCAGGGAGGAGGGGGCAGCTACAAAGCTTGGCAATCTGGTCCCTTCTTCTCCTGGGTCCCCGTGAGGAGTGTCATGGGAGTGGCCCGGACCCCAAGGAGGGAAGTCGGTCGCCCTTTACAATGGGGGGAGCAGGAGAGAGTTCGCAGCCCCCTATCATCCCCCACAGAACATGTTCAGCCACCTGGAGTGCGGGGGCAGCGAGGGGGTGCTCGGGTCCTGTGAGGTCCCCCCTAGCACTTAGTGCCCGGAGCCTGGGCTCTCATGAATCGGCTTGCTGTATGTCTCCCACTGGCCCTGGGATCACACTCTGCCCTTCCCTGTGCCCTGAGGGGCCAGCCCCACACCCTTGCCCAGAACCCCCCACTCTGGTTTATGGGTATGTTGTTCCTCTCCTTGCCCCCCTCCCCCTTCCTCCTCCCCAGTCCTCCCATTCCCTGTCCCCTGTTCCCCTCCCTCCTGCCCTCCCCCACCAGCCATTCCCTGGCCCTCACCCCATCACTCCCTAACCCCAGGTCACCCCTGTGGTGCAGACCCTTCACCTGCACCCTCCGTGCTGACTCATTGGCTCCCTCGGGACCTGATCCCTCATGGGCCCTCTGCATTTCTGTGTGTTTCCCCACAGGCGCCTGACCCAATGGCACTTCTAAAAATAATTAACTTGATCATATTTTCATAATAAAAGAACATGACCATTTTATCATCTGTTACTAGCAAAACAGCAGATCTAACATGTGTGTAGTGAGGGGCTGGGAATCCTGGGGCTCCGTGGCCCTGCAGCCTCAGAATCAGCGGGTACCTCTGGGGATCCCCTGCCGACCTGCTGTCCAGGCTGTCTAGACCCCTCCGGGGGGATGTGGGGCTGGCGCTGCCCTCCCAGGAAGCCGCACAAAGGAAAAAGCCTCAGGCTTTTCTCTCTGTGTCTCTTCTCTTTCTCTAAAAACTCCTGCAGGTTCAACCTCCACCGAGGCGGATTTTTCCCTCCTGTGGCCTCCTCCAGGTCATGCTTGGGGACACATGAGGGTACGACACCCACACACGCCTTGGTCACGTTCTGATCACACACGGAGTCTGGACGGGGAAGGCAGCCCTCCAGGACGTGGCTCAGAACGAGGTGTTCTGGCCTGCCACGCTCGGCTGCCACGGCCGGGAGAACCTGTCTGGCCACTCTCAGGAGGACAGAAGCCAGAGGGAGCCGGTGCAGGAACCGGGCTCCCCACCTCAGACACCCGCAAAGGCCCGGCCCTCCGCAGGGAAGCCCCAGCGAACCGGCCTCTGTCACATGGCGCCCATTAGTGTCTTCCAGCTTGAGGCTCGCGGAGCTGCATCCCCCTTCCCCACCCACCGGGCCCTGGAGGGTGCGCGCCGTTCCTAGTCTCCTTTACGGGCTGCGAAATCAGGTCTCAAGGAGGCAGACGGAGGCGTTTGCTTGCTTGGGTTCAGGACTGCTGTGTGCAGGGCTGGATCAGGGCCCCGGCCAGCAAGCCCAGCCCAGCGCCTCAGCCAGGGGACCAGAAAGCATGCTCCGAGGGATTTTATAACCGGTTCTGGTTTACCTTGTTTGGGTTTAAATGTGCATCTATGGTCTCCACTCAGCCTGATGTTCCTGCTGCAAGTGGTAAAGTCCTGAGCAGAGCCAAGGTGGGCGCCTTCTCCTTAGATTTGGCAGGAGACCCACATGATTCCCGGAATGTGGTGTTTTTGCCCGTGTACTGATCTTAGCAGAGAAGTGATTGGAATAAGAGATGCCAGTAAATCTGGTTTTGAACCCTGGCTTACAAAGACACCAACTTTCTATTTTTCATAGCTGCAAGGCTCCAGGCCCTATAGCTCCACCTTCATCCTGCAAAGTGTCCCTCCTCATCTGGTGGACGTGGGGCCTCTTGTTTCTGCGTGGCTGGCTGAGCCACGTGGCCGAGGCCATCAGCAAATGTGGATTGGTTGTTCTTGAAGGGGCGGGGAGACCTTATCTTGTCTACATTTCCCTATTCGGGAACTGGAGGGTGCCTCTAAAAGGAAGATGCTCAGTGCTGTGGGATGTGGTTGGCCATCCCCTGGGGAAAGGACCCTGTGTCTCTGGGGTCTGATGCTTGTGGATGGGACCGATGGATGAGGAAGTTCAAGCAGAAGGCCTGGTCCTTGTCCCTGGTTCTTCCTTAGGATTTCTCTGCTCCCCACCCAAGGATGGCTGATGAGCAATGCCTGGGGAGGGGTGGTCCACCTCTGCAGGCCTTCTCCTTGGCTTTGGGTGCGGGCGATGAGACGGGGGCGATGGGCGTGGGAGCACTGGGCTGCTGGTCCCTGGGCTCTCTCTATGTTTCGGAAGGAAACAGAAAGTCCAGAGCCCCTTCCTGCCCGGCCTGGGGTCGCCCTGCAGGGGGGAGGGCTTTCCTGTGAGATAAGGAGCCGCCTGAGCTGGAAAAACACCTTCACGCCACTGCTTCTGTCTCTCCGGCAGACAGGCAGGCAGGCGCGGGCCGGGTTTCTCTGCTGAGTCCCAAGCAGCCTTGCGAACAGCTCCACGAGAGGCTTCCAACACTGGAATAAGATCCTGGAGGTCAGAGCAGGGCGCTCCCAGGAGAGCTCGCCGCCAGACAGCCTGCCTCTGCTTGTGAAAGTTCTGGCAGGTTCCGGGGGACAATAGGGAAGCAGCCAGACCTGTTGCCATATTCACGCTATGTTCACATTCCAGATGATTCCACTTGAGCAACGTGAGTGCATGCTACCGCTGGTCACTCTGGATGCTGGCAGACGGTTATGCCCGGGAAAACCTGATTACGGAGGGGGGTGTGTGTGTGTGTGCAAATGTGTGCACTCGTGCATGCATGCGTGGGTGCAAACCAGTGCATGCTTGAGCATCCAGTCATCAGAGGCCCTTGACAGCGTGTGGGGCATCAGCAGCATTCCCTGGACCTGGCTCTGGCCCAAGAGGCGCTTGGAGGCTTCCATCCATGTCTCCTAGGGTCTCCCGTGGGCACATCTCCTGCTCCTGTTTGAAAAACACATTGGAGCACATGGGACGTGACATGTCCCTGGGGCCCAGCTCCCTGCGCCCGTCCAGGGACAGGCATGTCCAGCAAGGGTGGCTGGGCAGCAGGGGCCCCCCGAGACCTCAGCCTTCCCCGGTGCGGGGCCCTCCTCTGTGCACACAGGCTGGGATTTGGACTCGGGCTTTCTGGACGTGCATAGGCCATGAAATGCCACCACCCCGGGAGCTGATGCATTACTATTTTGTCTTGACACGAAGCGACGTAAATAAGCCTCATGTCCATCTGTTCAGATTGGACTTTGCCTGCACATGACTTAGAGAATGACTTTTTGGATTTCGAACGAGCGATAAAGCATGACAGCCCTATAGAAATAAACCAGCCTGTAGACACAACGGGGCTCCAAGGCACAGTCTGTGTGTGCACAAGGCATGCTCGCTCCAGGCCTTACGGTGCTGGTGAGGTCAAAAGTCAGCTCTAGACGAGCCGCTCCTCGGGGCCCTGCTTACAGGGGTCCAGCTGCCGCCCATGCTTCTGGCAGCAGGTGGTCCCTGGCCCTGGGGAGGTATGGGGGAGGTCGGGTGGGGGCAGGGAGGCCAGTGCTGAGCGGTCAGCTCTCAGGCTGCCAGCCCCCTCCTCCCCTACGCGCTCTCTGCCTTCGGCCAGGAGAACCTGGAAAGTTCTACAGCTACTGAGAGGGGCCTGCCTGCCCCCTCCCCAGGTACCACAGGTGGGAGGTGGGGTGGGGACGCAGGGCTGCTCTCAGGGAAGTAAGCAGAGTGAGGAGTGGGTAGCCCAGGGGCCGTCGGGGATGGTGCATCACCCCACTGATAATCTGGAGGCAGGTTTGGGAGAGGCTGGGTGCCCCTGTGAGGACGAAGGGCAGTGGTCAGAGGTGACTCTGTGCCTGGTGCATTTAGCAAAACAGCCTCCACCTAAGTGCCCGCTTCGGGCCTGGCGCAGATACCAAGCTTCTAGAATGCAGAGCCCTGGGGCCGGGCCAAACTTCTCCTGCTCTTGTGGAAACCACTGTCAGGGACAGGGGTGTCCTCGAGGGGGAGGCCGCCCTCCATGCAGAGCCTGAGGAGTGGGGGGACCTGGGGGTGGGGGGTGGGCTGCATGACGTCACCAGGGATGCTAACCTGAGCACAGGGCTGCAGGACATCCGAGATATGGCCTGTGACAGCCTGTGGCACTGCCTGGGTCTGGGGCCGCACAAGGCTCAACGAGTCTGAGACTGGGTGTCCTATCCTTACAGACTGACAAGGCCTAGAGTTGGCTTTAAGTTGCTTTAAACAAAAATAATGAGCTGTGATATGTTTGCACAAACCGAGATGCACAGTAAGCGGAAATTTATGGATCATTTTTCCCATTCAGTGGAGACGGGGTGCTGGATGGTGGAAGGTCATCTCTGGGGGGCTGGAGTTGAGAGCACAGGAGAAATCTTGAGGAGGGTTCTACGGGAAAGAGCCACTGGCTGGGAGCAGGAGTCTGGAAGCTCCTTATCACCCTTTCTTTTCTTCTCTAGTTGAGGATCAAAAAGAAGCTTTTAAAATAATTCTGAAATATGCTATACAAGAGTGTATTTAACTTACGTGCCCATTAGAAAGAACAGTAATAGAGACACCCCTGCGAAGTCCCCATGGGGGTAAACACAGGAGCGTGGCCACACCTCCACACACTCCCAGCTCATCGTCCTCCCTTCTCTGACTGTGACTTCAGTGACCACTGGCCTAAAAGCTGCATTAATAGCTAACTTGTCTTGTTTAAAGTGTTACTGTATACAGATATGTTGCTAAGCAAGAGATTGCTAAACTTTGCCAGTTTTTGAACTTTCATAAACAGAATCATACTGTGTAAATCGTGGACTTGGATTTTTCTGCTCATGAGACGTATGCCCTGTGGGGCATAAACTTGTCTACCAATTGTTCTCACTGCTGCAGAGTATTTCACTATGCTCCCATAGTGAAATTATTATTTGAGTTGTTTCCAGGTTTTGCCATGGCGGACAATGCCCATCTGAATATCCCTTAAGGTCACAGATCCGAGAGTGTGACTGCTTTGGTTCAAATCCTGGCTACCCAGTTCCTGCTTGTGTAACCTTGAGCAAATTAGTGTACCCCCTGTGCTCCGGGGTCTGCACCTATAAAATGCAGATAATAATAATAGTGCATGCCTTAGAAGGCTG
>NC_138382.1:2428812-2481314 GCF_054177405.1 Leptonychotes weddellii
GCACGGTCAGCTCCTGCCTCCCCCGCCAGCAGCCGGGAGTTCTGCCCAGCAACCAGGCCACCCTCCATCTGCCGTCTGGAATAATGAGCTCACCCCTCCGCTGCTGGCACAGGCCAGCTTTCCTTCTTCGACTCACTGGATTATCCTTTCAGCTTCCCATTGTGTTGGCTAATGGCCTCACAACGTGCCTGCCTGTTACCTTTCCTCCCCTGCTGGCGGCCCTGGAGGAGAGCCTCAATCTCCCCAACCTGCAGGGCTGGACGTGTGGTGGCAGGAATGCAGCCCGGAGCTCGGGGACCTGCATCACCCTCTGGCCTTCAGGGCAGCCAGCAGCCCGCCTCTGGTGTCACAACATCGTCCGGGGCGCCCGCCCCTCCTCGGTGCCATGGCCCATCTTCCGTGTCTCTTTAAGCCCTACCCCAATTAAGCACATGGCTGTCCCTCGGTGTGACAGATGGCCAGGGTGTCTGAGGTGGGATGGAGCCTGTGGACGGGCCCTCAGTTCAGTGTCGATTTCCTCAGCACCCTGAGAGGAGAGGCGACGGGACTGTGAGGCTGGACTTCCAACTCCTTCTGGGCTCAAGGCCAGGTCCTACAGGGGAGAAGCTGTTGGGGGGGGAGGCTGTCCCTTTGGCCTTCTCCCACTATCCCTTTGCAGGGCCGAGCGTGCAGATGGGCAGAAAGGGCAACACGAGGTGTCCCCTGGCAAGAAGAGAGCTCATGTCCTCTGGGGGAGTTTGGGAACTCAGCAGTCACCACCATCAGGAAGCAGTGGCCTTTGATAATATGACCAGTCAGTGGTGGTTGTCCGCTTAGCTTCGCTTAGGGAAGGATCAGGAATAGAGGGGTTGTTTATCTAAAAAGATGTCAAAGAACGGAAACCACCAGGGACCTGTTCTGACTTAGGTAAACGGTGGCTTCACCCAGCTTTCCTGGGGGGGGTTCAGCTTCTTGGGGGGCTGCAGGAGACTGGCCACGGCCCCCAGGGCAGCCCAGCTCTGACCTCCACAGGTCCCTACCCCATAACACGCAGCCTGTGGGCGGCGGTTCCCGTCGGCGCCTGCCCCCGAGAAGGCCTGAGCACACGTCCCAGCCGGCTGCGGCTTTGTTGTCTGAGCGCAGCTTTCTCCAGATTTGCTGATCTTAAAAGCAGTGACATGCCGTGTCAGATCTGCCTGAAGTCCAGGCACGTGGCCGCGTCGAGCATGCAAATGAGTCGGACGCTTGTCCCTGGCCCCGGGCGGCAGAGCCGGCCGCCCCACACCCCTGGGAGGCCCAGCAGGTGCCGCGCAAGGCAGGTGTGCGGCTCACCATATGTTCTGGCCAGAGTCGGGTTTCTGCCGGCGTCTTTCAATTTCCCACCAGGTGAGATATAGAGGGTGGGGAGGGGCCCCCCCCGGCCGCACCCCCCGGCCTGCGGCTGCATGAGTCACCTTCGGGCATTCATTCGCAGTGCATGGACAGCGCTGTTGTAGCTCTGGGACCGGGGCAGCCCTGAAACCCTGACGACAACGGGCAGGAAGGGACAGAAGTGGGGGCTGCTGCCGCTGGCTGTCAGGAGCCTCCGACCCGGGTGGCTCTTGCTAAAATCCTCTGCATTTTGGAGGGCTCTGTTGCACCCCCAAGAATGAAATTGGACCCTCAGGGAAATGGGACCCAAACATCTGTATTCTCTGTGTCTCATGGGATGCTGTGTTTGAGGACCCATAGTGTAGAGCTTCGCTGTCCAACACTGTGGCCACTGGCCACATGGGCCCACTTAAGGGTAAGTTAATTGAAATAAACCTGAAACATTAGTTTTTTGGTGCTCAGTCGTGCTGTTGGACGGTGCAGAGAGAGAGAGAGAGAGCACTCCGTCGCTGCGGACTCGCAAGCAGGCAGTGACGGGGGGGCTTAGGGAGGTGGCCTGGGGCTCAGGGCAGAGCCCCTCATTCCTGGGGTGCAGCTGTGCCCAGAGAAGGGCCTCCGGAAAATCATACGTGCAAGGACGAGGCAGAGCCCGCTTCGGAGCACTGGGCTAGCCTTGGTTGGCCTCAGTGGCCTGGCTTCCTGGGGATCCTCTTGCCCTCTGGTCACACATGCCTGGAAGAACCCTTGCCACGCATCAGACTTTCTGCGGTGACTCCCAAAAAGCATGACTGCCGCTAGGCAGCCGCCTCCAAGGATGTGCCAGGGGCGTGCAGCCTCTCTCGGGCTGTCTGGGTCTCCCCCTGTAATTTAACAGATGATCATTTTGCAGCAAAGGGATAATGACACAACCCAAGGTCTGGTTCTCAAGCGCACTCAAGGGCACACCCAGCAGTGTGCAGCAGGGAAGGGGTTTAGACAAAAACGGAGTGGGGGGGCTTTGCTCGCAGGGCAGCATTTCACAGCACGCGGTGCCAACTGTTGCAAAAAGGAAAAGCATCACCGCCAAGAAGAAAGAGGGGAGATGCGCGTATGAGTGCAGGCCACCCCCCTCCTGTGGCCTTGCTCTGGGGCACCAGGCCCGCGACAGCTGGGTGTCACTGACAGCTGCTTCTTCCTGGGGAGAAATTAAAAGATTAGGGGACGTGGGCACGTGCTGGCCTCAGGAGCCCAAACAATGCTTGATTTAGGGGGAAACTTGTCTGGGGAGGCTGACAAAGGAGGAGGCTCCGAGTTGGCCAGGGGTCAGAGGGGGCTGGCTCTGCCAGAGACAAAAGGGCCGAGGAGGGGAGGGGGCAGCGGGCTGGGGGGGGGAGCCGCCCAATGAAAAGGGGCCTTGCAGCAGCTGCTCCAGCTCCAGAAATTTGAGACGGGTCTTTTCACAAACACAAATGCCGGAGAAGAATAGGGGGCCACGCTGAGCTGAAATGGCTCGTTTGCAAATGAAAGGCAGATTGAGAGCCCGTCCAGGTTCCAAGTTGTCACCTAAGAGGGTGGAAAATGGTTAGGGCAGGGAGAGCACGCGTTCGGCCAGAAGCGTGCCGAGCAGATGGGCCTGCCACCCCCCACCCCGCCCCGCCCTGTGTTTACATCACAATCGCAGGCCCTGCCCGGCGGGCGCAGAAGCCGGGTCCCTGACGTCCCCGTGGACACGGGGCTGGTGCCTCCGCCTAGACCAGAGCGGATCCAGCCGGGTACACGGGAGGCCTTTGCTGTTAATGTATGCACTGGGCTAAATGAAATGCGCTCACAGCCAAGAAGCCACAGATGATTGCGGGGAGGCGGGCCTGGGAGGGGGGGCACTGCGCTGTGGCGCCCCCCCCCCCAGGTGGGACACCTGACTTCCTGTTGGCTGTCCCCGCTCAGTGACCAGTACTGGCCAGGGCAGCCCATTAGCCGGGCGCCCGGGCTGCTTGGCAGGGTCATAAGGTTTAACCCCGGGATTGCACAGAGCCCATCCCCAGAGTCAGGGCCATCCCCAGGGCCTGAAGCCTCAAGGAGTCTGAGGATGGGGCCGTGGGTTTGCACTCCTACTCCTCTCCCAGAGGATTTCTGCCAAGAAGGCATAGCTTCGTCAGACGCACCATGCCAAGGGCCAGGCGGTCAGCGCTCAAGACATCGGAAGGCAGAGAAATGCTGTGGTCACACTTTGGAGGGGTGGACGGCTGCGTGCAGCCCACGCTCCGTGCTGCTCCGTGCTGTGCATGGCACTGTTGAAACGCAGAGTCCGAGCGAGGCCTGCCCGCCACGTTTGTGACTGCATCCCGGTGACGTACAGGATGGCCCTGAGTTTTTAGGAAGGACAGGATCTAGCAGAAAAGGGCACCACCCCTACAAGGGGCTGTCACATGGTTCAGAATAGAGCTGGCATGCGCATGTGTTGGGGAAATTGGACTGCACTGTGGCCCCTTCGTCTGCGATTCTGTCAAAATACAGGTATCTGGAAGCCCACAGTTCTGGGACACGCATGCCTCACCCAGGAGCCCCGGGGCCCAGAGCCGCTCTGACTGAAGGCCCTCCCAGGACACCCTGTGTGCACAATTCCTGCCGCCTGGCGTCCCGTGGGCCCACATGGACTACGCAGGGGAGGGGCAGTGTGGTGTTTGGGGCTCCCGGGCCGGCCTGGGGGATGGGTGACTGTGGGAATGGGGGGCTGGCAGATCACCGGAGGGGAGGTCGGTCCCTGTGGAGACTGTAGGGGGCTCAGCAGGAACGAGTGGGATGCCCCCGTGCTCCCCAGGGGGGCATGAGGTGCCCTTTCTGATGATGCGTTTTTTTCTCCATCTACTGACTCATTATTACGTCATCCTTGCTAAGTTCAAGCTTAAGCTAAGTTTCACTCTTTTTGCAGTTTTGGTTCTCACTTCCGCCTACGTGTCTGGACCACCTAGAGAGGTTATGAAGAAATACCCAGGCCCCATCCCAGAGCACCTGCATCAGGACCCCCGGGGTCAGGAAGCTGGGCATTCTTGTGCTTGAAACAGTTCCTTTAGGGGTCTTGAAGGGGCATGCAGGGTTGCAAAGAGCTGCCTAGAAGGTCGGCCTCAACGACCTGCCTATATTCCTAAAATGAGCGGGGACAGGACGGGGCAGGAGTGATCCTGAGGGGCGGGTGGGGGTGGGGCTGCGCCGTCTCAGGCTGCAGGACACACAGGCTGATGTTGCCTGCCTGGCCTCCTTCAAATCCCTATCCCACGCCTTGCTCGGGGGCCACGGGGTTCGCCCTGTAGAAAACCTAGGCGATCAGATGCACAGGGATTGTCTCCACAGCACAGAACTCAGGAAAATTCAGCTGGCCTGCTGCTTGTTCGGCCCTGAGAAGTGTGGGCTCCCCGCTCGGTGGAGAGCGTGGGGGCGTCCAGGCCAATGTGGAGGGGATCCGCGGAAGCGCTGCCTGGAAGCCAGTTATGTAGGCATGAGCACCTGCAGGAGCGTCTACACAGGCTCCCCCACCTCTGGGAGCTGCAGTCTGGCTGGAAACTCACCCAAGTGTTGCTTTGTCCGCAGGGAGGCAACGGAGGCATTGGGAGAAGCACCCGGGCTGCAGGAGGAGACTGGACGGGGCCTCAAGGCTCCGGGTCCCTCCTCAGCCCTACGGCAGATGGGGGCTCAAACAGCGAACACCTTCCTCACACTCTGGAGGCTGGATGTGGATCAGGTGCAGGCAGGGAGGGTGGGGCTCTGGGCAGAGCCTCCTCCAGCTTGTGGACGGAGGGTTTCCTGCCCTGTTTTCCTATGCGGGGCAGAGGGCTTGGGGCTCCTTCTCTTGCTGGGAGGTTACTGATCTCGTCACGGGCCCACCCTCCTGACTCCCCTAACTCTCCTCAGCCCCCAAAGGCCCGCCTCCAAATGACCCATGGAGGTCAGGGCTGCAACCTCCAGAGGGGAGCCACCACCTCCGTCCCCACCGTCCACACAGGGAAAGGGAGTTTGCCCTGCAAAGCACCACCTCATATGTAAACGACACGTATTCGAGAAGGGTCTGCTGGGGGCAAAGCTCCCAGAGCCCTTGGTTACTGAGCTGGAAAAAAAAGTAAAGAAAAGTTCTCAACAAGGGGACGTTGTTTTGCTTCTCTTTGATAAGGAGTATTTTTGATGTAAAAGTTTTAATTCTCCTGCGAGGCTTCAAGCCCTCCGTTCTCCAAGTCTACGTCGAGTGTGTGTGGCTCCCGGGGCTGGCCTGGCCTCTCCACGATCCCTTTCTGGCTGAGACGCGGCCTGCGTCCCTGGGATGGGCCCTGTGTCCCTGGCAAGTTTAAGAGCAGGGAAGAGTCAGCCCAGAAAATTCCTTCCCTGTACTTCATTCTGCCTCCAGGAATGGGTGGCTTTCGTGATAAGCAGGTCTCAGGGCCTGGCAGGCGTCCCGGCCACTTCCAGGCAGGGCCGTTCCGGTTCCCTCCGTGCCGGCATCCTGCTCGGAGGCTGGAGGAGGGCTGCAGGGGTCAGGGGCCTTTGTGGGTCACAGGACACTAGGGCACAAAGGCCCAGCTGTTGGTGACATCAGCTGGAGGGAGGGCTTGTTTGAAAGGTCCTGGTTTCTGGCGTCCCTGGAGGCCCGGCTGACCCTGCCCTGGCCTACCCCCAGCTGTCTGCAGGGAGCCCCAGTGTGGGGGCCCCAGGACAGAGCACCTGCTCTGTAAACATTCCTCAGGTGGACACTATGCACGTCATTGTCTGTCTGAATCCAAAGTTTCTCTGTCCCACGATATTTGTGCCACCTGATAGCCTGACTCTGGTTGTTGGTAACTCTGGAGGGAGTCTGGCACTCAGTAACCCGCAGAAGACCGAATTCAGCCTGCAAGGTTGGCCAGGCGGGCAGCCAGGTGGAAGAGGAGGTGGCTGACTTAGAGTCCTGGGGTCACTGCCACCTCAGCCAAGTGTCCTCTTCTGTGAGGTGGGGACAGGGACAGTCCCTTGCTCCGCTGTGTGCTGGGTGCTTGGGGAGCTGGGTGCCTGTCCCCACTGAGCCTAAGAGGAAGACCCAGTAGGAATAAATGCTGCTCAGACGGTCCTCCCCAGCGTGTTGTGATGCTCGGGGAGCTGCCTGTGTGTGTGAATGAGCGCCCTGCGCTCAGGGGCCCCGGGCAGATCGCAGGCTTGATTCAGCAGTGCACCTGCAGAGGTGGCCCTCGGAGAGGCCAAGCCTGGGAAGGACCACCTCCCTCTTTGCACTGCTCCTGGTTTTACCCTTGGCTTTGAGGA
This sequence comes from Leptonychotes weddellii, assembly GCF_054177405.1. NCBI lineage: Eukaryota > Metazoa > Chordata > Mammalia > Carnivora > Phocidae > Leptonychotes > Leptonychotes weddellii. Next base: position 2,435,422 of record NC_138382.1, read on the forward strand.
TTCAGAGCTGGAAAAGCTGAGGTCTTTGCTCTGGGCCTCCAGCGTGGGGTGGTGCTGGGAGTGGCCTGTGTGGGCAGGCAAGGGAAGAGGCTACCTGCGAGGGTGGCCTGGCCCCCGTGGTCTGGGACACAGGACCTTGGAGGCCCAGAGAGAGGCCCCAGGGGTGTCCAGCATGGACAGAGCCCTGAGCAGAGGCCCTAGCGACCCCCAAAGGAGGCATGGGCCACTGGAGCCTCTGGGCCAGGGTCCCGAGGTCGTGCATCTTTTGTATGGCGCCTTCCCCGAGGCCCTCATGCACGCAGATGCCTTCGTTCACCTTCATCCATCATACAGCATTCATGTCCCCGCAGACCGCACAGCCGCCGAGGGTAATGTTTCCAGCGGATTCAGCAGAAGGCACGGTTCTGAGAGTAGGAGCTTGGCGCATGTGCCTTTTTCTTTCCTTTTTTTTTTTTTTTAAATGAGAAAGCACATATTGTGCTGTTGTCTTCGACTCGGAGCCAGGGGCTAATTAGACTCTAGGTTTCCATTGTTCCCAGACAAGCCAAAGCGAAACACGCTCCTGGTGGAGGCAGGAGGCTGCCCATCCTCTCTGGCTCAGAGTTTCCAGCCAGCAGCTGGCCTGTGCCTGGCGGGGGCCAGGGACTGGCACGGTGCTGGGGGGCGGCACCCGGTTCTCCAGCTCCGCCTGCCCACGGGGGCACGCTCGGGTGGGTAGCAGACGTCCCCTGGGCGGTGGGCGATGCAATCGCTAGGGTGTCTGTCTGCCTCCGGTTCTGGTCGGGACCCCAGGACCTTTGCATGTCACGGTGTCAGGGTGGCGGCTTCAGATATGCCTGTGTGTTCCGGGCACCCGCTGAGGGGGAAGGGGGAGGTCTCCGTCCCCTTCTTGGACCCGGCCCACCTGGAGGGCTGGAGCCCTGATCCAATGTGCAGGCAGGCCTTACGGCCTCGTGCCACCATGCCGTGGGGGAGCACACCGTAGTGCATGGGGCCAAGCACCCGGGTGGCCTGAGCGCACGCCCTGGGACGCCACCAGCCGCAGCCATCGCTGCCGAAGCCTGGCTACAATCATCATCACCCCCGCTCATGGCATCCGCCCAGCCCTTTCCCGAACCCCGGAAAATCAGAAAATGCTTGTGGTTCTTTCAAGACATGAATCTTGGGCTGATCTGCTCGGCGGCCCTGGATGGCGGGAGCACCCTCTGCTCCCTGTTCTTGCCATCCCGCCCCAGATGGACCCAGAAACTGGGCGCTTTCCTGGACGCGGGCGGCCGCATCCCTGTCCTCCAACCACCCCTGCGCCCGCCACGTCTGGCCTCCTGTAGGCTCGATGGCAGGCGCCTCCTCGAGGTTCACTTCTCATCTCTCCCTGCTCTCAGAAGCATTGCAGGGGCCCTGGCAGCCCACGGAAGAAGTGAAAATAAAGCCAAGAAAATTGGGCAACGTGAGTAGAAACGTGGGGAAGCTGAACAAACACACCAGGGACCCGAGGGAAAGTGGACGTTGGGACTGAGTTAACATTTAACTCTGATTTCTCGGCAGCTGAGGAGTTTTTTTTTAAAGTGCCGGTTCTTAATTAAAAAAAAAAAAAAAAGAAAAGAAAAGCAGGGCTGTTCTCCAGGAGAGACAAAGTATTTTCCTGGCACTTACGTCTGGGAGAATTAAGTATTTGCACATAAGGCAGAGGAAAGAACATAGCATTTTATGTTTCCCACAGCACTATTTTTTTTTTTTTCCTTTAAAGAACAAAGTCTTTTTCACGTGGTGATTTTTAGTGTCCTTGCATCGTCGAGCCTCGGGGGGGATGGTGTCTCTTCCTCCGGGGCAGCAGGTCTGCCAGGAGCAGGATGGGGCCCAGGAAGCCCGGGAGGCAGACCCCACCTGGTGGGCAGGTCCCCGTGGGCCCTGCAGCCCGTGCTGTGCTTTTGGCAGGAACAGGGTGGTGTCCGGAAGATGCCAGGCGGATCGTCTGTAACGGCGATGGAGGCCAGATCCTCATGCTTTAGAGCCCTCCAGACAGGGTGATGCTGACATTCTGTTCTAAAAGTTCCATCTAAGCTTTGGCTCAGGCCGAGACCAGGGGAGGGAGGGGATACCGAGAACCGGAGGTCAGCAGCTGCCTCTCCCTCAGGTTGGCTTCTCTAGCGCCCGAGGCCATCCCGAGCAGGTGGTCCCATTGATCCGTTCGTGGGAACCGAGCCCCAGGCTGTGATCCTCTGTGGCCCCTGGAACTACCGGCCTCGAGACAGCTTGAGTCACCGCTGTCCTTCCGCAGAGCTGGGCCAGGCCTGCCTTCTCGTGCACCAGGGAGTGGCCTTGGGTGCTCGGTCACAGCAAGATGCCTACATTCCACACAAGACACGAGTGCAGATGGGTGCAAATGCTTTTATGCATTAATTCCCAGCACCGAAAAGAAGTCTTTTCTTATCTGACCTGACCTGGGGATTCCGTCATGGAATTAAATACGTTTCTGCCTTGGTTTTCTTCCTCCTCCACACCTGCCTATACCCACACACAGGAATTGGGTGGGCGCACAGAGGTTTCTCCCGGACGCCGGATGTCGTGGAGGGCTGGCTGTGTGCCTATCAGGAGGTTAGTGCCCTGTCCAGTGGCAGTGCATGGGGGTCCGGTGGGCATGGCGCCTGCGTGCTCTACCTCGGACCGCCAGCTCCTCAGAGGGGCCGAGCCCAGCTGGGCAGTGCAGGGGATCTGCAAGGGGACCTGGGGGGCTGTGAGGGCCGAGGCACAGCTCCCTGTGGGACTCTGAGGGGTTCTCCGATGGTTCCGCCCCGCCGGAGCCCCAGGGCCTGGGCCAAATTCTGGTGCAGGTTCAGGAGTCTTCGGGACTCTGAGGTGGCCTTTCCCACCTATGCGGGTTGCTGGAGCTAGCTCTTCATTTATAGGGCAAATGAGCATGTGTGCTTCTCAGCTTGCCGTGCTGCACACCAGCCTACTTCTCCTTGTCCTCCTTGTAACTTCTAACTCAGGAAATCCCATTCATTCTCACCGGACAGCTCTGCTCAGGTTTAGGGAACACGCAGACAGAGCCTGACCTCCCTCTTGTGTCTCCAGCGCACGGTGGTTCCTTCTACAAGCTCACCCCAGGATGCTGGCAGGCTCCCCGGCTCTCCCCTCTCGGGAAGGAATGGGTGGCTGGGGAGTTTATCCCAGCTGGAGAAGACAGGGTGTGTTCTGAGGGCTCGCCCCTACTCGGCATGAGTAGATTCATGTTTGACATTCCCAGTCCCATCACCCCTGAGGGCTGTGCACCTTCTGAACGTTTCGTCCCTTTTGGGGAGCCCTCGGCCCTCCTGCCAAGCCCCCTCCACAGGCTCCTACTGCTTCTGGTTAGAGCCAGTGATGCTGGGACTGTGTTTCTGCCTGGGACCCAGACGCACCCCAAGGGTGGCTCCCCCAGCGGTGGTCCTGCCTCACACCCCACAATACTGCCATTTGGGGGATGATGCTACCAGCAGACCTCTCCGCTTCCTCGGGACACGCGCTCACTCGGGAAATGAGGTCATGGTTGCACAGATCCTGAAAGCCTTTACGATTACCGGGATGATGTGTTTGGTGCTGGAAGTTTCAGCAACCCTGGGATGTGCCCCCGCCTCCCTGTGAGGAAGGACTTGCTGCCACAGCTGCAGGGACATGGTCAGCAGACGGGCTCGGTTGTCACGACCACAACATGGCCACTGCGCCCAAGATGTCCCCTTCTGGGAGGCAGGGGCCGCGCTGCAGGATCCTCCTGAACCGAACCCTGAGGCCACTGGGTCAGCTGTGTGCTGGGTGCAGAGGGGTGACGTGCATGAGATAGGACCTTGGTCTCAGCTATCTGCACCTCGCCTCCCAGGAACCCCCAAGAAAGGCCTTGACGTGAAAGGAGGGTGAGTGGCTGGAGTGCGACATGTTCTGGGGAAGGAGCGTCCCTCCTGTTTGTGGAACAAGAGCACTGTCCACATAGCCTGGCTTCCTGTCCTCTGCAGAGCCCACCGAGGAGCCTCCCTGCACATAGCCCTGGCCACCCCACCTCCCAGGGCGGGCTCAGTTGAACCGTGTTCCCAAGGATCCTTGAATGTCAAAACCGAGGAAAGAGATGTCCAGGAAGAAATGGGCCCCATAGATGAGGAACGGGGATTCAGAGCCTGGAACGATTTTTAGACCACAGTCAAAGCAAATGGCCCGAGGAAAAAACAGGTAACTAAAACCAGAGCAAAACAAGAGCCCCGCACCCCCCCCCCCCACCCGGACCCTGCCCCAAGAAAGCGGTGGTGCAGATTTGGAGAAATCCAAGGAAAAGTGGCATGCAGGGGGGCCACCCAGAGATCTCTGAAAACAGAAAGTGGCCTCAGTGAGGGCAGCTTGGCTCGGCTCACAATGGATGTTTTCAGTGACGACAATACAAGGCATGCTTGTTTTCAATGGTCAGAAGTAATCAAGAAGCAGTTCCTTGTTTGTCACAGTGGAACCGTAAATGTTAATAACTTCGACAACGTCCAGGTAAAAAGTAGTAAGACAAGGGGTGTGAAGCGGAGGGCAGGACGGAGGTTAACCCCATCCTACAGGGCCACATGTCAGGAGTTACTTCCAAAGTTGATGAAGAAAGAAATATTTAAGAATATCTTTAGAGTCCCAAAGGTAACACATAAAATAACCGGAATCCTACATGTGAATACATTGGAACAGGGGTTAGGAGAAGTTGGCAAAACCCTCACTTTTCAACTGGAAACCCACTGGGCATTATCCAAGCTGACAACCCACATGAGCAGTGTGACGGTCCCTGGTCGTCCCCGGGGACAGAGAGCAGTTACAGGTTTTCCTCTGGGAAGCAGGATAGGGGCCGGACTGTTGTCTTTCACTCCAGGCTCTTGGGTTTTCCTGGCTATGAGAGGATGTTACCCTGATAGAAATCAAAGTTAAAAAATTAATCTGTAGAAGACTGGAAGACATAGAAAAATATAAAAGGAAAAGTAAAAATTATTCATAATTCTGCTGAGATCATCCGTTATGATTCTTGCTATTGGCATGTTTCATATTTCGTTATGGTAATTTTTCCTAAATAATTACTTTGCATATATTAAAAATTCTTTTAAAGATTTTATTTATTTGGCAGAGAGAGACACAGTGAGAGAGGGAACACAAGCAGGGGGAGTGGGAGAGGGAGAAGCAGGCCTCCCGCTGAGCAGGGAGCCCCATGCAGGGTTTGACCCCAGAACCCTGGGATCATGACCTTGAGCCGAAGGCAGACGCTTAACCCACTGAGCCTCTCAGGTGCCCCTACTTTGCATATATTTTTGATGTTTTCTCTGTTACATGAGAGGTTATAAGCATTTATTGATGACATCAGATTCAATTGTAAACAAGATTTTTAATAACTATATTAAACTCTTCATTTCATGTACCATCATTTATGTAATGATTCCTCTATTATTGGAAATCTAGACTGTTTCCATATGTTACTATGAAAATTCTCAAGTGAACTTTTAAAAATATGAATCTTAGCATTCCTGATGATTTCCTGAGGATATATTGCTAGAGAGAGGATTACAAGTCAACATATATACACTTTTATTTTTTTGTGTGTGAGAGAGAGAGCATGAGTCAGGCGGAGGGACAGAGAGAGAGGGAGAGAAAGAATTTCAAGCAGACTCCCCACTGACTGTGGAGCCCATAATGGGGCTCAATCCCGCGATCCTGAGATCATGACCTGAGCTGAAATCAAGAGGTGGACACTCAACCAACTGAGCCACCCAGGCACCCCAACATGAATCAACATTTTTAAAGCTCTTTGTTGTAAAATTACTTTCAAGTAAGATTCTACTGAATTTCATTTCCCTTTGGAGAACTCCTGGCCTACCCTTTGTCATCATTTGCATCATTGGGACCTGCAGGATGCGTTCAAAGTTACTCATATATTTATCTGGGATTTGAGATTTGGCTGGGAGGAATTCCATGAGTGTGTGGCGTTGTTAGCATGCTGTAAATATTGACCTCTGTAGCTAGGTGTAAAACCACAGCATTTGTGAATTCAAACCAGTAATGAATTCCGAATATAGCAACTGTAAGAACTGAGTTCAGAGTTGACTCTACTGTGCTGATAGCAGGAGAGAAATACTGCTGACTGCATGGAGACCACACTGGCGGGGTGAAGGGGTGATGAGCCAAGACAGAACAAGACTAATCATGAACACAGCCTACTTAGCTCACTTCCTCTCCTCTCCTCTCCCCTCCTCTTTCTCCATCCCTCCTTGCCTTTGCTCTCCCTTCCTCATCCACCCATCCACCTGTACATCTATCCACCTATCCACCCACCGTCCATCCATCTATCCATCCAACTATCCACCCATCCATCAACACAGTCTTCCTTTCATGCATGCATGCATCCATCCATCCACCTACCCAACCACCCATCCATCTATCCAACCATTTACCCATCCATTTACTTACTTGCCCAACCACCCATCAATTTATCCTTCCTTCCTTCCTTCCTTCCTTCCTTCCTTCCATTTTTCAAGCAGGCATCTATTCATCTATCCATCCACCCACCCACCCATCCATCCACCCATCCATCTACCCATACTTCCTTTCATGAATGCACACATCCATTGCTCCATCCATCCCACCAAGAATTTTAAAGTTTCTTCAAATTACTACAGCAGTGACTCTCTTTCAGTGCCCCAAAACATCAGGGATTTTTCACTGCTGAATGCTATGGGACTGAACCTCCACAACACTTAGCCACTAAAAGCAGTTGCAGAAAACATGTTTCAAATAATCTAGGATGCAGGCAATATTTTTGGGGAGGCTAGAAACACTTCCCTACTTCTGAGAAAAATCAGATATTTTTATCTACAGTGAAGAAAGCAGAAAATGAAGAAGGATGAAATTCAGATCCCAGGACTTTAAGAGGACCATACAGTCAAATCTATTTTTTGGCCTTTTGTAGAGAACCCAAAGGCGTCCACAAGCTTCCTGTCCCTGTGTAGATCAGAATTTGATGCAGTGCAACTAACTGAAGGAAAATCGATCTGAGATTGTGTTTACTTTAATGCTGTTCTAGTTTTGACCTCTGTCTTACCCTTGGTGACCACATCACTGAGGCAGCTTCCTTCCTGTCCAGATAAGAGTATCTGCACCTTCATAGTTCTGGATCATTTCTTTGGTTTTGACGTTCTATCAACCAAATAAAATATGGGAGGATGCTGTCAAAGCCTGCATTTATAGTCATTTTTACGAATCCTCTTCGATCGTTTTTTGAGGTGGGCCTAGGCTCATCAAATGTTTATCAAACTCATTACCTATTTCCACAGGGCACCTTGGAAATTTAGTGTGTGTTCTGGGTTCTGTGGGACCCGTTGTACAGGGGGTTATGGTTCTGGACACTAGGGTCTTCAAGTTCATCGAGGTGACAGATGTACTTATGAAAGAATTGACTAAAAATACATATTAATAATGATAATAGTACTTATTTAATACTCACATTGCAGATAGTGGGCCACACTTAGGATGAAGTGGCCAGAAGACCTGAATCCAGGGAGTTTGGAACTTTATCCTAGAGTCCAAGGACATCATTAGGGTTTTTGAGTTGAAGAATACAATATAATTTATGTCTAAAACTAGACTCTTCTTGATTCTGCAGAAGAAAGATCTAGATATAATACTTATCACAGAATACTGACTGAAGAACAATTAATTTTCATCCTGCCAGATGTATTTATCAACGCAGCTGTATTGATCATTTCAACAAGGAAGACCGGAGTGTCTGAGTTGAGGTGTGCTGGAGCTAATTGGTCAGCTCTGTAAAGTAACACTAGAAAAATCATGAAAGAGGTCTTCAGGGCCATCTTCAGATGAAGTTGGAGATGTTCTCTGGGCATTTTCTTGGGCAGAAATTCATAGTCAAAATGGCTGAAAAAGATGGCGGCATTGAATGGGCAATGGTGCAGACAGTGGCCTGAGTTCTTGGACAGAGAATTATAACGAAAAGATACAAAGGGAATAAGTAAAAGAAAGGGGGTTGGATTTTTTTTTTTAATGGAAAGAAAAGTAGAAAATTGGAAAAAAAAGTAGCTGTGAGGGAGAGCAAGATGATGGTGATGATATAATGCGCCTAATTTGGGTGGAGAAGTTGTCTCTGGGCCAACGTCTCCATGACTCTGAGGATCACAGGAAAGGCCAGGAGCGAATGGGTAATGGACAGAGAATATGGACACCCTATGGATGGACAGATGGACAGAAGGACAGAGTGGAGAAAGTTGGGGGCTGAGGACAGAGGAAAGGGAACAGAGCAGGGAGCAGGCACGTGACCACGTTCCCTCTGGGAAGCGGCTCTGTCGTGATGGGGGGGTGAGGGGGGGAAGCTTCCAGGTAGCCAGTGTGAGGGGAACCCTGGGGACAGGAGTGTGCAAGTCAGCAGGGCCCCAGCAATGGTCCAGATGGTGGGGGATGAAGGGCACTAGCTGGAAGGAGAAGGGTATCTGGGTGCACATCTGGGTTGAGTTTTGGGTGGAAAACTAACGAGGAAAAATACCTCCAGAGGCATGGATTTCCTCTCCGTCTTTGGGTCTTGGAGGTGGGGGGCGGTGGGATACTTTTCCATTCTTGCTCCTGTCTCCCGGGACGGCGCTGCAGCATGTGGTGCTCCTGGGTGGGGGGCCCGAGGGGGGCGCAGTGTGGGGTGAGCGGGAGGGAATGCCTCCATGGAACTGTGTGCAGGCCTGCAGTGCGTGGCTGGCTGTGGCCCTGGGCTCGGTCACTGCCACCCTCAGGCGGGCATGGAGAGGGCTGGTAGCTGCATCGCTTCCTTGAGCGCAGAACTGCTCGGCCTGCTCTGCTGCCCCATGTGTGAGCTCACCCCAGAGGAGACTGAAGAAGGGGGGGCTTGGAAGTCTGCACTGTGGCCATGAAGTCAGCCCAGGAGTCTGCAGACCTGCATGCCCCGTGCGGAGCCTCCAGTGTGTTGTACACCTGTTGCCCTCCAGGCTCTTTCCCTACCTCTAGGGTGGAAGCTGCTGGGAGGGGATATGCAAATTTATGCAAATGAGAGGGAAATCAGCCCCTTGCCTCAGGTCAGGACCCCCTTGTTCCCCCTTCTGCAGGGCTGCATTCCAGGGCTGCAGACTGCTTTAGACCACCCTAGTTTCTCCAGCCTTTGCTATTTGTCAGATTCTGAGCAGGTCTCTGGACGGGGCTGAAGCTAATTTGAATGTAGCCAACTGCAACAGGGCACTTAAAAGAAAGAATTCACCAGATTTTAGTTCCATTTGGATCTGAATCCTGTTAGGGTCCCAGGTGAGGCCTCACAGCATCTTCTCAGCTCAGAAGAAACACCATCAAGTGGAGCTACATTTGCAATTCCCAGAACCCCAAAGACTTACCTTGCAGGCTGGAAGCAAAATTTGCATCTTGCTTAGGTGACTGAGCCCTGAGTCACTCCCTGGCAATGCTTGTCCTCTGGAGCTGGTTCCTACCTTTAGGCTGGGCTGTTGGTGAGAGCCTTGTCTTCTCCCTGGTCCACCCCCTGCCCCCGAAGCAGAGCGCGCATGCAGTGCGGGGAAACTGGAAGGGATGATGCTCTCCTCTCCCGGGTGCTGCCGGATGGTGCCGGATGTTCCCCATTCTGTCACTGCTGCTGGGGCGGGTCCATAGTCCGGGGGAGAAGGCAGAGGCTCAGAGAGCAAGCCGGAGCACCCGATCATAGTGCTGGTGCATGGGCAAGAGGGCTGGCGTCTGACTCGGCCACTGGCACCGCTCGGGCCCCCCACAGCTGTGTCTCCTTGGCAGCGCAGCGGCCTGGGAGAAAGGGGCCAGCTTGAACCTCTGGTGTCATGGACAGTCGCCTTCAGGCCACTCTGCGCAGGTTCCAATCCTGGCTGCCTCGCTGGCTGAGGGCATAGACAGCTGTGAGGGGTAACTTTGAGTGTCAACCCAGCTGGGCCACAGGGTGCCCAGATATCTGGTCAAACGTTTTTGTTTGATGAGAGTAACATTTAAATCAATAAGCATAAGTAAAGCAGAGTGCCCTCCCCAGCGTGGGTGGGCCTCGTCCAGTCAGTCGAAGTCCAACTACAACACGAAGACCAGTCTCCCCCTAGCAAGAGGGGCTTCTCCTGCAGATGGCCTTCAGACTTCGCCTGCACCATCAGCTCTACCTGGGTCTCCAGCCTGCAGGCCTACCCTGCAGATTTTGGACTTCCACAATCGTGTGATCCAATTCCTTATCATAAATCTTGTTCTCCCCCAACACACATCTTGTTGGTTCTGTTTCTCTGGAGAACTCTGACTCTGAGCCTCAGTTTGATGCCTATACCCTGGGGTGAGAATCACCTGAGTCTCAGAAGTGTATGGAGGATGACTCGGAATGATGAACGCCAGTGGTCTTCACCCTTCAGAAAGGGTTGCAACCATTCGGGGGTTTGTTAAAATCCAGGTTTGCTGGGCCTCAGCCCAGGAGATGCTGACTCAGCAGGCTTGGGGCGGGGCCTGGGAGTTTGCAATTCTGCATGTCCCTAGAGGATACCACTGCCCAGGGAGCACACTTTGATAACCACTGACTTGGTGGCTGTCTTGCTGTGGGGCTCATTGGATGTGCATCAGGTGCAGATGGCAGGCTTCCCTAAATTCGTCTGTGCCCGGAGTGGTGCCTGCAGTGGGGCCGTGAGCGAAGGGCCTGTCCCCCTCCCCCACGCCCACAGCCCCACAGTGCAGGTCACCAAGCATCAAAGCATCGGGAGCTGAGGTGGGGGGGGGGGGCTGCGGCATCTGCTTGGTTTCAAGAGCATGGATGCCAGAGCTGCCCTGGTGTGACCTCAGCCTCCCTCAAAGTGCACACCAGTGGCTCATAGTCTTAAAATCAAGGTGAATAAAGTTTAATTGGTTGCAGAGAATTGCAAGCGTTACATTTGGCACGTTACGATAATCGATCATTTTAAAACCCTGGTCAAAAATCATCACTGGCTTAAGTGATACTGGACTGTGTTATTGAGGACAGTGAGGGGACATCAGAGGGGAACCTGACTCTTCAGGCTCTTTGGGGATCAGGAGCCACAGTCAAGGTCCCGGTAGTGGAGACAATTATTTTGAGATGACATGTTTTACTCTAAGTGGCCTTCGTCAGATTCAGTAGTGCCCTGGGAACATCTACTGCGCCCTGGCCCCAGGATGAGGGGAGATGCATGTGAGCTGCATGCCTTTAGCGCCCATCTTTCAGATCTGGGCCACCATGGAACTGGCTGGCAGACTCCCCCTCGCTCTCCTCTTTGCCCAGATCATGCCCAGCAGTGCAGCAGGCCTGCAGGAGACTGCCTATCACTGCCCGACACCTGCTGCGTGGACATGCATCATCAGTTGGCATAATGAGTCCCATCTAAGTCCCTAGGAACAGCCACAGAGCTGGAGAGCCCAGGGGAGGGAAGGGGGCTGGAGCTCCCATGAGGGGGAGCTCATCAGCAATCCCAGCCCCAGCTCAGGGCAGCTACTTTGACTTAAGGGTGTTCCCATTGAGTCCACCCTTGGCGAGAAGGGTCCAGCCCAGCTCGGGAGCTCCAGGGGGGCCTGTGACAGATCAGGCTCGTTCGCCCCCCAGGAGCAGGTCCCTGCTCATGCTGTGCCCTCAGGGACTTGGGAAAGGGGGACCTGAGATTGAAGCACCAGCTTGCTTCCTGCTCTCCTCCCAGGCTGGGCGTCTCCAGGGAAGAGCATCTTCATGACTGAACGGGGATCTGGAAGGAACGAGGATGTAGACCCAGCAGAGAGCGTGGGGCCCCAGGGTCTGCATTTCTCACCAGTTCCCAGGTGACGCTCCTCTGCAGGCAGTTGCGAGCTGCAGGGCTCTGGTCTAGACATTCTTGATAGAGACACAAGCCAACCTTTGAACTGAATTGCAAATTGGAATAGGGAAAGTTCCTCTCTGTTTTCTGACTTCTGTTTGTATGATTTTTATCTCCTAGTGCAGACTCTTTAATGTTCCGGGCTGTGCTGGGCTCGCAGCAGCACCTGGCGAAATGTCGGTGTGGCGTAAATTAATGAGGGGGTCACTGAGAGGTGAGGTCAAGGATGTCCCGTGGAGGCATCTACCGCCCCGGTGCAGGTGGCACGGTCTGGCAAACCGGCCGGTCCGTGCTCGCGTGTGAGCCGACAGAGGGACCTCCAGCCCTGTCCCAGGGAAGGGCGCTGGCTTCTTGCACCATGTGCCCCTGAGCGGTGCGTGGGCTTGCCCGCCCCCAGGTTTCCCCAGCATCTGGGCTACACGTCACGGACGCCCTGCACAGCATGTCCTTAGAGGCGTCCCTGGTTGCGGCCGCTCACTCCCGACGGAAGCCAACCGGCGTGTTCTTGAATCCACACTTCTCCCCTGCAGCGGCCGTCCCAGCCGCGGGGCCCATGTTGTGACAGGAACCACCCCTCACTGCTGTCCACATCCCTACCTTGCACTTTCAGACGTAGTGGGCTCTACTCCGCCCGCGTCCAAGGACCCGAACTGCCGTCTTGTCTCTACCCACACGATTCCCTGCGTGCCCACGTGCAGCGCTTTGGAGTGCGTGTTGTCCTCTCACCTCCCTGCCTCCAGCACCCTCCTTTCCAAGCTTTCAAATCCCACCCGAGCCTCAGCGTCTCCATGTGGCCTTTACAGGTGAACGTGGCTCCGTGGGGGCCCGCTCCTCTCCCCCTGCAGACGCACTGACATTCCACATTCCCCTCACGTTGGGCTACACGCATTTGTCTCTCAGCTGGAAGGTCCCTGGTCCGCCCGCGTCACTCTCCAGAGACCGCCCGCGTCACTGACGCCGCGGTGCTGGGAGGAATGGCCACGGAGGTTCCCGAGTGTCCGCCTCTGGCTCTTTATCCACGTGCATCAGCCTGGCTGCTCTCCGTTTAAAATACCCTCAGTTCCGGGAACCGCCCCTGCTTGGGCTCCTACGGCACAACTTACATTAGGGCGCACTTACCGTCACAGTGATCAGACATTACAGTGGTATATTAGTGGACAAGGAAACTCTTAAAAAAAATTAAATCCATCCAATACGTCTCTGGCCAGAAAACAGAGCTGCTCCGTGGTCAGGAAAGGGACCTGCAGAAGCCGTCTTGCCCCTGAGCCGGGATAAACTGAGTGACAGGACCTAACACTTGCATTGTCCATGGACTGCACACATGGCTGGCCTTAGGGGCTCCCAACCCTCGAGGAGGTACCGAGTGGAGTTCCGTCACCCGATGGCTCTGGGCCCTGGGCTGATGGCCCTTGAATATTCTGATGGTTGACTTTTACATGCTCTGCACTGCTTCTGAAAGATTCTCAGATGCTTTTTACATATGAAGGCTGGAGACGGAGGGCATCCTCTGATGGTGCTGGGGGCCACTGCCCGGTGTCTGGCTTGCTTTCTGCATTACTACGGAAACGAAAGAGGCAATTTCTGAGATGCTGGAGGGAGCAGGAAGTGTGGGAGGTGTGCGGTGAGCGGTCGGGGCCAGGGCGGAAAATGCAAAGCTGTTTGAAGTTGGTGGCGCCAGGGACTGCTCTGTAATTTCCCCAGGCAAAGCCCAGCAGCTTTTCTTGGAACTGCCCTGAAAATGTCACTGCTCTCAGGCTGTGCTCTGACGTTGGGACCATCCCCATGGGGCCCTGCAGGGCTGGCTGGGCTGGAGGGCAGCCCGGCCCTAATGTCCCCATGGCCGTGGTGGCTACCCGGGTGCCCGCTGTGGGCGAGCGTGGGGCTATTCCTTGTGCGGGCGCCCAGGTCTGATTGCCTCCATACTGCGGACGAGGCCACCCACCTGGATTGACCAGCTTGGAGGCCCAGCTCCCCCCGGGGGCTGGTGGGCTGTGGAAGCTAGTAAGGGCTTGGAGGGGTCTGCACGGGCTCTCCCCCCCAGGGTGGCCCCTGAGTTTGTCGCATGGGTCTTGGATGACTACGTTCTGGCTAGAATCGGCCCTGTTTTTCTGCAAACTCCCATTCCCTGACGTTGCCGTCTGCTGCAGGAACGATTTTGGTTCTGAGCCAGCCTAGTGCACAGCTAAATTTGTGACAGTTGTGGATTGTCCTGAGCTTGCCATCAGGACCAGATGCTATTGGGTTCTTCCTGGAGAGACAAAGTGGGTGAGTCCAGGTTTTGCAGGTCTGAGGGTCATATGATCTGGGGGGCACACTGCAAAAAAGCATACAAAATTATAACACAAACTTCCCGTGGCACCTGCTAAGAGGGGGTGGCACGTGGAGAGTCAGCGGGCCTGACCTGGGCAGCTCAGACCCCTTATTGGTCAAAGTTAAGGAAAAGCATCATGACGATGATCTGTTGCTGAGGTTCCACCAAAACATGAGAGGCTTGTGCAGGTGAAGGGTTTGGAGGTTTTTCTCCATTCAAGTCATGTAAGGTCCACACTGTAGCCAATGGTGCAGGTCTGGAACATTTCCACGCTCTGACCATGACGTTTATTTTTATAACAGGATCACCATGTGTGATAGCCCATTACGGTGCAGAGGGAGACTCGTGCCAGGAAAAATATGCACACTCTCTGTCACTCTAGCCTGGGGGTTAGGACGCCCTCCTCTTAGTACGAATGCATGCTTTCACACAGCGGTCGCGGTAGCTGGAGGGAGGAAGGCCTTTCTAAGAAAGACACAAAACCTAGAAACCATAACTGAGAAGATTGACACAAGTGAAAATAGAATACCCAGGGTAATGATCAAGAGACAAGGGAGACCCAGGCAAAGCATTCGCAACGCCAAGTGTAGACGAGGGACTAATTTTCCTAATTCATGAAGAGCTCCGACGAATCAAACACAGAAGACCGATAGCTCAAAGGGAAAGAGTGAAAACATTAATACATAGTTCTCAGACGAAGAATAAAAATAATTTTTAACACAGGAAGGGAAGCTCTACCTCAAAATGAGAGATGTACACATTAGAACCAGGTTGAAATTTTAAAAAGCAGCTCTTGATTCTTTCTTTCTCTCGGTGTGGCAGTGGATAAACGGATTCTAAAGTGCAGGAAATTCAAAGGGCCCAACCAAAGGGCAAAGTGATCTTGGAGAAAAACAAAACCAGGAGGCTGGCACAACCCGAGGGAAAGACCCATGAGCAGAACGGAGGAGGGCTAGGACCAGGCGGTGTCTACGCCGGGGACGCGTTTGCTCCAATAAGCTGCACTTACTCAAATGTAGCCACGTGTATATGGAAAGGAGTGTGTGCTGACTCTTAGCACACCGCAAACTCACGGCGACTTGCAGACGAATCCCAGTTCTGAATGTGAAAGGCAGAAATAATAAAGCTTTAATTAGTTAATTAATTAATTAAAGTTGGTGGGCAGCAAAGCAAAGTTTATTGAGCGATAATACCAAGCTCCCAAAGAGGCAGGGGACCTGAGAGGGTTGCCCACCAGTAAAGCTTTAACAAAAATAGGAGAACATCTTTGTGACCTCTAAGCAGGCCACGTATCTTTTTTTTTTTTTAAAGATTTTATTTATTTATTTGAGAGAGAGAATGAGATAGAGAGAGAGAGCATGAGAAGGGGGAGGGCCAGAGGGAGAAGCAGACTCCCTGCCGAGCAGGGAGCCCGATGCGGGACTCGATCCCGGGACTCAGCAGGCAACATATCTTAAGGAGAAACAAAAAAATACGTAAAGGGGAAACACAGATAAACGGAACTCAATTAAGATTTCGTACTCCAAAGATAATGTTGTGGGGAGGAGGCGATGACCTGCAGGCTGGGAGAAGATATTTGCGCTGCATGGCAGGCAAGGGGCGGATGTCCGCGTAGGGTCTGCTCCACGGGCCTGGCGAAGGCTCTCGGGGCTTGCAGCCGGGGCTTGCAGCCGGGGCGCCTGCACCCCTGGACATCCATGCTGAAAAGAAAATGATGCCACATTTTGACAGGGGGAACATCACTTGATTAATGTCAAAGGAACCCTTTAACAGAGAAAGTAAAACATACGTAACTGGGATGGGTGCTAAATATTTAGGGGCAGGTGCTCCTGTACCTTCGTTCATTCCATTTTTATTTTTTTAAAGATTTTATTTATTTATCTGACAGAGAGAGAAAGCCTGAGCAAGGGGGGAGCAGCAAGGGGAGAGGGAGAAGCAGCCTCCGCGGTGCAGGGAGCCCGACGCGGGGCTCGATCTCAGGACCCTGAAATCGTGACCTGAGCCGAAGGCGGACGCTTTGCCGACTGAGCCACCCAGGTGCCCTATTCCTTCATTTTTAAAGATTCAACAAATGTGAAATGACATTCCTACCAGGTGCCAGAGACAGCACTAGGTTCTAGGGGTTGAGAACCCCGTAAAAGCTCCACCTCTGGGCTCCGCGTTGGGGAATTTCTGTGGGACCTCCCGGGGGCACCGTTGCTTACCTTTTATTGGGCGTGTACTCCGCACCAGCTTGGCACGGCCCATGCTTGTAATGACCTGCTGAATCCTACAGCAGCCACGTCGGGGGGCCGTCCGCCGGCCCACTTCACAGCTGTGGGCTCACGTGTAGGGAGACAGCTGCATGCCTGCCCCCGTGCGGCTGTGGGATCCCGGCCTGTCATCCTGTATCCTGTAAGACTGTGTGGTCAGACCTCAATCGCCCCGTAAGGTTGTGCGATTGGGCCCCAGCATCCTCTTAGATTGTGTGATCGGCCCTGCTCAGGTCCCACACCCTTGTGCTACTACTCCAGGCCGCAAGCACCAGATCGCCGAGGCTGGGAGGAGGAAACGTGAGTGGGACCAGGAGGCGGCTGGCAGGGGTCCTGAGGGAGGTGGTCCAAGGCAAGCTCGTCTCACCAGGAAAGCGCCTGAAAACCAAGTCTGGCTCAGGACTTCGAAGTCAGCAGCCTGTCAACTGATTTGTGTAGGACTAACCTGCGTGGTGTCAGATTTGTTTATTCTTGGCTAAAAATGATTTCCTCTTTCTGAGAAAAAGGGCCCACAGAGGACATAAAACAATTCTTACAAACAACTTTGTGCTGAGCTCAAAGTTGACTCAATGTCAAATGGATGATTTTTCCTATAAAATGCTCCGGGGGTGAAAAATCAAGGGGAAAAGTGCTGGACAGGAGGCTTTTGGAAGTGGGTTGTCCCCCGTGTAGACGGGCTGTTCACCACACTGCTTGTGCTGTTGGAACCCTAGGCTGGGAGTGGGTCTGGTGGGACGGATGTGAGGCAACGTCTTCCCTCTGCTCTGGGCGCCTCGGCGCCGCACACGGCGGATGGGTTTGCTGCTATTCTGGAAGCATATTTCTCACTTGGCGGTGAGTGTCCTGGGACTGTCAGAACAAAGAACCGCACACCGACAGCTTCACCAGCGGAAATCTCTTGTCTCATGGTTCCGGAGGCGGAAGTCTGGGTCAAGATGGTGCAGGGCTGGCTCCGTCTGAGGACGCGAGCGACCATCTGGTCCAACCCCTCCCCCAGCTTCTGGGGGTCACTGACAATCTTTGGTCCCTCGGTAGTTGTGTCCCCTCATCTCTGCCTTCATGTTCATGGGGAGCCTGTCTGTGTGCACGTCTGTCTATGTCTGTTTCTGTTGCCCCAATTCCCCTGTTTTATAAGGCCCCCAGTCATACTGGATCAGAGCCCAGCCACGGACCTCACTTCAACCTGACCGTCTGCAATACCCTATTTCCAAATGAGGTCAATTCGCAGGTACTGGAGGGTTCGGTCTCAATTCAACCCATAGCAGGGACTGTGCTGAAGGTTTTCCCCTCCCTCAGTGCCCTCACCTGCCTCTCCCCCGTGCTAACCGAAGCCAGGCTACGGGCTGAGCTGCTGTAACCAAAGGAATCAGCCGCTGGGGCTCAGACTAGCCCTGCGTCCCTTCCTTCACGTGGAGCTGGACAGAAGCAGCTGCCCAGGGAGGCTAGCTGGGAGCCCACAGTTCTCTGGTCGCCGCTAAGGGCACACTTCTCAGCCTGCGGCCTGCCTCAGTGTCCCTGGACTTCTTCCCCAAATAGACCATTGGACCGCTGCTGAGGTCCACAGGCTGCAATCACACCCAAGTCCCTGTGCTGACAGCCCAGAGTGATGTGCATTTCCGTCCCCTGGGGGTGGCCTGCACTCCAGCCCAGCTCCGCTGCCCCAAAGGGGAAAGCTCTGGGTGTGACTGATGGCCCAGACCTCTGAGGTGGGACCAGGCTGAGACAGGCTTCACCTGGACCTGCGTCCTGGCCCGGCCCTGTCCTCCCCTTCCTGTGCCTCTGCATGCCCACCACCCTGGGGCACAGCCTTCAGCAATCATGAGGGCGTGAACCTTTGGCTCTGCTCCTGGGAGCTCGGCTTGGGCTTGAGGGGGCGCGGGGGAGATGCCCATGATGGAACCAACGGGGAAGGGGGTCGTCCATCCTCTGTGCACCTGCTCTCTCTCAGACACATGGGCAATCCCCTCCCCCGCCACCGCTCCCGCGGGAGGGCTCATGGAGGCACCGCAGGCCCCGGGATAAAAGGACCACCTCACCAAAGCATGAGGTCAGACGGTGGCGGACCAGCGGTCTGAACCCAGGTCTGTCACCCCAAAACTGCGTGGTTGTCCCCATGGCCTTGGGTGAGGTGTCCCACCTCCCCGTGCCTTGGCTTCCTCATCGTTGAATTGGGAGTGCTGTTTGTGAAGCGTCGTGGTCTGATAAAGGCAGGGGAGCTGCATGAGTGGACGGGCAGTCCCACACACGCCTGTGCACATGAGTACACGCACACGTGTGTATGTATACTGTGTAAAACTCTACAGTCACCCGCTATGGACCGAAGCACCTGCACACGGGTTTAGTTAATGCGGGCTAGTGGCGACGCTGTTCTTTCAAGGGAGTGTGTGCTGTTCAGCCACGGCCTCAGCAGCAGCCGGGTTCAGAAATACCAGGCGGGGGCAGGGAGAGGTGTCTCTGCATCCCACCTCTCGAGATCCGCCCCCTGCACCAACTCCTACAGTCCCTCTGGGGGCTGGAGCTGTGGCTCAGGCTGGCCCAGGGGCCAGCGTGCAGGCGGGCTCCGCGGTGGACCCAGGCACGGCCCAGGTCTGTAGCGATGGTGGTGGCCGTCTGCGGAACCAGAGAGATGCAAGAATCACCTGGGCCCCCTGGAAATCCTGGCTGGGTAGGTCTGGGCTGGCCCTTGGTCCTCATTTTCAATAAGCCTTCCTAGTGATGCTGATTCCTGAAGGGCCCACAGGACACTGGTGCACGGTCTTCCTCACACCCAGTAATCCCCGGCTCCCGGGCGAGAATGATACGGTGGTCAGATCTTCCTGCCTTGCTCATTACCCTGAACCCAGAGGCCAGCAACAACACTGATGACCGCATGGTTTCTGTGGGTCGGGATCGGTGCTCACACCCGGTGCTGCAGGCAGGGCTGGTCCCCGCTTCAGGGTCCCCCGAGATGTCGGCTGGGTGGGGAGGACCTGCGTCCTGGCAGGCAAGATCCGGGTCCCTGTGGGCTGTCCTGAGCAGCTGTCCTTGGTTTCCTGCCATGCGGATTTCTCCAGCATGACCACTTGCTTCATCGGGGCAAGCAAGCCAAGGAGAGGGAGTTCAAGCTGGACACAAGTCACTGTCTTTCACAGCCTGGTCTTGGAAGGGACATCTCTTTACCTCTGCCCCATGGACTGGGAGCGGATTGTTCCAGAGAGTGGATACCGGGAGGTGGGGAGCTCTGGGGGCCACTTCTGATGTTGCCTTCCTCCGTCTACCATCTGGCCCCCCGTGATTCATGCTCCTCCTGCGAGGTCCCCCAACATCTCATCAAAGATGCAATCTCAACAATCTCAACAATCTCAATAATCTCAACAGATGCAATCTCAGGTTGAGAGCGTCTCAACCTGCTTCCTGACAGTAGAGTTTGGGGGGCGTCCAACTGCCTCTTTCTCTTCAGTTCAAGCTGGAAGCGTATTTTGACGATAGTTTCCTCAGACCCTCTGTGGCTCTCCCGTGCCTCTCCATGGGGCGTCTACATCAGACAAAGCCATGAGCACAGCTGTGGTGGAGACCAGCCTGTCTCTACCTTGAGGCTCTCGCAAACAGGGGAGAGGCGACTCCCTCCAGCCTCCTAGAGACTCTGTGTTCCACTGCGGGGACGCGTGAGGAGCCCACTTAATCTCCTGCGAGGGTCCTGTGGTCTCAAGAGTACTCTGACGCTTTGATCGTTCTGAGGGGCTGGACTGTCACACTGTGGCTTTATTACCATCTGTCTCCTCTCCCATTTCACTCTAAGCAGCAGGAAGAAACCAGCAAGAACCTTCGATGTTTTGACTGACGATGCCTGGGCTGACCCCACAGTCCGTAGGGTCCGGTCCACCTGCCTTGGGGCCCCAGCCGGCCGTGCTGCTAAGCTCCGGGCCGCTGCGGAGCAAGGACCCCCTCCTCAGTTTCTTGCAGCGTGCCCTCGGTTCCTTACGTGCACTCACTGGTAGCGTCGGCAAACCCAGATTTCTGCCATGGTCTGTCCGGGGCGGCTCAGGTCACCTTGCCCCTCGAGGTCCACCTGCTTGTGTGCTGCCCCTCCACGCCCACTGCCATGTCTTCGGGGACCTTTCAGAGCACTTGCTGTCAGCTGTGTATCAGTCCACACTTGGTGTCTCAAAACAGTCCCATTTCTCACGTCAGGAACCGGGTGAAGCTCGCCTCCGGTCTCTGGTCCTTGCGAGGCTCGTCTGCAGAGGGACCTGCTTCCAAGCTCACTCACGGGGCTGTGGGAGCCAGAACCGCGGGCCTCGGGTCCTTCCCGGGGTCTGTCCACTGGGACGGCTTGTCCATCGCAGCGACAAAGGGGGACGGGGGGGGGAAGCAAGGTTGAAGTCATGGTCTTCACGGGTTAGTCTCAGAAGTGGCGTGCCGGGGTCCTTACCACAGTCTACTTGTTGGAAGCAGACCACTAGG
Organism: Leptonychotes weddellii; assembly: GCF_054177405.1. Taxonomy (NCBI): domain Eukaryota; kingdom Metazoa; phylum Chordata; class Mammalia; order Carnivora; family Phocidae; genus Leptonychotes; species Leptonychotes weddellii. Next base: position 2,456,259 of record NC_138382.1, read on the forward strand.
TCCAGCTTGCACACACATACAAACACACATGTGTGCACACCCATACGCTCTCACAATACTCACAAACACACATGTGCACACTCACACCCTACACTCGAGAACACGTATATAACACACACATACACAAATGCACACACATGTAGACTCACAAGCACACACACACACCCAAATATACACACATACATAAACCCATATTGATACATTACACACCCATACACATGTACATAGTCAAAACCCATGCACATATTTACACACACACACACACACACACTCACACGAGGGGTATGAATTCCAGGAAGTGGGGACCATTGGATGCCACTAGAGAAGCTGCCTAGCACAGGGACCAAGCCATAAAGAGGTTCCTCTGCACCCTTCTCTGGCGTGTCTGGGGCAGGAGGTCTCTGCCCCTCTGGCTCCTATTTCCTTAGGGAATCGAACTTTCCGGGCCTACAGAAACCGTTGGGAGGCCTCACCTCCAAGATGGCGCACTCCATGGTCAGCATGGTGGTGCTGACGAAGCACCCAGAATCCCCCCCACACCCCTCTCTGTGCCCTGGGCTTCCTCACAGCAGAGCCCCACTTTACTGCAGGCGACTGGCTCAGCTCCAAGGCTTGTCTTCAGCCAAGGTGACAGGGTGGTGGCCGACAAGAGGAGAGGTGCCTCAGGGGACATGGGACATTGGGGTGAATCACTGGGAGGTGCCACCACTGGGCGACCCTGACCTCCAGCGTCCTCCCCTCTCCCAGGGGTGATGGTTGCGTCCTGAGCCCTGAGCCTGCCTCGGAGGCCACAGCCCTGGAGCGCTGGGCAGAAATTCCCTCTGGGGTGTATCTGGAACATGGTTCTATCCTGTCTCCAGGAGTTTCCCAAGTACAGGGCAGTGGCCGTGTTGCAGCTTTGCAGATTCTAGCAGGCAGAAAGCTGTGCCAGGTAGGCCCCCTGGGAAAGCTCCCCCATAGGCCTGTGAGGCTGTGATGGGCATTGGGACATCGGGTTGGGCAGACAGAGCGGCAGGCCTGAGCTTCTGTCCTCAAATCCTGGCCTGCAAATCGAGAACTCACCTCATTCTCCGGTCCTCCCTGAAGTCTCCTGGGCATCAGGGCCGTTGTCCGGTGTGCCAATTATTAGCCAAACACTGTAGGTTGCAAAAAGTGGATTCCAGAGCACTTTCACTGGCTCCATCTGTGTTCCCCGCTTTGTCCAGCTGACTTCCTGCTCCCTCCCTCTGCTCTGGCTTCCACGCCCGGCTCCAGCGGCCGCACTCCCTCTGAGACTCCTCTCTGGTATCCCTCTTGGCAACAGTTCTCTCAACACAACAACAAAGCCTCTGTCTGCCTTCAGGAAAGTTAGGAAACTCGTCACACTGGGTGAAGAGATGATTTTCTAGCTGGATCTTTTCCCCTGATTAGCTTAGTGTACTTAAAGATCTCTCAGCATCTCCCCGAGCTCTATTTTGCAGAATGGTAATATTGCTAATCAGCCTCTCTATCTACAGAGTTGCATGATCAATAATAAATATGTACTGATGGATAAGCATTGTGCTAGAAGATTCAACCTGTATCAGTCTTGTAATCCTCCAACGGGGAAACCAAGGCTCAGAGACACTAGCCCACAGTTGGCATCCAGTAATTGCACAAGGGTGGTGCTTTAGAAACCTGTCTGCAAATCCCGGGACATTCTTGCCATCCAGAGGCAGAGTGTAATGCTCCTCCTCTTGAATATGGGCTGGATTTGGTGGTGGAGAGAACAGCGTGTAACTTTGAGGCTAGGTTAGAAAAGGCAATACTGTTTCTTCCTGACTCTCTCTCAGGAGCCCTGTTCTTGGATCCCAGCTGCCATGTTGGAAGGAAGCCCAGGAGGGGCCGGCACCAACTGCACACCATGCAAGGGAGTGATCTTTCAGATGTTTCTGGTTTCTTGGCCACCCTAAGCTGTCCCTGCTGAACCCTGATGAAATTGCAGATTTGGGATCAAAATAAATGTGGTGGTGGTTTTCAGACACTGTGTTTTCGGGGTGGTTTGTTACCCGACAATGGAAAACCAGACCACCAGGACTCAGGCTATCTCCAAAGTCCTCAAGAAGAAAAGCAAGATGAAGAGGCTGACTACGCCCTCTTGTTCTAGGTCTGCTGGCCAGATTTTGTGTGTCTGCCCTCATGAAACTGTCCCCATTAAAGAATAACTCCTTGTTCCTCCCTCTCTCAGCCCCTGGCACCCACCATTCTACTTTCGGTCTCTGTGAATTTGACCACTGTGGGGAGCTCCTTTAAGATGAATTTCATGCAGTATTTGTCCTTTTGTGACTGCTTCTTTCACTGAGCATAATGCCTTCAAGGTCCATCCATGTTGCAGCGTGAGTCAGAATTTTCTTCCTCTTTGAGGGTGAATGAAGTTCCACTGCATGTATAGACCGCATTTTGTTTATCTATTGATCTGTCCATGTCCACCTGCGCTGCTTCTAGCTTTTGGCTGTCATGTGTGGTGCTGTTGTGAACACAGGTGTGCAAGTGCATGCATTTTGTGTGCCTTGGGTCTTTGGTGATGGCCCCTTTGCTCCTGGGCAGATTGAGGGCACCCCAGACTCCCAGGAGTTGGCTGTCCTTAGGGTCCAGGTCTCAGCATGCCCAGAAAGCTTCCCGACAAGGTGGACCCTGCTTGTGGCCTGGGCCCCCTCTACGCGCATGCCGGAACCACCTGGGCAGAAACTGGCTCCAGCAGCTGTCAGATGTCCTCACATTTAAGAGGCCCAGGTGCCACCAGATGCGGCCCATGAATTATCCGTAACTAGCTCCCCGACCGCCATAGCTGTCATCCCACCTGTCGCAAAAAAGAAGTCTCAGGTTTCTTTGGCCAGGTCAGTTAGCGTTTCCAGGACCAGCGTGTGCAAATGTAATTGCAGGGACGGCAGTTCTGGGCCTTTCTTTGTCAGACTGTCCTGAATCTGCAGGGCAGGCCCAGGCGGGTGAAGAAATCCTAAGGGAGCAACGCAAAAAGACACTTCATGAAGCCAAGTTTATTGCAGAGAGATATGATGCTGTCGACTGCTAGTCTAGCTGCACAGCTGTGTCGAATTGTTCAGCAGGCTGGGCCAGCAGATTCTAAGCAGAATGGCCCGGCTATAAAATTTGACAGGCTGTCGGGACCTGTAAGACAGATGGGCTGGAGAGGGTGAGGGGACTGGGTCTGAAGGTTAAGCTCTGAGTGGCTCTCGGGCCCACAGGGCAGTCTGGGCATTAAGACATGCGATAGCCACCCAGGAGCATTTTCCAGAGCAAAAGGAAAGGAAGGAGGGTTTGCAGGCTGGCCACCATGATAAACAAGAGAGACGAGGCATAGAGGGTCGTAAATCAAGGAGTTTAGGAGGTGTTAGGATGCAAAGACCTGTGGGGAAGGGAGAAGAGTCTGACTGCATTTCCCGTAAAATACCATTGAGCTCCTAAATGGATCTCACATGGTATGTGTTTGCAGCACATTCTCAAATAGAGGATTTCTGGCAGCGCCCTGGAAAGGATTGGCAGCCCAAAGAACTGAATAACCCAGAGGTGGTGACAGCTCTCTGCAGACCAGAGGGCAGTGAGTGTGGTCAGGGAACAGGCATGGTTCCTGTCCAGGCTGCCGCAGCTGCCCCTGGAGACATGAGGCTCTGCTCGCCGGGGTGGCTGCCCCATGCCCAGCTCTCACTGTCTTCTGCTCTACCCAGGCTCCTGCTCGGGCCTCTCAGCCTGCTTGCCCGTGATGGCCCGACCGATGCCAGTCCGGCTGTAGATTGAAGGCTGGGAGGCCCTGGGAGCTCTGCCGGGCTCTGCCTGCTGCATCGTGGAGCTGGGCAGCCACCCTCCACGATGGCCAAGCCCCAGGCCCATTGTCAGGGCTCTATGGACGAACGATTTCCTCTTGTGAGAGTGTCGGCTTGCATTTAAACTGAGTCGAGCAGGAGAAGTACCAGCCGAAGAGCTGTGGTCCTGGCTGGGTTCTCCCTCAGAAGGTTGGGTTTGCACAAGACTCACCAACTTCTGTCCAAGAGAGGAAATCCAGGCTAAATCTAGTGTATTTAGAAATGAACAGAAAGGGAAGGACCATATCACCGAGCTGACGGCATAAGAGCCAGAGTGGCCCTTGGAGGGAAATTTAGAACCTACGATTACTGAATGAGAAACACATATGACTGAAAGACTCTAACCCATGAAGCTAGAGAAGGGCCATCCATGTAAACCTAGAGGAAAGAAGGAATAAAAACAAATGCAGTAGATTTTGAAGCATAAATAAGTGGAAAACATCAGTAGATAAGACCCATAAAATCCCTGTCTGGTTCTTGGGAAATAGCCCTTCCCTCCCCCAGCACTTACACAAGCGCCCGGAAACGTCTTGCAAATCTGCTCCAATAAGAGAGCAGACGGAGCATTAGAGATGCCAAGAGTTCAAATCTAAGAGGCTAATCTATCAATTTTATATCCATAAATTTGGAAACCCAGATAGAATTGACGATTCCCTTAGAGAATGAATTCAATAACGTCAAACTGTCTCGGGCATAAGAAGAATTCTGAATGCACCAAAAATTACGGAAGAAATGGAAAATGTAGTCAAAATTCTACCTCTACCGAAGGCGTTGGGCTTACACAGTTTAAGACTCGTGTAACCTTAAAGAAACTGTCCATTCCCCCATTGTTTCATCTGTTTTTCAAGGGATTACAAAAAGAGAAACTTTGCATGTAATTCTCTCTCTCCTTTTTTAAAGATTTTATTTATTTATTTGACAGAGAGAGACACAGCGAGAGAGGGAACACAAGCAGGGGGAGTGGGAGAGGGAGAAGCAGGCTTCCCGCTGAGCAGGGAGCCTGATGCGGGGCTCGATCCCAGGATCCTGGGACCATGACCTGAGCCGAAGGCAGACGCTTAACGACTGAGCCCCCCAGGCGCCCCTCATGTAATTCTCCAAAGGCAGGACACACTTGAGAGTAAATTTGGATAGAACAAAAAATTATGTAAGATAGACATATCATAAGTACCATATGTAATAATGACATTTAAAAAATATTTCCATTATTGTCAGATTATCTACCCAACAAAATAGATTGTCAACATTGTTTATGAAATAATAACAAAAACAGTGAAAGATAAAACATCTAAATATTTAAAAAGGAGAGACAAATTTTAATTATTTGCATGCAAGAAATCTAAGGTAATTGCACTAATTTGAACAAAAATAGTTTAATTATATTGCTTGATCCAAGAAAAATTAATAAGACATAATGATTTTTCTAAATGCCAGCAACAGAATAATGTATTTTTTAAAGAAAAAGGTTGTGTTCACGTGATTACTGAAATCTGATAATGTTGTGTAATAAATGTAAGGCGATATGTGTGATACTTATTGGTATGAATTGACTTGCGCCCCCCTCGTAGGCACATGCTGACGTCCTAACTCCCAGTGCTTCAGAATGTGACCAAATTTGGAAGCTTAGTCATTACAGCTGTGATTACTTACACTGAATGAGGTCATACTGGAGTAGGGTGAACCTCTAATCCAACATGACTGGTGACCATATAAAAAGGGGACATTTGGAGGGAGAGACGCATGCCGGGAGGACGCCACGTGGGGAAGGGGGCAGAGACTGGGTGATGCTTCTGCAAGCCAAAGATCACCAGCCCACCTCAGAAGTCGGGGCAGAGGCGTGGAACAGATTCTCCCTCATATCTTCAGAAGGGACTGGTCCTGTGGACACCCCGATCTCGGACTTCTGACCTCCAGAATTGAGAGACGGATACATTTCTGCTTTTCCAGTCACCTGGGCTGTGGTACTTCGTGATGGCATCCGGAGCTAACTCCTACAGCTATTTACAACAGACATGCTCAAAACCTTTGCTGAAAGATCTAAAAGGAGGCTTGAACAAGGAGAGAAATCCACCATAGTCATGGTGGAAAGTCTAAAAATTGTAAACAGAGCATTCTCCTCCCAGTTAATATATAAAAATCACTGTAATGACAGTAGGTTCAGGGAAGTGAGCATTTTCAGGAACTGTTTGTCAGGGTAATTTGTCAATATTTAACAAAATTGAAACTGTGCTTACTGTATTTACCCGGTGATTCTGCTTTTAGCATTCTATTCTTCAGGAATAATTGCATCTGGTTGTAAAGAGGCGGGTTCAAGAAATCTCAACACAGCATAGTCTGTGATGGGTAGTAAGTGGAAAAAAAGAAAACCCTTAAATAATTGCCAATAAGGGTTGACAAGTAAATTACAGTACATACAAAGTCTGGAACTCAATGCATTGGTTAGAGTAATGTGATGCTTGTATGTGTAACTGATGTACGAAGATGCCTAGGACACATTTTTAAGTGATCAAAGCAGGTTTGCTTGGAACACGAATACTGCCCTATTGTTTTCACTTACCACCAGCCTAAAACCAGGGCATGCGTCCTGGGCCTCCCTCTGCCTTCTGTGTCCTGTTTCGGGGTTCCTTCTCTCAATCATCCTTGACTGAGTCCCACCATGGATCCGGCTCCTCAGAACACAGAAGCCACTCTTTTTAGAGCAGCCCCGTGACCTGTCAGTCTCGTCCTTTGGGGACCTTAAGCCCCAAAAGTCGACAGTGCGTGTAGGTTTGTGTTTTATGCTTCAAGTTTCAATCCTCCACCAATAGTCTCCTTTGCTCAAAAGCACTGGTGTTTCTTGGCAAAAGCAGGGGGAAAAAGACAAGATATAAGGCTAGACATTCGTTTGGTCACTTTGTTAAATTTTTAAAAACAAAAAGCGAAAAGCCACCTTCCCCGGCCCACACGATGCACACACACATCTTAAGTAAGTGGAAAGCATTCACGGCAGACAGCTCACAGAGTAAACTCGGGCTAAGACAATCCATCCGGGAGGCAGGAGGGGAGTGACTGGGGGGGGGGGTCCTTTTTACTCTATAAATTCAATATTTGATATCTCCCAATGAGCATGCATTACTTTTGCAGTTTAATAACTCAATAGCTCCTAGAGATTTAGAAAAAAAATTTAATTCAAAAAGCACAGCGTTGGTTAAACACCCACCAAGTGAAGGTCCAGTCCAGGGGTGGGGGTCACGGTGCGCCAAGGAGCAGGCTCGCAGCCCCGCCTCCCCACTCTCGTTCTGTAGATACGAAAAGCGTTTCAGTTGACGCTTTCAAGAAGGAAAACTAGAACTATTGTCTTTTCAGCTAACTATAACTATTGTCACTTTCAGCGAACGACACAAGTATCTAAGGCCTGCTCGACTATTTAACATCTCATGACACCTGCCCCAATTTTGATGAGCTTCTCGAGTACCTGCACCTCTGCGATGATAAAATCCGTTTCCCAAATTCCAGAGGTTTGCGAAAACAAGAACGCAAATGTTTCTCCTGCTCAGGTTCTCAGACTCCTTGAATTCTAAGAACAGACCCTTGGGATAAACTTTTTACAATTAATCTGTGACTTCATTAGTGAATAACTTCAGGGTGGAGTACGGATGAGCTCATTTTCCTGAAGACGAGATGCTATACTCCAAGACAGCTCTTGAAAAATCAATCTTTGCAAAGTAAAGCCCCTGTCTAAAAAAAGGCTTCTCCATGTGTTTCTGAGGACATGGTCTCAGAACGACAGTGGGGCTGAAGACAGACCTGGAGGGGAAATTGCCTTGTGGCCCAGAAGTTGTTCCGGGAGGAAGGCTGTGGGACCCTGGAGACGGCAGGAGGGTGCTGGATTGCTGCAGGAACCTGGCAGCCCCTGCCGGGGGTGATTTGGGGAAACAGGACCTGCTGGCCTCCTCCCTAATTCCTGGACCAGGACAGAGCTGGCTGCTCCTGGCCTCCATGGGTCCCGCCCCCGCCAGGACACCTGCAGAGGAGGGGCGCCCCTCAGCCCCTTCCGTCTGGCAGGAAGCTATCAGACCGTTCCCGGGAGGGGCGAGCTCGCTGCACTCTTCCGAGACACCCATGTGATGAATAGACCTATTGAGGGGTCCGGCTGCACGGAAAGTCTTGTCTTGGGGAGTTTTCATTACATCATGTGCATTATCAGTTTCTCCCTGGAGCTGGGTTTTCTGTCCTGCAGGAGGTAGGGAGCCCTGGGCCAGGTGGCGCTATCCCGGGGGCTGTCCCGGGCCCCGATAATGCCTGTGGAGCCTTCGCTGGCACTCAGCGCCGATGAGCTCACCCCGAGAAGGGCCCTGACCTCGTTCCTGCGGGGCATTTCCCTGGCTTCCTGAATTGCCAAGATTAGCTACATTTTTTTCTCATCAGGAGCCACCACAAGCTGGGAGGACCCTGGGAGTTTGTAGACCTGCACAGTTGGAGACTCACAGTGAAAGTTCCCAGATGACCAGCCTCACGGGCCATTGTGAGGACTCGGTGACGGCCTGCCCTTCTGGGAGCTGGTGATGTATGTGTTTACGTGACGGCCTGGAGTCTGAGGCCTGGCCATCTGGAAGCAGCGACTTTCACACCATGGGGACGGCTGTTAAATGCACGTTCCTAGGCCCCACCTAATAATTTTAAGAGTGTGTGTATGTGTGCATGCGTGTGCATGCATGTATGTGCGTGTTCCCTCAGAGGAAGGGAAGAGGCAGGAATCTTCATTTTACTCAGCGACCTTGCTGCACAAGTTCTGTGAACGATACTGCCTCCGTACTCAGGATTAGAGCTAACCACCATGACTTTTCATTCACAGACTATACACCGAAAATACGGTGACAAAGTAGGGAAAACAGAAGCAGTCTGGATAGTCTTTCAAAAAACTGACTCCCACGCTCAAGGGATGCTAGATTTTCGTAAACTTGGGTCCGTCGACTTCCTGCAGTCCCGTGAGAAGGCCGAGGGCAGCTTGGTCTCCAGCTCCCGTGTGTTTATCCAACAAGCAGGGAGTTTGCCCAGTTTGGTCAAGCAGCGGGAGTCGGGGGTCACACCGGCCTCTGTGGTCAGGGGCCCAGTGAGTGTCAGCGGGCAGGACACTGTTTACCCCAAACCTGCCTTTCTGTCAACACTGGAACATTTGTCTCCTGCTGGCTCCGTGGGAGCTGTTGCCGGGAAGCGCTCGGAGCTCCCTGTGCGGAGAACATTCTCGGGGCTGCTGCTGTGGGCGGCTTCACGGCCTGGCGCCTTGGTGCAGCTCGGCCCTCTGGCTCACCCAAGTGACTCCAAGTCCAATTTGGTTCAGAGAATGTTTTTAGTTATTTATAAAATACATTAATAGCTGGATTATTTTATCTAAGGAAGTTCCCGTATTCATGCTTTAAACACCTTGGCCTTTGGAAATTTACTTCATCTTCATGGTGCAGTGTTTGCTGCATTTGGGTCCTGGTTCAAGGTCTTCACAGGAGGCAGGTATGCACACATCCGTATCTATCTGCGTGTGCGGGACACACACCGTGTCCCCCAGTAGGATGTCAACGGAACACCATCTCTCTCGGGCAGCTCTCTCCGCTCATTTTCCCACGAGGATGCTGTCTTCATGTCAAGTGGGAAATGGACCTCCACCGCCTCTCCAACCCAGGGAGGGAGGCTCGCAGCTCCCAGCTCCCGTCCCATCGTCCGCGGTGGTCCGGCCGGCGTTTTCCTCTTGCATTTTGGCACCCACTCAGCTTTGTCCCCTGTGCATAGCCAGTCCACCGTGGGTCCCTGCCCGAGGGGTCCTCCTGGGCAGCTGCCTGGCCCTGCCCTCCAAGGGTTTGCCTCCCGCCGTCTGGAGCCACCTTCTACATGGGGGCTTTGCCAACAGCACAGACCCGCATGGCTGCATTTTCCTCTGTGCCTTTTTGTTTTCTGGGCTGTCTCTCTCTAGAATGAGATCCCGGACACCAGAGTTTCTTCCTCGCCTCCTTCTGCCTCTGGGTCCCACCGGGATGCTGTTACCGCAGGCCCTCCTCCTCTGCGGGCGGGCGCGGGCTGAAGGCCGTGGGCAACCACACGGGCTAGCTGGGGAGAATGGTGCCTTCATCTGAGAGCCCGAGGGAACCCTTGATCTCCCCACCCTGAGGCTCCCAAACTTGTGTATCAGCAGAAGCAGCTCTTTAAAGGCCTGGTGTGCACAGCTGATGAGGGCAGGGGCGCCAGGTCCTGGAGCCCACCCAGGGGGCTCTGTAAGTTCTACCCCCCACCCTTGCCCCAGGCAGCCCGGAGAAACCAGGGCCTCGGGACAACAGAGTGTGTAGTCCGAGGACTTGTCTCTAATAATTATACACAAGACTTCAGATTTATTTTTTTTCCTTCTGGGGCTTAAGGAAGCAACATTTGGAGAAGGTTTTAGTTGGAGAAGAAAGAATCCTTTAGTTAAAGTATCTTTTATATTTGCCTTTTCCTCGCCTTTGTGTTTTCAGGGAAAGTTGAAAAGGAAGAAAGAATTCTATTGTTTTGATGAGCAACTTTTACTGAGCAGGTGGAGGAGAGGACTCAGCCCAGGAAACAGTCAAGTGTATAAACAAAGTGTCCTGGTCTATAAATAATCCTCTCCAGGTATGACTCAGGGGGCTAGGGGCCGGGCGCTCCAGCAATTCAGAGACTTACAAATCCCATTTTGCTCACGGAAACGTGGCAAAAGCAGTCTGTGATTTTTTTATTTTCCAGCCCTATTTCACCTTTGGGGGAGAGAGAGAGAGAGAGAGAGAGAGAGAGAGAGCGCAGACCGTGCTCATCCTGAGCGTGCATTCTGACCACATTGGGGCTGGTCTGCATCTGTGTCCGTCCACTCTCGGACTCCCGGCGCCCCATCCCCCATCAGAATGTCTGTGCGGCTCCAGGGTCACCTATGAGCAAGGTCCAGCTTTCGGGGCTCTGATATTAAGAAAACAGTGCACGGGGCACTCTGCACTAGCAACCCCATGGCTCGGCCTTGTTTGTCAGCAGACGTGCTCACAACAACAGGAGCACGATCCTCTTTTGAAAATAGCGATTATTTATGGGTCAAATGTATGTGATGTGGCTGTTCTGTGTGCCTCTCTGGAAACTTTAGGTTGCAGGCAGAATCATCGGAAAATCCTCGCCCGCGGCCTCCCCCACACTGTTTCATGGGAATCTATTTTCCAGATAGCTCTTCTGTCCTTGGGACTTTTGGAGCGAGGAGCATGATTTAGCGCCTTCCAAAGGCTCTCTCAGGCCCTGGCTCTCGGCCACGTTCTGTGTAGGTTCTCTCCGTCTGGCTCCTCGCAAAGTGAGTGGGGTGCTGGGACATGCATTTGCAGCCGGGCCCAGGACTTTGTCACAAGCTGGCCGTCTTGGGGAGAGACTATCAAAGGCCGACTTGGTCCAGGACCTCAGTCCTTGTTTTGCAGCCTACGTTGTGGCAGGATCTGTGTGAGTTGATTGTGGGATCTGTGCAAATAGACTTGTCACACCTCCACCAGCTGAAGACATTGCATTGGGATTTCCTAACCCTGAGTCCACACGCGTTTAGGGAGTGCATGGATAACATGCAGGGGGGTTGTGAGCATGCAGGAGGAAAGCCTTGTATTCACTAAGCTGTAGCTGCCCGTCTGCAGTCCCACCAGCTGCATGGGGAGTGCCCACGAGTGCCCACGAGGCAGGACGGCAGGGTAGTCGTGGCAGACCCCCTCCCATTTCACTCGCGCTTCTTAGTACCTCTGCGTGCGAGCTAGCAACAGGCCGACTGCAAAGCGTTATCGGGCGTCTTCACAAAGAGCAACATTCCCGATTTAAAGAAACATTTCTATAACCCTCGCTCACTCTGATTAGTTTCCTTCATAATCTCGTGAATTTTATTCAAGTACGCTATTCCACGAAGGGGTCCACGGGCCTCCCCAGATTGCACCAAGGATCCACGCACAGAAGTTGTTCGGCGCCCCTGTGGACCAGCGGAGAAGGACGCGCCGCCCCGGGCAGGCGAGATGCCTCCCAGACCAGTGTGTCCAGCGGTGGGGGGACCAGCCCTCCTTTGCTGATAGTGGACATCGTGCACCTATTCCTTTATGGACAGAGTAATGCCATGATTTTGTGTGGCATGTACAGGGAGTCTTAGCTTGGGCGAAATTAGCCTCCCGAGCAGGTTTCTTACAGCTTTAAGCTGGCAAGGGTGAGTTTCTTACACTTAGTAAGGATAAGGATAATGGACATGGATAGAACAGACCAACTCGAGTACAAAATATGATTCAGAAGTTCTGGGGTATTTTTGGCCTGGTTTTGGTGGCAGGGAGGGAGACACGTGGTAACTCCTGATAAGGCCCCTGTCGGAGCAGTCCCTAGCGTCCGAGCGATGACACTGCCTGAGAATGCCCACGCTCCTGTCACCTGCATGGGGCAGGTGCGCGAGACGCCCTGCTTCGCTGCAGCGAGCCCCCCAGCAGCTGCCCACAGCACGGAGGGGCCGCAGGGTGGCCGCGTGGTCGCTGCAGCCTGCTGGCTAGTGGGTGGGCACGCCCTCGGGGGTCCGGGGACCCCAGGCAGACCCCGCCCTGGAGCTGCAACCACAGCTTCCGTAAAGAACAACACTTCTAATCTCAATTTAGATACAGATGATTACGCTTTAAAAATGTCACGTTCAGAATACGAGGTCCTGGAAACATCAGACCGTTTCGTGGAAACAGCCCAGGAGCCAAAGCTGTCCTACCTATGGGCTCTGGCAAAACCGTTGTGAAAAGAAATTGGCCTTTTCAGTTTTTGTTCATTTCCTGTCCTCTCTTTAGTTCCTTCTTGTGATTTTCTGAGCCAGACGGCCGCTTAGGGGGCCGGGCACGCGGGTAATGACTTCCACAGGCTGCGTGGGAACCGGCAAGCTTCACCCCTCCCGGCTGGGAGACGCCCACATCGGGCAGAGTCGCCCGACTTTTCTACCTTTCCTTTTGGAGGTGGTCCCGTCTGGGGCTGTCGGCTCAGACAACCCTGGACAACAGTGAAGCCCACATTCTGTGGCCAACCTTCCAGGTGTGAGCCCAGCATTCGTGGGTCAACAGCTCTTGCAAGGTGAGAAATTGAAAGTATCAAGATCTCCCTTTGCTTGTGCTCAGAAAAAAACGCAACCCAACATGTCTCACTGGGTTTAGTGGATATTCTGCTTTACTCCATCTGTCTGAGACGGGCCAACTAGGGCAAAGGGGACACAGAGACCCCGTGGGATCAGGCTGTTCCTTACATGCTCAGAGCAGAGAGGAGGTCTGAGCCCAGGGCCCCAGCCGCCCCCTCAGGTCTGGAGGAAGGGTGTGGTAGTAACATCTCGGTTTGGGGGATGCCCGGACATCCATGCTGCTTCTCCCCTTCCTGGGGCACCTGTCAGCGAGCCCGGAGACCGCCCAGAGAAGCCGAGGTTCAGCGTGGGCTGTGCTGGGGGTGACGGAGAGCCCCTCTCCCTGCGGCTGTGGGATCGAGGTCCCCGTGTTCCTGCAGGCTGCCGCCTGGGGTTGCCCTGAGCTTCGGCACGTGCCCCTAGCCTCTCACCGCAGGGCTCCCGCACAGCTCTCACACCGCAGGCTGGAACTGTCCCCGAGAGAAATTTGTGCAGGATTTGGGAGCAGCGGTGAGGTTGGAACCTCTCTGTGTCCGTGTCACTGGGGGTTGCTGAGTACTGCACCCCATCTGCGGATCAGCTTCAGCCCATGAGGTGCAGGGCCGGCTTCTCCCAGCCCCATGGCAGACGCCGGTGCATGCCCATGGTGACGGACGCCAGCTCCCCTCTCAGGTGTCCTGGGCATCGGGGCGGGATGAGGTGCGACCCCGCCTTCGGGGGGGTTACTGTTTGCAAGCCTGTCCCCTGGCTGACCAGCGAGCTTTCACCCGGGCCCCTCCCTCCCAGATCCTAGTCCGCTACCTGCCACATCACAGGGGCTTGCTATTATTTGTTGAATGACCAAAAGAAGAAACAGACACAACAGTGTACGGGACAGAGACAGAGAGCCACCCGGGTCTCACCGGTCACCGGTCGAGTAAGAAGTCTGGCCCCGTTACCCTTGGTCATCCTTGAAGGCAGAGGCTTTGCAGCACCGAAGGAAGAGACAACCGCCTCCCGAGTCTCCTTCTGGACCTTACGGTTCTTCTCAAGGTCCAGTCTTGGTTTTTGTCAAAGACACAAGAGGTGTCTACGCTTTGATCCAGAAGTGTGGACTGTGGGTTTAGCAGAGTCGGGTCTAAGCCCTGTTTTGTCATGAATTAACCAGACGCTGGCCCCCGTGGTTGGGCCGAAGGGAGGTGACCTGCCCTGCCTAGACCCGTTGGCTCATCTGCGTGTGGAAATGAGAATAGCACCTGGACTTCGGGGGTGCTGTGAGCACGACCTCCCGGAGGACTGACGAGTGCTGGCTCCAGACCGGGCCCTCGGGGTCCATGGATGAAGACTCATGAAGGTCGAGGCTCGAGGGGAAGCCAGAGCCCGGAGCAGGACCTCAGGACCCCAGAGATCACACTGTGTGGCCAGAGCTGAGGACCCACGTGGGGGTGGGAGTGAGGGTGAATCAAGGAAGCTGGTCTTCAGCTGAGTCTTGAGGTGGGGGTGGGGATGGGTGTTCTCCTCTCACTGTCCTCCATTTATTTATAACCCAGTAAAGCTAATCCCACACTTATGCAACCGTTCCATTCCGAAAGGCCTTTCTCAGCTTGAACTTTGCACGAGAAACCTGCTCGGGACTTAAAGATATAGAACCTGTTGTACACACACACTCCTGCATATCTGCTCCCTAATTGCAGAAAGCTTCTCCAGGACGGGGAGCAGGGCCGAGTCTGCGTGCTGGGGCTGAGGGAGGTGTGGCTCGCCCTTCCCAGCCGGGCCTCTCAGTGGCGTTGGCGTCAATGCTGGGAAAGAGAAAGGAGACCCTGACGGGCATGCTAGCTCCACGAGGCCTGCTCCCCGGGCAGCCTTGGCCTCTGGCCTTTGGGGGGCTCATGCCTGAGACTGTGCGGTGCTGGGGACCGTGTCCCGACCCCTCCAGGCACTTGTGTCTCCCCTGGTCCGTGCTCTACAGGCCGACAGCGCAGTCCCGACGGATGCTCCCCTACCGTTTGGGTCTGTCTTCGCCCACCTCTCCTGCGGCTGGTGTCTCCCCACCATGAGGGCTCAGGCTCTGTCTGCCCTCTAGGCCACAGGGAGGCAGTGGCCCCCGTCCCCATTCCCGTGGTTTCCCTATGGCCTGCTGACACTTGGCACGTAGTTCTTCCAGTCAGCTGCGGGGATCCCTGCGGGTAGAGGCCTGCGCGGTCCTCCCTGCACTTGCGAGATGGGTCCGGCCCCAGGAGCCGCGCTGCAGGCTCTGCTGGACCTGGGCAGCCTGCTCCACCCCTCCCACGCTCCCCTGCGTCGCTCTGCTCACTCCTCCCAGATGCCGCGGATGGAAATTTGCGCCCCCCACACTCACACGTTGAGAACCTAGCTGTGGTGAGGTGGTGTTGGGGGGTGATTGGCTGTAGATGGGGTCGTGCAGGTGGGGCCTGGGGGTGGCACTGGTATCTTCCTAAGGAGAAGACGCCATCGGGAGAGGGAGGAGGGGAGGCCTGGCTGGGACCGGACCCTACAGTGCCCTGCTCTTGGGCTTCTGGCCTCCCGGGGTCTGAGGAATAGCGCTCCCTGTCCGATGGCGGGTCTCTGGTGCCGGCACTGCCCCGAGCGTGCTGAGGCCCGGCCCCGGCCACCCCGGCTCTTGCCTGCCGGCCCCTCTGCCCCCACAAGCTCTCAGCACGCCCTGTAGGAGCTGTCTGTGGGTGGGCCCTCTGGCAAGTGGCCCACGCGATGAGGCTGTCCTGCCCCCGTCACGCACGTCCCTCTGCCCCGTTTTTCTCGGAAGTGCCAGTGGGATCCCTCCCTGGAAGCCGTCGTGCATCACGCGCCTGTGGCCTGGCAGGGACCCGAGGGCAGACGCCTTCCCCTCCTGCTCTCAGAGGAATCCACACAACCCGCCGCAGGCTTAACCTGTAGCAGGTGCTCAGTGCTTGCTGGGGCCATGGCGGCCTAGACTTTCCTCTTCTAGGATCTGGAAGCACTCGTGGGAATGACCCTGTTCGTCTGCTTGGCCCGCATCTCCGAAGGGGACAGTGTCCCCCTCTCTCCCGCTCTTGCTGGAGAGCCCCCGGCAAGGGAGGAGGGCCCATTCACGGGACTACGGAGTGGTTGTGGAACGCGACAGAGGTTAGGAGAAGGGCAGGGGTCTCCGCGGGCCCCCAGCGCACCCGAGGGCAGGCATGCCCATTCCTGCCCTGTGGCCACGCACCGGAGACCCTTTCTCAGCTGGAGGAAGCAGCCGAGACCTTTCCACTCGGTTTGTTTTCCTCAGTCATCTCCCCAGCGGTGACCACATCCTGCATGCATCTGAGCCGCCAGAGAGGTTCACACGCCCGGGAAGTCTGGGGCCTAGAGGAGGGCGTCCCGCTGACCTGCGCCTGCACCCTCTGCTGACTCGTCCGCGAGTCCCCGAGTCAGTGGGGATGCAGATCCTGAGTCAGATGTGGCTTTCCTCTGCAGTCTAGCAGACGGGTTAGCTTGCGCTTTGCTGTGAGTGAGTGTAGGCTCCTTCAAATCATAGGAGAGAGGGTACAATGCAGGATCTGAAAAACCGGTGGCAAAACCTCCTTGGACAGGTGTCTCCTTACCTGGAAAAGCTGGTGGTTGCTCCTCTCTTTAGGGCTCTGGCCCCCGACGACACAGCATCATCTCGGCTCTCTGGGCCCAGGGTGGGCAACCGGGATCCCGGCCCTCACCCCACACAGAGGGAGCCGTGTGCTAGTGCTCATGGGGTAATGATGCAGGGGCACCGTGACGAAGCAATGGGGGTCTTCCCCACGTGCTAAACACCCCGTCCCAAATCCCAGGGCCTTGCTACTCGAGTGGGGTCGCTGGACCACAGCAAGGGCTCCGTCTCTTGGAAATGCAGTGTCGTGAGCCCCTCCCTGGCCCCCTGTGTCAGCGCCTGCTTGTTGGCCAGATGCCAGGGATGTGTGGTCACCACTGACCCTTTGCCACCGCCTTTGGGCTGCCGCAGGGCTCTCCTTACCAGCCAGAGACGCTGAGGGCCTCGGATGGCCCAGGGCGCCTGGTCTGAGCAGAGCAGCGTGAGTGGATGGACGTGTCCCCCAAGCCTCCCCCCGCACCCGCCAGTGTTACCTCCAGAGAAGGTGGGCTGCTCTTAATGTGCTTTGTGGCCAGAGGTGCTCTCTGGCCCCGGGAGTGCTTGACGCTTAGTAGGAGTTGGACTTGGGAGACACGCGGTGACCCTGGGTGGATGGTGGTGGGGGCTGTCATGCTGTCCCCTTCCCTGCTAGTCCCCACCGTGACCCTCTGGGTCTTCCCTGGCTGGCCTTCTCTGTACCGGGAGGCACCGAGGGCCTGGGACAATGGTGCCCGTCCTCAAGATCAGTGTGTGGAGTCCACCCAGCATTTGCTGCCTGTGAGCGGGAGGTCGTCCCCTTGGCCACGCGTGTTCTCACCCCACCGCATCTCTCAAGGTCCGACCACGCTCCTGTGATTTCTCCTGTGGTTTATTTCAGGCTCCAAATTAAACACCCCGGGCCTTCGAGAGTGCCTTAGCCCTTTGAGCATCGTGCCTGCAGGACAGCAGGATTCCACCGTCCCGGCTTTCCAGGGGGCTGGCCAGAGGCATCCGGCCTGCTCCCCAGGCGGCTCACAGATGCATCACGGCCTCTCCCGTGCATCCTCCATCTCTGCGCCTTTGCATCAAACACGCCCCAGTTCTGGGCTGACCGTGCCCCCGGCTGCTTCCCAAGCCCTGGGCACCAGCCTGCTCTGTGCTTTCTGCCCCACCGTGGTGGTGGTGTGCCTTAAAGCTTCTGTCCCAACCCCGCCCACGAGGTCACCGGTGTCCGAGGGACCCTCAGAAACCCCGCAAGCATTCCCCCAGCAACGTGTGACTGATTGCTTCATTTGTCATCGTCTCTGCTTGGCTAATTCTTTTGCACCCGGGGTTTTAAAATCTGACAGTCTTGCAGAATCTGTGACGTGTGCTATCCAAGTTCGTGTCCCTCACTCCGTCTTAGAGCGTCTCTGGGGGAAGGACGTGCCTCAAGCAACAACTGGCTCATGGCTGGCCGGCCGTGGAGGCCGGTGCACACTCGCGAGGCTGCTTCTGGTTCTAGAGACACAGGAACCACCCAGCCGCCCCTTCTTCAGGTGGGGAAAGCCCAGATGTCCGAGGGTGCGGTGCAGGGGAAGGGGGGCGCAGGAGCAGGCTGAGCCCCAGGGCAGAGTCTCACGCTCTGCCCTCTCCCTTCCCGCCCTGCATCTGACACCGTCTGTCCTCACGGGGGCAAGCGAATGGCTGGGAGGGATGGAAGAAAGCCAGAATATCAGAAAAGCAGCCTTACACGGGACACTGGTGTCAGGGACCATTCCCATGTAACCGGGGAGGTGGTCTGGAGTCCAGTGGTTGCTTCTCCTGCTGCTGGGGACTGCAGCATCACCCACAGACTCACGCTGGACGTGACCTAAGGCTCTCTGACCAGGTGTCGATCCATGGCCCCCGTGGGAAAGGCCATCCAGGACCCCGAGGTCACAGGGTCTCCATGTTTGGGGCTTTTGCATAATGTGTGTGTTGGCAAACGGCTTTGGGGTTCCCACCTGCCCACAGGTCACCACCGATTCCTAACCAGAGTCGTGCCATGGACACCAACACCTGGGGGCCTCGCTGACCCTGCAGGGACTGCCCCTCCCAGTGCCTACAGACAGGACAGTGAGCCACTTCCAGTGAGTGCACCTGTCACATGCAAACCAACCCATCCAGAGCCGGGGCCCCAACACCGCCTCCACCAGCCCTCACCTCTGGGCCAGATTCACCTGCCCTGATCACCCCAGGGCCAGAGACCAGGTCACCGGGGACAGCCCCATGCCCCGGTGCCCACTGAAATCATTCAAGCTGGCCGACCCAACACCCGCTCATCCTGCCTCACCCCTTCCGTCTTGTGGAAATCACGCGAGGCCCTCGCCCACATTTTCCCCTCTCACTCTGCCTCCGCCTGACCCTTGTTCCTCCCTGCGTGGGCCTGCGTGCGCCCTACAGCCTGCTCCTAGGGATCTGCGAGGCTAAACGTTTCTTCCTTCATGCGGTCATGTCCACGTCGTGTCTTACCGTATCTGATCAAAGCAACTTCCAGGCACATTGTAAAACAATGCACAATGGACCATCACCGAGCCTTAAAAAGGAAGGACATTTTGATGAACTTGGGGACATTACGCTCAGTGAAAGAATCAGTCACAAAATGACCCATACTGCAAAAATCCTTTTGCCCAAGGGGCCTAGAGTCGCCCAGCTCTAGAATCAGAGAGTAGATGGGGGTTTCAGGGCTGGAGGAGGGGCAGGGAGTTAGTGTTTGCTGGGGTCAGAGTTTCCGTTTGGGAAGATGAGAGGGTTCCGGAGGTGGACGGTGGGGATGGCCGCACAGCTGTGTGAATGTAATTAAAGCCGCCGAACCGCACACTCGATGGTTAAAATGGTAAATTTTATGCTCTGTGCATTTTTTAAAATTTTTATTTTATTTTATTTTATTTGACAGCGAGAGAGGGAACACAAGCAGGGGGAGTGGGAGAGGGAGAAGCAGGCTTCCCGCGGAGCAGGGAGCCCGATGCGGGGCTCGATCCCAGGACCCCGTGATCATGACCTGAGCCGAAGGCAGACGCTTAACGACTGAGCCACCCAGGCGCCCCTGTTCTGTGCATTTCCCACAATTTAAGAAAACATCTAGGCTGCGGCATTTAACCCCAGAGGTCTCAGCGTCACCAGGGCGGGACACGGTGTTCGGGGTGCCTGCCATGTGCAAACCAAATCACACTCACCATCCTGGGGGCTCCCCACTGTCCTCATACTGTGTCAGCTGCCGCCGGCCCGGGGGCTTCGCCATGACCTCTTACCAAACCAGAGCAGAGAGGCAGCTTCCTGGCAGGTAACACAGGAGAGGCAGCTGTTTCGAGAGCCCCAGAGGAGGCACTTGGAAGTGCAAGTCCAGGCCCCACTTGCTGGGAAAGGCCAGGCTCTGCTGGGGGGCGGTCTACACCAAGCTTTCTGCGTCGTTTTGCATTTCTTGCATCTGGACACCTCCTCCCCCTCGCCTAAAAGGCCCCGGAGGGAGCCCCAGGCTGGAGGAGAGGCTCCGGGTGGCGGCAGCCCCCTCGCCAATGATTTGACTCAATGCAAGAGCACCTGCCCTTTGGTTTTGATAATTAGGCTTCTAGTAGGATCCAAACGAAACCACAGCCTAACCCCAGAGGAAACGCCCCAGTGCTGTGCCAAGGAAGCTGAGAACCCAGCCGAGGACACCCAACATCATAGGCCAGGGATGCATGCCCTGTGGGTCTGGGGAGGCTTTAGATGTTTGTTTGCTTCCTTTCAAGGCCCGAGGCCGCTCTGCCTCCCCTCCCCCGTCTTGCAGGTTCTTTTGAAAACCCCAGACTCCTGCTTTCAACTCTTGCCTCTGGTCTCTGATAAAAGGCAAATTAAGAATCACTTCTAACAGTCTCCCTGGGAGCTAAGAGGGCTTGTCGGGCAGAGACAGCACATCAAAGCATTGAGCTCAGGTGTGCCCCTGGCCTGGGACAGGGGGGAGGAGAAGGGAGTGTCTACACCCGCCACCTCCCTGGGGCCCAGCCTCCCTCTGTCTCTGTCCCTGCCCCAGGCACGTGGCCTCAGTCACTGTGCCTGGTCTCTGACAGGTCTTGAACCCTGGTTGCGTGCACAACCCAGGGCAGACGCTGCTGACAGCCCATGGGCCTGGGACAGCCTGGGCACTGCCCCCGCGGCGTCCTTCGCTGTAGGTAGACGGTGTTTGAACTTCAGAGCCGTCCACCCACCGCTTCATGTTTACAGCAGCCCTGGGAGGGGCAGGATACGTTCAGGGCCTTGGAGAGGAAGTCTTGGCAGGCCTCCTGCCTGCACTCTGGGCTTAGATGCCATGAAGTGGGAGCTGAGATCTCAGGGCACCCCTGTTGGGAGAGAGCCCCTCTCCTGCCGCTGGTCTGCCCCCAGCTCCTGCTTCACAGCGTCCCTGGCTCCATCCAGAGTCAGGGTGTCCTCTTTGGGGCTGGGCCCAGGTTGGGGCCAGCAGGCTGGTTCAGCTCACCGAGGCTGCCAAGAGCCCCAGGGCCCCTGTCCTGGCCATGGGCTGCTGGAGAGTGGGAACACGCATGCATCTCTTGTCCGCTCAGGGCTGGGGATCTGCCGGGTGACAGGTTACTTGCAGGTTTATTTCCTTCTTCTCGAGTCTGGCCTCCTGGAGGGGACCCATGTCCTCCATGGGTCCCCTCCCTCCCTCCCCGGTCATTTGCAAGCTCCGCTGGGAGAGCTCGGAGCGTGTGGGATGCCCGCCGGAGAGGAGATGCTCCAAGTCCCAGTGGCCAGATGCTCACTCATTGCCCACCCCCCAAAGGGTACAAGACAAGCCTCATTTCACTGCGCGTGGATTCAGAGGGTGAGGTGTTGGGCCAGGGCCTGTGGGAAGACACGCCGAGGGTGACCGGCCGGCGGGGGCCTAGGCCGCCTGGATGCCCTTCGTCCACAGAGCCATGGTCTGGGCAGGGGCCCGGGGGCTGCTGACGGGGCTGCCTCCAGTGGTCTGGGCTTCCTCCCCGCATGGTGGCTGGTGTTCTGGGGACCCATGTCCGTCAGCAAGGTAGAAGCGGCGTGGGCTTGCGGACACAGCCTCCCCCTTGGCGGGAGCAGCAGGAGCTCAGGGAAGGCGGGAGGACCCACCCTCCGTGGTCAGGGCAGACACCACACTAACTTCCACAGGGAAACCATGTGCATAGGGAAAGCCTTGCATCTGGGGTCGGAGGACACAGGCGGGGCCTCAGTGACAGATGGGCTGCTTGTGCCACACCGGCCCCCGGGGCAGCCGGCCCCTCCCCCCGCCCCACTCCCGTCTGCAGCAGGAACTGCTTGGATTTGGGTCCGGAATGCACGGAGGCCTGGGTGGAGCTGGGAGCCTGCCGTGGAGAGCAGCTGCCGAGAAAGCTGGCCCTGGAGCTCTTTCAACTATGACAGGAATGTCCTCCTGTGTCTCTTTCTGCTGGGATGGGCGAAATAGCCATTTTTAGCAGCCTTGCAGTCCTGGCCTGGCCTCTGCCAAGCCGATGGGCTGTGAGGCTCCGGAATTTGCCTGGTGGGCGTTGCACTTTGTGGGGCAGGTGAGCAGGGCGGAGACCCCGCACATCTCTGAGCAGGGTTTGGCTGGATCGTAGGAAGGAGAGGCACGTGGAGGGGACACGTCCCTGAAGCATGGACTCCTTTGGTGGGAAACCTTGAGTCTTGGGTGGTGTGGGTGCTGGGGTGTTTGTCTCTCTTCAAAGGGCCTTAGATCTGCAGGGACATGGGGGAGTCTCCATGCTCGCCCCCCAGCACTACCCACACTGTGGGTTGCTCCCAGGGCCTGCCTGAATGCTGTAGCATCTGCACGGATCAGCAGGAGAGGGTTTTAGGTGTGCAGTCAGATGTCCGGCCCACTTCCAACACGGACGTGGTTTTGTTTGCCCTACTGTTCTGGTTGGTGATGGGTCATGGGGGCCCAGGGTACAGGGCAAGGCGGCTCAGAGAGATGACAGGGCATTGGCCCAGGCCCCAGCCAGCACCTGCTGGCCACCTGGTGGTGACCTCAGAGTCCTCAGCTGTGAGTGGGGAGTGGCTGGAACTCCCAGGAGGCCTGGAGTGGATGTTTGGGGTCACCCTGCAGAGAGAGGACACAGGAGGGCTGACAGCACGGCCCCCTCCTGCTGCTGGAGGACACAGAGGCCTGCCGGGCCACTCCCTCAGAGCCCACGGGGGCTCGTGTGCCAGAGTCCCGCCCTGCATTGCACGAGGGCCCTGCGACCTACATGCCTGCACACCTGCGGCCCTCCTGGGGTTCCCCTCCCCCTTTATCCACTTCTCTCGCAACTGTTTTCCTCCCAACACCCCAGAATACCCCTCCCTGAGCCCCTCAGTAGGGTCCCCAGGAAGGACTGCTTGTGGAGCAGACAGGGCGGGCCCTGCACACCCACCCCGAGCCTGGCTGACCTGCTGGTCTGCCCCTTCAGCGGCCAGCATCAGCATCTCTGCTCAGGCCTTGTCCTGGAGCTGCCGGAGGTGGCTGGGTTTGAGCTCCTAGCAGGAGCTGGCTGTCCCACGAGTTCTGCTCTCCAACCGATGCAGCCTGTCCAAGTGGGTGGAGGACCCCAACTCCTTCCCTCCTTGGCTCGGGCTGGGCTGCAGAGGAGGGAGTCAAGTCCCGAGGAGACCCCTCTAATGAAGACAGTGGGACGTCCACCCCGCAAGCTCCGTGTGCAGACCTGAGTGTGGCCAGAGGCGCCTCCTCTAGGAACGGGAAGCGCAGACCTGGAGGGGCCCCCACACTCCTGTCAGCTTTAGCAGCAGGTGACCAAAGACCTTGGCCCAAACCTTAGGACCCCTGGCTCCCCTCCTCCCCATAAACCTGCACGCCTACCGATCCTGGGCTGGCACTGCCCTTCTGGAGAGGACCGCGCCCCGGAGAGACAGGCTCACACCACAAGGCCTTGTCACTGCAGGCGGGGGTGACCGTGTCCCTCTGCAGACTGGCTGCATTCCGTGCGGTCGGAGCCTTCGGGGTTGGGAGCGCCCGCGAGCCTGAGGGTGCAGGGAGACGAGTGAGGGCGCCTGCTCTGCCAGAAACGTCTTAGGTTTCCTCCCGTTCAGGACAGCAAGTTAGAGTCACAGAATGGCTGAGTGGGGAAGAAAAGGTTTCCAGAAAGTTCTGGGGTCAGGAGCAGGTCTCTGGACCCCCAGGCCACTATGGTGCCCGTGCAGCCCTTCCTGCAGCCTGAAGGGGTCAGGAGGTCAGGAGGGGCTTGGAAAAGCTCCTTTAGGTCGGGAGTCATCATAAGTCCCTGTCTGATGGGCTGAGGGTGCTCCTGGGAGGGGAGGAGAGGAGCAGCAGGGGCAGGGTGGGGGTGCAGGGCTATGCGGAGCACCTGCTAGCGGCCTCGGGAACGCCTGTCCCCAGGGGGCCTGCACTCAGTGTCCGCCCCGGCACACAGTGGATTGTACCTTACCCACCGCTGCATCTCCCGTGCCCGGGAAATGGGGGCCCCTCCGTGTCAGGCTCGACTGGTCACTGTGTAAACTGTCCCCTTTAACCTGCAGTGTCTGGCATCCCGCTGCACTCCACGGTACAGATGGACAGACTGACTGCGTGTTACAGAAAAGGGAGGCCTGGCCAGGTGACGTTCCTATAGGTCACATGGGGAGCGGGGATGTGCAGATTCAAGCCAGGTGGTCACCCCGCCCACCTTCCTGTGATAGTCCCTGCCGACCTCCCCGCCCCCACGTGCTGAGGCTCGGTGGGGGCGGGCTGGACACGGCTGTGGGGTGCAGGCTGAGCCGGGTAGCTCCTGGCCCCCTGAGCTCCCCCAGGCATTGCTATGGACTCTGTGCTGGCGGCCGGGGCCGCCCAGGACCGGCTCTGGGAATGGACACCTGTCCCCCAGCTGTCTGTTCCGCAAAGGTGGCCGGGCCCCGCTTGCAGGCAGCTGTGTGGACGGAGGCCCCTGTGTGCCGGGCGGGCAGCAGATGGGCTTTCTGGAGCTCATTACTGCCTGTGGCCCAGAAACAACTGCTGCTCGCGGCTGGGCGGCCCTGCGGGCGACCGGCGGCTCGGGGTGGGAGGGCCTTGCTGCCTCCGGGCCTCCGGCACCTCCCGGACTCCGGCCTCCGGATCTTAACAAATGCGCTGGGGGAAGACCATGTAAGCAGGCGTGACAAGGCACGTACATAATGTTTTGAGACAGGAAAGAAGTGTGTTAATGTAGGTAGCGCTCCATTATGAGAGCGGGCTCTGCCCAGACCTCTCCCCCGAGGCGCCTCTTCGGGGTCCGGTGCTCCAGTGTCGGGCTGCTTGTCCGGAGAGCGAGGGCAGCTCTGGCTATTTCTCGGTCAGGGGTCACTGAGACGGATTCGCGGCCACTGAGTCGGAACAAAATATCCACACTGCGTGGAGAATTCAAAGTAATGATTTGTTTCTTCTTTAACTTGAAAAAATAAAGCAAAATCTGACCCCCTGCAAAAGTAAAAAGTAATCTTCCTCCCCTCCCCCTTCCTTCCTTCCTTCTTCCTTCCTTCCTTCCTTCCTCCCTTCCTTCCTTCCTTCCTTCCTTCCTTCCCCCTCCCTCCCTTCCTTC
>NC_138382.1:2481814-2507337 GCF_054177405.1 Leptonychotes weddellii
TCCTTCCTTCCTTCCTTCCTTCCTTCCTTCCTTCCTTCCTTCCTTCCTTCCCCCTCCCTCCCCCCTCCCCCCTTCCTCCCTCCCTTCCTTGAAGAAGTCAATGTTCATCTCCGACCTCCCTCAGCGAGACCCCAGTGGCAACCACAGTGGAGAGCTTGGTGTGTACCGCTCGTTTTTTAAGCAACCCAGATTTCTGTGTTTCTCTGCACACCTTGCTCAGCGGGGCGGGGGCAGCCGCCGCGTGGCAACAGCGGCTGCCGCGCCAGGCGTCCCCTTGTCACTGGGTGGCGGGGCGAGGATCAGCGTGCGTCCAGTGGGAGCCGGGCCAGAGGCGCGTAAGCGTCCGCACGAGTCCCACGGCTGTTCCGGAGCCACGCTGCGGGACACGCACGCCGAGTCCGTGGCTCACACTGTCTGCAACATGCCGGAGCTACTCCCAACGCTCCTGGGTATTTTCCCGGGTTACAACTGTGGACGTCGCCCTCTGGGGAGCTCCTTCTTGAAACAGAGTGTCCGTGTGGAAAAGGCCGTGTATGAGTCACGATCGGGCGGCGTGGCCCACCCTTCACCAGGTGAAGCTCCAGCCACCAGCCTCCACGGACGGCGCCGTCCTGCCTTCCGGCTCCGCCGCGGGCTTTGGCCTTCCCGCTGCCCCACGTCAGAGGCCCAGCGTCCGAGCTGCAGGCCACGGGACCGTCCACGGGCCATCTTCCGACGGGGCCCACGGCCTGCGGCAGGCCCCGTGAGGGCCACGCTCTTGGTTTCCCCTTCTGGGGCTGCTCTTCTGTCTCCAGGTTCGGGATGCTCCATGGGCACGTCTGACGGCTCCTGCCAGCCCATTCTCTTCAGGAATCCCGGGCTCCAGGGGGGTCGGGTGGGACATTTGTCAGAATGCACCCAGGACATCACTGTGGGGACCTCCGTGTGGAGACCCTGCAAAGCACCTCTCTTTGGAGGAGGGAAAACTCCACTCTAGAAAACCACAGCGGCACTTCTAAACCACTGTCTTCTCCGTGGGTTTCGTTCTACCCAGGGGTACGTCTTTGGGGATTCTGTTTCAGGTCTTAGAGTCGATTCACACATTCTCCCTGCTGTCGGTGAGTGGGAGAATTCACACAAGGAATCCAAACCATCTGAAGACACACTCAGTGTGCCGGGGACATTTTTATCTGCAGATGATGGGCTGACGTTTCATTCCCTCTTCCTTTCACTGAGCTAGGCTTGGATTCTCGTGCCTCCAGGAGTGTCCTGACTCCCCTGAAATAACCTGGGGGACGCTGTGGATGGATAGCATCCCGCCCATGTGGGATCCCCGCCAACTGGAAAGGAGCCAGAGGGTGGAAACAGTCCTGCTGGGGGCCCTCAGCTGCTGGTCCGCAGGGAAAGCGGGAGCTGCTCTTGGAGTCGGGAGCACGGCAGGGGCGGGGTGGGGGGTGCAGCAGGCTGACCGCTCTCCCTCTCCCCTGCTCTGTCTCCAGGGGCTGCTCCTGGGTCTTACAGGGAAGAGGCACCCGCTTGGCTCTCAGAATTAGGATCCAAGATCTGGGGTGTGCGTCCCTCTTGCCTTTCAATGCCCAAGAGGGGAGGGCACAGGGACAGGACACCTGTCCTGTGAACACCCAAAACCATCACGTCTACAGCCCGGAAGCTTGGTCCACGTCCACCAATAACTTGAGCCAGGAACCGCGTGCCACCGTGACTTCCTGTGCCCAGCTCCCAGGGCACTTGCCCCCAAGCCCTGGCACCCCAGCATTCCGTGTGTCTCCCGAAGCACACCCACCTTGGGCACGCTCAGACTATGGCGACAGCTTAACTCGTGTACTGCTTTGTTTCCAACTGCTTAGCACGACCCCAAACTGGTTCGTCATTAAAGCTTCTTTATTTCTTTATTTCTTTATTTTTTATTTTTTTAAAAGATTTTATTTATTTATTTGAGACAGAGAGAATGAGAGACAGAGAGCATGAGAGGGAGGAGGGTCAGAGGGAGAAGCAGACTCCCCGCCGAGCAGGGAGCCCGATGTGGGACTCGATCCCGGGACTCCAGGATCATGACCTGAGCCGAAGGCAGTCGCTCAACCAACTGAGCCACCCAGGCGCCCCGTCATTAAAGCTTCTTAACATGAGCCTGACCGGGGTCTCCACCCTCAGACCCTATAGTGTCCCCACCGCGATGTGCCTGGTCCCCATCCTGGACTGGTGCCATAGTCTCTCCGCTCCCCAACATTTTACTATGACGACTCTCCAATGTGCAGAAACATCGATACAGCTGTGCGGTCCCACACCCTACTCCTGCGCCTCCCCTTTGCTGCTCCTGCTTCCTGAGACACCACGGCCTGTCTCCGTCCCTCGGGCTCTCCTCCGTCCATCTTAGATTTTCATGCGCTGGATGGGGAGTTGCTGATAACAACAAACACCTCGGCACACACATCATTAGCTGGACTTCAAGATTTGTTTGCAGTTCTTTTTTTCGGGGGGGCGGCAAGGTACATTCAGCGAAATGTACAGATTTTAACAACACGATTTGATGACACACTCCTTGCCCC
Source organism: Leptonychotes weddellii (assembly GCF_054177405.1). Lineage (NCBI taxonomy): Eukaryota > Metazoa > Chordata > Mammalia > Carnivora > Phocidae > Leptonychotes > Leptonychotes weddellii. The sequence continues at coordinate 2,484,358 of NC_138382.1, forward strand.
CCGCCTCCAATCCAAACCCTACCGAGATATGGAGTGTGCCCATCTCCCTAGAAAGTTCCCTCATGCCCCTTCCCAGCCCACCCTGGCCCCCAGCCCAAAGGCAGCCCCCTCTCTGGTTTCAGTGGAGCGTCTTCGGGAACTTCATAGAACGGAATCACGTGCAGGACGTGCTTATCCAGCATGATCTTTCTGAGATGTGGTTGCAGGGATCTGTAGTCGGTCCCTTACTACTGCTAGTCGTGTTCCGGGTATGGATGTGCCGCGGTTCTGCAGATGGACGCCCGGACGCACTCCAGTCCGGGGACTGGTGGAAACCATAACAACCATGTTGTGTGTCTTCTTGCACAGTCTCTGGGTGGACACGGATGGGATTGCAATGTGCACCCCGGGCTCTCTGCAACATGCCCCGTTCCTACATCTGCCTCCCAGCGGGCTGTGGAGAAGGCCCAGGCCCGTTCTCGGGTCTGGGACGCAGGTCCACACGCGGGGGTGATGTGCGGTGAGCCCCTGCCGCGTCTGACACTTGCTCTCCTTTCCGCCCTTACCTGCCAGGCAGTTCGGGCTCTGAGACCAGGGCTGAGTTCCCGGTTTCCTTTAGAGGCTGCTTCTGGAAGTACTGGCCTCCGTGGGGAGGGAAACGTCACCACTAGGGATGCCTGGAGCTCAGCCCTGGGACCTCGGGGCAAGTGTTCCCTCTGGGAGGCAAGGGAGCAAGGAGTGGGGGGCTCACCCTTTGGCCTCCCCTTCGCCCCCGTCACTGGCTGAGTAGGGTGCTCACCCTTTGGCCTCCCCTTCGCCCCTGTCACTGGCTGAGTGAGGTGCTCACCCTTTGGCCTCCCCTTCGCCCCCGTCACTGGCTGAGCTCTGCTCCCAGACTCTGTGGCCAGCCCCAGGCATGGGCGGAGCGAGCCCAGAGAGCCTGCGGCAGAGGGCTCAGGCACAGTGGCTGGAGCGTGCAGTGTGCACCAGGACACGAGGTTCCCAGGACAGGCGGGCAGGACACCAGTGCGTCCACCATGCCTTCTCAGGAAGCCGCCCCGACACCTGCAGGCAGACCCAGCTGTGCCCTTCTCCTCTGCTCTGACTGCGCGGGGACACATGCGAATAGCACTTGATCCCATGGTGCCCACAGGGTCTGTTCTGGGATTCCCTCTCGCTGTAGGAGGACCCCCAGACCCAGCACAGCCTGGACGCATGGACGCGTCCAACGACGCAGTGCGGTCTAACCCTTACTACCCGTCCTATTCCTGGAATCGCTTCCTGCAGGGCGGACCTGGGACCGGCTGGGATCACTGGCAAATGTCCCTGGCTCTCTGCCTCTCTTCCCTGCCGAGCAGGGTCGGCCTGCCGTGTCCCTGGCTCTCTGCCTCTCTTCCCTGCCGAGCAGCGTCGGCTTGCTGTGTGTGTCACCTCTCCCTAGTCCGCTGTCTAAAGGTTAGGCCGGAGGCGAAGTGAGGACAGGGCGTGTTGGCAGTTGGTGGAGTTTTGCCGATGAGAGCGAGCTTGGGTCCCCACCTTGGCTGAGAGGGACAATGTGAGGAGGCCCTGCCTGGACGTGGGGCTGCCCGGGAGGGCCGTGGAGGCTGGGCCTCACCAGAGGACAGGTGCGCTGGTGCCCACAGGAGCACGTCTCCCCTCCTCGGCCTGGGGGTGGGGCAGGGCGCGCACAGGATGGGATACATCCTTCCAGACCCCGTAAGTCCTGCTTGCTTCAGCCTGAGAATCTCCTCCAGATCTCTGTCACGCGATCCGTGGGAGCAGGTCCTACCGGCGCGGCCACTGGGTCTCTTGATCACTAAACCAGCCACAGGACCTGGGTCTGATATTTGAAACTCGTAATTGACATTCCGTGCCCATAGGGACCCACATGTGTGGCCCAGAGCCAGCCGGTTCTCAGCTCGCTTGGTGGCTTCCGTGCTTCGGCGCAGGTGAACTCATCCCGGTGGTCGGCTCTCCCCTAAGACCCCGCAGCTCTGCGCACATCCCGGTCTGCAGAGGGTTGGCGGAGGGCAGGCAGAGGTGCGGTGCCCACGTAGTTATTCGTGGATCCGTGACCCCTCTGTACCGGGTGGCTCTGCTCTGCCATCTTCGAGGGCCTGGGAGTTCTCGGTGGGAGTCTCGGAATCCAGGAGGCAGAGCGGAGGGGTGTAGAGGGCCCTGGGGAGGTCTCAGACTCGACTGTGATGCACGCTTTGTTCTGGCACAATCGTGGGGCCCTAGCCCGCTGCTGGGAGGCAAGGCAATGGGCTGGAGAAGTGGGGCTGAACGGGCCCGTGGTGTCATCACGGCCCACGCGGGAAGAGGGGGGGTTTGATAAGCATGTCAGCCCCAGGTGGCCCACGAAGTAGTGAGGACTCACTGCCAGGCCCTGTGATAACACCGCTCCGAAGTACTGTGCGCGCTCAGCACAGCGCCTCATTTGCTGATTGTTAAGAGGCCAGGTTCCCGAGATTAGGGGACAACGGGCCACTTTGCATGCAAGAAATGCGGTTAAAAATTCATTTTTAATCAATAAATGAAATTACATCAAGGTAAGCTTGTCGTTGGAAACCTCAGATTTGAGGTTTCTGTGCCTTACAACTGGGACAGGGCCTGGGGAAGGAGGCGTGGGGCCCCTTCCCAGGGGAGGCTCTGGGGATGGCATGGCCGGGGTGGGGGTCACAGCAGCGGGGGGAGGGGGGCACTGCAGGCAGAGGTGGGAGGTGGGATTGTCACAGGGCTGGCAGGACAAGGGCTAGTTCGGATTGAATCCTGGGGTCAGGGCCAGGGACGCAGACACCTCTCCTTCGGTGCGGGGAGGAGTTCGGCTTCTCTTAAACCTAAGCATTTACTACCCTGAGATTCTTCCACACTTCACTGAAGCTCTAGGGGAGGTTTGATTAATTGAACATTGTTAATTTATCCAGGATGGCCAATAAAGGAAAAAAAAAAGAGCATACTTGGGGCAGGAGTGACACTAAAGGAAAGGAATCAGAAGGAGATCTTAGAAATATTCATTTAGGAGAAGCTCTCACTCTGGAGGAATCGATTTCATTTGAAAAACATCTGCAGCCTTTACCTCGAGGTGCAGAGGACCCCTTAAGATGCTTTCTGGCCTCGAGATCCTTCTGGAACCCATTTGCCTTGAAATCTGGCACAAGATCCTGCATGGTCTTTGCAAGATCCTGGTCAGTTTCCAGCAGAGGCTGATGCCCGAGCTGAGTCCAAAATCAGACTCTTGATTTGCTACCACTTGACTTTTCCTCTTGTAGAGCGGCCAGCACGGGGTGAGGGGGGTGGATTTGTTTGGGTGACGATCAATGTTTGGGCTCCTCCCTCCCCCGCGTGCCCGAGTCACCAAAAGCTCCCCGCCAAGCAGGGCGAAATACCGCCATGTTGTCGTGTGGCTCCGCGATTCTTCCTTCCTCTCCTCGTCCTCGTCCTCCAACGCCGGGTCTCCCGTTACGGTTTCTACACGAGCTACTCGCGGGAGTAACAGCACTGAAATTGCAGCAAGGAGACACTAGATCATCACCGATACAGAACCATAAATATTTCTACTGCCGTGGAGTCCCTCAGGGGCCGAGATCTTGTTTACACCCAAACACACCTTTAGACATACAATAGCTTTCTATTGTCGCAAGCACCCAAATATTTCTGGAGGCACAGGTTCAAGGCTGGAGATGGCCAGGCAGGCCCGGGAGCTCGGGAGGTGATGTCAGTGGAGATGAGACTCTTCCTCCCGGGGTGTCCTGGTGCAGGAGGGCGTGGGACGGCATCCTAGGATGTGCGGAGAACGCGGGGCCCACGGAGCCTCTCTCAGCTAGCACTCCTCCTCACTGTCTCGGCTACGCTTCACACGCTCCCGCCCCTCGGCCAATGACCCTGTCGCTGTTCTCTGTCTTGCGGGGACCGGCCTCGGTCACCGGCTGCCCAGGGGGAGGGGAGAGAGGAGAGGGTGCAGTGACCCCCGGCTTACGTGCAGACAGCCTTTGAAACATCATTGCCTTCGCGAAGATGTACGTGCGTCCTGTTCCTCTCTACGCTTTCACAATGCAAAGACTTGCATCCCTCTAAAGAGTCCTGAACTCACACACTCTGGAAGGACTTCTCTCAGTCTGGATGAAGAGAAGGGGGCTTTGCGGAGTGCGCCGTCCCCAGCGTGTCCTTGAACTTGCTTCATTCGGAGCCTCGCAGGTTACCTCCTTCGTGGCCTGCAGTCGTGGTACTACTGGTCTCAAAAATGCTTGGCGATACCCATCAGTGATGGGGACAGGGTCCCTGTCGAACCCTCCAAAATAATTAGGCATCTTGTAAAGTTAAATCTCCATATAAACTTGAACAATAAAAACAGAACAAATCCTATTAAAAGCAACAGAGAGGAAATTCTATTTCCTTGGTCTTCCTTTGGTGGCCCCATTTGAAGCCGCTCTGAATGTCTTGGCAAGGAGAGAAGTTCATTGACTTGTAGCTAATGAACGAGTCCATCGTTCCTCTTAACTTCACACACAGAGGGAAATGTCAATTCTAGGCGGAGTTTACTTAAGGCAGCTTGGGTAGCATGTCTTCCACTTTGGTTTAAATAAGAAAAATACGTAATCTTAAAAAAGGAATCGTAAGTATGAATGACTCCTTTACAGTCACCCCATAAAAGCCAAGGGAATAATATTAAATACCAACTGGGTGATTCCATCTTGTGGTGCCGAGATAATGCAGCAGTATGGCCCCGGGGGTGCTGCTCCCGAAGATACAGTTGGAGACAAGGACGGCCACACATGCCGTCAGCGCCCCCTCCAGCACCCCCACGGATGCCGAGGTGCCGAGCGCTCTTTTCCCAGCACTGATGGTGAGCTCTCGGAGGGGAGCCCGGGGTGCTGGTATCTGGCTGGAGCCGTAGGAGGGGCCCACAGCCTCAGACAGTGGGATGCGGGGGGCACAGCGCCCCTCCTTCTGCCTGACATGAGTCTGGCTTGTGTTCTCGCCCAGAGACACAAGGTTTTCGTTGACTGTGTCTCTGCTGACATACGTTCTTTAACCTAAAATTAAAAAAACCCCACATTTATCGGGCTGTTGTTCACATACATAAAGTTTGCCCATTTTAAGTGTACAATTCAGTGATTTTAGTACATTTGCAGAGTTGTGCAAGCATTTCTGCGAGCCACTTTGAGAGCATTTCTGTTACCCTAAGATGTGTCCCTCAAGGCCTGGAAATTGCTGCCTCCCCCCTCCCCCGCCCCAGGCATTTCTGCGAGCCACTTTGAGAGCATTTCTGTTACCCTAAGATGTGTCCCTCAAGGCCTGGAAATTGCTGCCTCCCCCCTCCCCCGCCCCAGGCAACCACTAATCTGCTGTCTCCATGGATTCGCCTTCTCTGAGCCTTTCATAGGACCGGGACCCTACGAGATGGGGTCTTTCGTGTGTGGCTTCTTTCTCCGAGCGCATGTGATGCGTTAGAGGTTCATCCACCTTGCAGTGCACGAGAGGGCTCCGCTCCTTTCTCTTGACCCGCATCCAACGGTCTGGAGGTGCCTGGTGGTGGATGCTCCGGTTGCGATCACTCTGGGGCTCTTGAGAATCTTGAGAATTGCACTCCTGAGTTGAGTTGGGATTTATGGTTTCTACTTGGTGGTTCATTTGTTTCTCTGGGACTGCCTTTCCCGTGGCGGGCTGTTAAAAATCCAGGTGCTGGCGGCGAGACTGGAAATACCAGAACTCGGTCTCGTACTCACTCCTTTGACCCAGGGGCTGGTCATGGCCATTCTCCCTGAAGATGCTGTGGGTGTGGTCAAAGCTGGTACATTTATGCCTTCAGCCGGGAAATTACAGTGGGTGTGCTAATCAGGGCGGATTTGTTTTCTTAACTGGAGACATGTTTCTGTTGGAGTTGGGGTAAAACACACATCACACAAAATCTGACATCTTTGCCATTTCAAAGTGAGCAGTTCATTGCGTGAAGGACACTCAAACGGTTGTGCAACCAATCTTGGGAACTTCTTCATCTTGCAAAACTAAACTGTCCCCGTTACACATGAACTCCTCGTTCCCAGCTGGCCCCTGGGGCCCCCATCCTACTTTCTGTCTCCATCAGCTTGACTACTCTAGGGATTTCTTATAAGTGGAATCGTACTGTATTTGTCTTTTCTGTGTCTGCCTTTTTTTTCACCTCACATCACATCTTCCAGCTTCATCCATGTTGTGACATGTACCAGAGCTTCTTTCTTTTTTTAAGGCTGAAAGATTTTCCATTGTGTGGATAGACCACATTTTGTTTAACTGTTCATCTGGTCACTGGACACTGGGCTGCTCCCACGTTTTGGTTACTGTGGATAATGCTGCTGTGAACTTGGGTGTGCAAATGTCCCTTTGAGACGCTGCTCTCAGTTCTTTTGGGCGCATGCCCACAATGCAATTGCTCGGTCATATGGAAATCACATTTTCTTTGAGGAACTGGCTTAGGATGGGTTTTAAGTGCAACTTTCCTTTCTGATTCTATTCTTTTTCTTAGTGATTTTTCTTTCTATAGTGTCTGTTCATTAGCATACATACTCAACTTTAATATCTAGAGGGGCAAGAAACATTTTGACTATGGTTCTTTGCACTGAATAGAAATTTTGGCAACAACCAACGTGATAATTAACTCAGGGTACCTGACATCCTTTATTACAAAACAGGAGTGCATTAAGAAATCTCTTAAGGCTAAGAAAACAAGACACTTTTCATTGATTGCTCATTGATGTCTGCCCGGTGGAGCCTACCCAAGGGAGTGGTCATCTTGGGCCTCAGCCTCAGAGGCTCTGGACAACTTTTGGGTCTTCAGGCCCAGCACACGTGGAGCATGCTGGTGATTCAGTACTTGATTACAGAGACTACAACGATCAGACTTGGATTTATTGTCAGAAATGCTGCCCAGAAGCAGGGGTTTGGCAGAATACTCAGACATGTCCTCGGTAACGGGATTGGGGGTGGGAGCTGCAAGGCAAGACTGCACTGTATCTCGGGCTGCCGTGGTGAGCGAACTGGAATGATTTCCGACATGTTCCCAGGAAGGGGGCAACAGCCACTGCTCACATGCTTTTCTGCTTCGGTGGTGGGGTGCGGTCGAAGAAGGCACGCTTCCGGCAAGGGGCCGGAGCGGCGGGACGTGGGCCTTCCCACCCGCCGATCAGCAGAGGCCGGCTGCCCACCGCTCCTCGCTGCACGTGCCGAAGAGACATCCCGAAGCGTGGCCAGGGCATGGCACGTGGCCTCCGTTCGGGGCTCTGCGTGTCCAGGGCTCGTGGCCTCCGTTCGGGGCTCTGCGTGTCCAGGGCTCGTGGCCTCCGTTTGGGGCTCTGCGTGTCCCGGGCTCTGCGGGGACCAAGTCCACCTGTGCTGTCTCAGGAGCGGGCCGGCGTGGCCCGCGGCTGCCAGCCCCTCTCCTGGGTTGCCGTGAGAGTAAAGGGGGGTGAGGTGTGTAACGTGCTTGGCAAGGCACCTGGGGCGCAGCATCCTTCCCAGAAATGGCAGTAGGCATGATCATTCTCGCCGTGTGGCCGCCGGACCGCTGCTCGTCGGTGCCGGGCAGTTTGGAATCCTTCAGCTGGAATCCTTCACAGGCAGCACCGGGGTTGTGGAGAAAGGGCACGGACTGGGGTTTCTGCGTGGCCGGCTGGTGGGTGGAGGCCCAGCTCAAGCATGTGACGGCCGGGCTGTGCGTGGGACTGCAGAGGGCTGGTGCTCAGGGGACAAGAGGGGAACCAGGCTGAGGCCTGCAGCAGCCTGTGACTTCCGAGAGCTCTCGCACGGGACCCTGGGGGGCACCAGGTGAAGGAGCCTGGATTTGACCTTCTGGAAGCTCCAGCCTCCGTAGCTCGCATGGTGGGCAGCCAGTGCAGACGTGGGCATCCCTCGCCCTGCAAACCCGGCAAGCGGCAGCTCTGAGAGCTCTGCGTCAGGCAGCCCGGTCACCCTCCCTCACACCCATCCACAGGTGCCTTCGCTGCCCGCGCCGTATTTCCGAGACCCCAAACTGAGAACGCCCGCTGAACTCTGCAGCCGGGGTGTCCACCCGCCTCGTCTGCGCTGACACGAGCGGCGTCACGCTGACCTTCCGACCGTGTCACCTCAGCTGGGAGGCCAGGAGACCGGCCGGAGGGAAGGCACACCTTCCGGAAGATTCCTGTTGGGACACATGATCATCCACACACAAGGGGGGGCAGCTCAGACAGGTGGCCATGGTAGTGGGAACGTGCATGGCCTCACCAGATCCTCCCCCAGGACAGGACCTTCTACCCCTTCTCGTCCCCACCCTGGGGACAGGCTCCTTAGCCCACCTGCCCTGCCGCGGCCCCCTCCTCCCTCGGTGCCCCCTCCTCCTCCGGGCCCTCCGTGCTCCTGCTTTTTCTCCCAGGCACTTCACGGCCGGTCCCCTCACTTGGATTTCTTCTTCCATCCCTTCCGTCCCTGTGCCCCGGCACGAGGGGCCTAGACCCTACATTCTGCGGTGGTTTGTTCTGCAGTAACCGATAGGGCTGCACAAAGAATCCAGATTCGCAATCCTCACCAACCCAGTGTAGTCTGGACCTGCCGTGTAGCCTGATCCCGCGAGTATGCGGCAGGCCAGAGGGCCCCGGGCAGAGGAGGCCTCGCGGGCTCTCCCAACACTGACGTCACCTAACAGAATCAGCGTCTGCCTCTCTCTGCTCTTTGAAGTAATCAAGGGCAAGTTCTTACAAGCGGAGCCTCTCACAAATACGTTGTGATGAGTTTAAGTCAGCTGCTCTGTGGAGTCGGATTCGAGACAAGAAGGGTCAGGGGCTGTGCTGGCCTGTCCTATGAGCCCCCGCCCCAACCCACTGTGAATAATAATACTGTCATTCCCATTTTACAGGTGAGAAACTGAGCCCTGCTCCAGGTTACAGAGCCGCGGACGGTCGCAGGAGGGAACCGGACTCAGGTTTCTAACCCCGAGTGTGCGGTGATGTGCTGTTTGCCCCACCTCGAGGCCTTCCTGCTTCTCTGCAAACAGTCCTACTCGGAACAAGAGTTTATTCTATGCCTTGAACTGTTCTCTAAACTTTAGAGGCCATGAGTTTGCTTCTCCTTCACTGAAGCCTGTGGGCCTGAGGGGTCCCCTTGATCACGAGCAGGGTTTTCTCTTGGTTTGTAAAAGGGTTTCTACACCGGGGACACTGTAACCCCCGCTTTTGGGCAGAGATTTGTCCTGGGGAGTCATTGTTAGGTTGTAAGGGAGAGTCACCAACGTGGCGAGTGCTATCGAAATGTATTTGGGTCTCAGTCCTGGGGTGCCGCAGAACACACTCGGCCAAATGTGAGCCCCGGGGCCCAGAGCGCCTCTCCCTCTACTTCAAGTGCTACGGGGTGTGAATTAGCACCCAGACGACAGAAAATAGAAGGCCGTCCAAGTGTGCAGTGTGACCTTGGGCCGCTGATGCCCTGGACGGGGTTCTACCCGAGGGACTGGAAGAGACAGACTCCAGCGTGGCCAGCCCCCAGGCCTGGCCGTGCACCACACACACACACACACACACACACACACACACACACGCACGCAGTCACCCTCGTGCCGGCTTGCTTTTCTGTTTCTGAGCCTAGAATCCAGCAGGGCACTGCCTGGAAGACGTGCCCTGGTTTTCCCAGAAAGTAGCATCATCACCCGTGCGATGGGCAGGGGGGCCAGGGAAGCTCACGGGGGCTGGCTCCTCCATGAGGGTCGAGGGACGTAGGAAGAAAGCCTGAGACCAGGAAATGTAAGCATCATATTTGCTTTAAAAGGAACAAAAATAACGGCGTGCTGGATGGTCACACAGTGCTTGGGGATGCCAGGGTGGACGCACAGGCCCCTTCTTCCCGGCCCCTGGGGTGGGGGGTGCTGGACACACTGGGTCCGCTGCCCAGGACAGCTTGCTGCTCTCCTGTTTTCCAGGACAAGGGACAGAACGGCTTTCCTGGGAAGGCAAAGAGAGCCTGGGTCGCCACACCCACTGGCCTGAGCACAAGTGTCCGTTTTCCTGGGGGTGTTGAGGGTGCGGGGGAGGGGAGCCAGAGGATCCTTCTCCAGGGAGCCTGGGGCAGGGGGTTCCCGGTGCATTTCATCAGGGAGCCTGCTCCATCTCTTTGTTTTTAGCCGTCATGATCCTGCATCAAAACTGGGTGTTTCCTTATCTCTCCAGATAGTCTGGAAGATTTCTGAGGCCGGGACTCTGTTTTATTGACCACTATGTCTCCAGCACCCAGCTGGGGTTTAGGTATTTTGAAGCCCTTGAGTGAGTCTGTGCGTGACTGACATGCCCTCTGAAGGCCACGGGGAAGGAGCTGCCCCCTCCGACGTGTGTGGACCAGGTCCTCCTGGTTACGTGTGTCGATCGTCGGTCGAGCTGGCTTTCCGGTTCGGTAAGTGCGGCCTGGAAACCACATCAGACCCCCTCTGGAAAGATACAGTAGTTCTTTCATGTCAGTAGCCTCAGTGACTCATTTGGGTTTTTCATCCAATGAAATCGTTGAAATGTGCCCTGTTGTCAAACTATATGACTGGAAATTACCTGGATTCTCTATGTGACGGGCAGGAGAGGGAGGGGCTCTGCCCGGCATCCACGCGTCCCTTCTTTCCTGGGGACAGAGCCCAGTGTTATTCGCATGGGCTTGTCTCGGAGCTGTCCCTGCTGCCTCGGGGCCCACGAGAGGGATGATGCTCCTTTTCCTCTCCCCTCCTTCCGTCTTCCTGATGGGAGACCAGCGCGTGTCCCGGTGCTGCTGTAGCCCCCCGGCACAGGAGGGGGACAGCGGCTTTCAGGGGAGTGAAGCACAAGTCGGGGTCCCTGAGGGTCGTGGAGTCCCCTCACCAGAGACCTGTGGAGGGAAACGCACCTCGACCCTGAGCAGCCCTAAAACAAGCTCGGTTGGTGTTGGAATCTCCTCGGGGCCAACCTGGACCCAGTGTGCCGGGGCTGGGAATAGATCTGGGTCAAAACAAAGTAAGTGTTCCCTTGTCTGGTTCACAGAGAGCCAGCCTGCTGCATTAATGCGCTGTTCCCTGCCTTCTGAGCGCAAGGGCTCCCTGGGACGAGAGCGGCCACTGGCCCAAACTGGCGTGGCCTCCTGGGGATTGGAGACTCTCGGTTCCCCACCCGATTATAAAGGTGGTGTCCATGCAACACGAGGAGAGGCGCTTAGTTCCCGTGTCCTCAGCGGTCCTCCCGAGCTGGGCTTGCCCTTCCAAGACATGGAACGGAGTCTGGTAAGACACGCCAGTTAGAAAGTGTTGTTCTTGGGGCGCCTGGGGGGTTCAGTCTGGCGAGCGTCTGCCTTCGGCTCGGGTCATGATCCCAGGGTCTGGGGATCGAGCCCCGCGTCGGGCTCCCTGCTCTGTGGGGAGCTTGCTTCTCCCTCTGCCCCTCACGCCACTCGAGCTCTCTCTCTCTCGAAAATAAATAAATAAAATCTTAAAAATAAAAAAAGTGTCATTCTCTGTCCCCAGCAGACAAGGCTGCCTTTCTGCCTTTGCCTCTCCCTTCCCCGCCATCACTGTCTTATGCCCCCTGTCCCACCCCGCGCTCCTCCTGGCTATTTCCCAGCGCGCCGTGAGTGGCCGTGGTCACCTAGTGGCACTAGTGTCTTCCCTCCAGCTCCACGGTCCGTGCATGATGTGTTAGTTTGCATCGTTTGTCTCGCAACGGAGACCCGCTTGGTTACATTCACAGCCTCCGAACCTCCCCGAACGGGGCGTTCTCTCAGACCCTTTGAAAGAACAGGTGACTCATCTTCATCTCTAGGTCTCACATCATTCCAGGACTTCTTTGATCCTCAAAGCTGTTTCCGGGCCTGCCCTTGTGGGCTCTGACACCTCCCAGGACAGCTGGGCCTCTGTGGAGGGGGGGTGGCTGTTCCAAGCCAGAGGTTTCAGGTCCTGGGGTCAGCTTTGGATAAAATTGCTGGGCCATCATGGTAGTCCCCTGCCCCGTGCTCCCCTCAAGAGCACAAGCCCAATGCACTGGCAATGGGAAGCATTTCTGGTAGGAAAGGGCCCTTTCCTCCTCCCCTTCTTTCCTCCTCTCGGGAGGGTCTCAAGTAATGAATTAATACATCCCAGTTAAGCCTCGAAGCAGCCAACATTCCCAGGAAAGATGTGCTAGTTTTGCAGATGCCCGCAAGTGCTCCCGTTAGCTGGCTTCCGGGGGCCTCAGCGTGGAGGTGGGGTGGTCAGCGCGGGACCGAGAAGATTTCCCGGAAGGAGAGGAGGGGAGGCTGAAGGGACGAGCGACTCCCAACTGCCAGTTGGAGGGAAACCTGTCTGATGACTTGGAGGGAAGACATGAAGCAGGTGCGTCTCGTCCCCTCGGCTCTTTGCAGAGCTCTCGTTCAGGCCGACAGGTCCCCGCCGGCCAGGCGAGACTCCCCTCCTGTATCTGACACGCCGTCATGCACCATCTCATGTAACTGCCCGGGAGCCCAGTGAGGCCGATCAGAGGAGAAAGCGAGGCCCGAGACAGGAATGTGTCCAAAGTCACACGGCGCGGGACACGGTGAGACACGCCACCACGGGCAGGACAGCCTCTGCTGCAGGTGGACCTCCTGGCGGACACCACGGCCTTCCTCTATCATCTGCGTGCGGAGTGTTTCTTGTGCTCACCATCGTCTGGCCGTGGGTGTTCTCGGGTCTCGTGCAAAGTGATACAAACTCAATTGACGAAGAGTCAACGGGGTGAACCAGAGGCCTTTTCAGCTCTAACATTCCTTGGGCGATTCTGTGATGTTGAATTAACATTAGCTTTTTTTTTTTTTTGCATGAGGACTATGCTGCATTTTCTCTAAGGTCTTTGCTCAGATTAGTACTTTGAAAACTGTCATAGTTGAAATTAGCCCCAGGACAGTTCTGGTTCTGGTCAAATGGAGCAAGCACTCTCCACTCTTCCTCTCCCACTGGATGGAGTTAAAACGCGGGGCAGAATGCAGAGCACCTGCTAGAAATCCCAAGAAGCCACAGGAGGAGCCGTATCTGGAAGGAGACCAGATGGTCCTTCATGTGTTTGATCTGGTAGTGAGTTTCTTGTTTTCCTTTTCTTTTTTCCTCCGGGAACATGGATCTTGGCATGATGTACCAGGCAAGAAAGAAAGAACTACAAAGAAGGCCATCATTCTGTCCTGAGGAGCAGAGCGGCACAGAGAAAAAGAGGAAGATGTCTCCTGTCGGCTGGTGGGTCCCCTTCCCGCACCTGCAGCCCCGTGACAGCCGCGGGGTGGAGTTGGGGTGGGCATCTAACACTCCAAGGGAGGGCATCTTTCTCCCTTATTCAAGACTATGTCTGAAATGCATAGGTCCAGTCTCCATTATGTTGCTTCTCCTTCGACCTTCCTGTGCAGGGACACGCTCAAAATAAGTACCTGGCAGACCCAGAAAGCTACACCCCTGGCGTTCTAGCCAGAGGGCCCAGCAGGCAGGCCCCTGGGAGCCACAGACTATGGGCAGATTGTGGAGAGAGGGGGGAGCTCGAGAAGGTGCCTCGACAGCTTGCATACAAGTCTTGGCCTCACGCATGGAACGGACCCCAGACAGCACGCCAACAGTTTTAAAGCTGGACCACCGCAGGATTCAGACTTGCAATGAGTGGTCCCCGCACAAAGCGGATCGGAATAGCACTGCGGAGTCCGACGATTTAATGACACGGACCCATAGCTTGTGGAGGGTGTGGGGGGCACACATTCTGGAACATCCACGTTTATCGTCAATGCCAAAAACAAAACCTCGACATTCTCCAGAGGATTTACACAAGGCCACACAGCCGTAGGTCCAGCATGCAACCCCAAATCCCTCAACTAGGGAATTCCAGCAAATTCTCAGTGGAAAAGATGACTAGCAGATACCTACCCTCAGGCAACCAGATGTTCACATTGTCAGAGGCAATTTCAAGCAGCCGTGATCACCTGCTCCAAGCAGTAAGATCACTCCAAGTTCCACGCTTGGAACAAACGGAGTTTGTTTCTCGGTGGGGAGGAGAGGGTCACCCGGGAAGCTGGTGCAGATGAGGCCACTGTGTCTGCCCCAGTGTCCTGAACTCAAGGCCCCTGGCATCCTGGGACTGCTGTACCCCAGGGGGGCCTCTGCTTGGCAGGTGGGCCAGGGAGATGTGGGTCTTCCCCCTGGCTGTCTGGGGACACACAACTCTCCAGGGGACAAGCTGACTTTCCCCACAATATTTACCTTTTCTAGGATCACGTGCAGGATATCATGCTGGGAACTTGGGGTGTTGCCCACCAGGCTGGGACCACATCAGTGGGTACACCCCCCCAAAACACATGCTTCCCTCCCTCTCCCCAAATGCATGGAACTTTTAGAGCGAAAAGCCATGGAGCCTAAGGGAGGCAGGCTGGGGGTTGAGTGAGGTTAGGAGTAAGCAGTGTGTGTGCGTGTGTGTGCACACGCATGTGAGTGCATGTGAGATGTGGCTCTGAGGCTGAGGGAGGAGAGAGAGTCTGAGAAGCTGGGCCCCTGACTCCTGCACCTGGGGAAGCAGCCCGAATTCCCATGTGCCCCACACAGGCAGAGAGCAGGCTGGAGGCAGGAGGCCCCAGAACTCCTACTCTGAGCCACCCTAAACAACTGTCTGAGTGACTGGCAGCCCTTCTCAGCTGGGGATGCCTGTAGGTTAGACCCAGGCTTCTCTAAGTGAGGGCCCTGGACGGACCACATTGGCCCCGGGAGCTGGTTGGACCCGCAGGACCGTGGGCCCCACCCTCACCTGCAGGGTAGAAACCCTGGGAGTGGGCTCTAAGTCCTGCAGACCCCTCTCTGAGCTTGGAGGCTGCCCTGTGTGCACCGCCTGGGAGGGCTGCCCCATGTGCACTCGGGGTGGGGGTGCTGCGCCGTGTGCACTGCCTCGGAGGGGGGCTGCCCCGTGTGCACTGCTTCGGGGGGGGTCTGCCCCGTGTGCACTCCCTCGGGGGGGCTGCGCTGTGTGCCCTGCCTCGGGGGGGGCTGCCCCGTGTGCACTGCCTGGGGGGGCTGCCCCGTGTTGCCTGCCTCGGGGGGGCTGCCCCGTGTGCCCTGCCTTGGGGGGGGCTGCCCCATGTGCACTGCCTGGGGGGGGCTGCCCTGTGTGCACTGCCTTGGGTGGGCGCTGCTGCGTTTGCACTGCCCTGGGTGGGCACTTCGGGCTGGGATCCCTCCTCTGAGGAGCTGAGAGGTGGGGAGGACCACCTCCCCCAGCGATTCCTGCCCAGTGCCCCCCTTGGCCCCACCAGGGCCAGCTAGCAGCTCCGAGGCCGGGCTTGAGGCTCCTCTAACAGATGCTCCAATGGCAAAGAGCACATCTCTCCAGGCCTCCCTCCTGCGCTTCTGAGTCTGCCCGTCAAAGTCACCACAAACTGCAATCTGCGGGGTCTGGGGCCAATTCCCAAGAGGCCGGGCACAGACAGGAATCTTTTCTTTTTTTTAAGGTTTTGTTCATCGTCAAATGTGGGCACATTTCCAGCCCTCAGTCGGCAACCCAGGCCTGCATGTTTTAGTACCAAGTCCCACTTGCTGTGATGTGCTGCGCAGCAGTCTTGGGCAGACCCTCGGCCGATGGGCTGCTCTCCTGGCGGAGGGGTGGCGTGGGGGGGCATCCTCTGGGCCAGGCTGACATCTCCTCTCCTGCCTCGGGGCGTCAGCACCAGCTGCTCCAGGCGGGCTGTCTGCTGGGCACCCACGAGGAGCCGATCCCTTGAAAAACCCGATTCAATTCTGCAAGCGACCTTGCAAGGTTTCCCCCGTTCACAAGAACAGTGTGCAGAGCACGTGACGCGCTGTCTGAGATCCCAGAAAAGGATTCGCGCTTGGTGTGGGGGCCTGCGATCCAGCGCCGCGGGTCTGAGATCCCAGAAAAGGATTCACGCTTGGTGTGGGGGCCTGCGATCCAGCGCCGCGGGTCGCCAAGCTGAGGGGACTCTGGCAACCTTGACCAATAGCTCTGAGCCTAGTCTGGGAAGAGTGGCAGCATCACCAGAGAATGTGTTAGAAATCCACATCCCGAGTCCTCCTGTTAACTGAGCGGGACTCGCAGTGGGCTGGCCTGGGGATTCTGATGCATAGAAACTGCCGGTTCACCGCTGGCTTTCTCCAGTGTCACCCTGAGGACACGGGGCCCTGCCCCCTCCCCTGCAGGGCTCCACGTGGGCTCAGATCCACTCGGAAACGGTCCCTTGAACAGAGGGTTCCCTTCCCAGCCAGCTCATGGTCAGGCTGCCTTTCCGAGGAACTGAGAAAGGAACGCAGCCAACATACACGGAAGTGTGAGTGACAGAGGGAGGCCATCCCATGAGCAGGAGGAGCTGGGAAACCGTAGGGACAGTTTCCCAGTCGTGCTGGATTAAAACCCCGCGTCCGGATGAGCGTCCCGGGCAGCAGAGTGGCTGAGACCTCACACACGTGGAAATGTGCCGTATTTGTCCTTCAGTGACTGGCTTCTTTCATTTAACTGATGTCTTCAAGGTCTACCCACATTTTATTTATCCATTTGTCCATCGACTTGGCTTGTTTCCACATTACGGCTTTTGTGGATAATGCTGCTGTAAGCTTGGGGGAGAGAGAGAGTTGCAGAGGGGCAGAGGCAGAGGGAGAAGCAGGTTCCCCGCTGAGCAGGGAGCCCGATTCGGGACTTGATCCCAGGACCCTGAGATCATGACCTGAGCCGAAGGCAGACGCTTCACCGACTGAGCCACCCAGGTGCCCCAATTCTGAGCTCCCAGAAGCAAAGGGCTACACAAACACGAAATGTTCTGCTTTCATTTTCAGAGTAAAATAGGGTAGACACGTTCACGTGTCGGCACCCCAAGGCGCACAGGATCTGATTTCCACAATTTTAATAAAAAAAGAAATATTTCAGAAAACAAATGAAACAAATCTTCGCCCTTGATCTCCCTTCCCCCCTACTTTTTATTCACGTACATTTTTTTTTTCTTTAGGAAATGTGGGAAAGAGCTTTGAAGTGTCTGGGAGCCTGGAGGTGGGAAGGGGCGGCCCCCTCAGTCTGGGGGCAGCGGGCTTCCCAGCCGGCGTACATGGATGCGGGCCCGGCTGAGATGCCAACAAATGTAGTCGGGCCCTTTCCTTTGATGTGAGAAGATTAAACATCATGTCAAGTGAGCAGTGGAAGCTTGACTGAAATGTGATAATATGGAAGCCTGATACCTCAGGGCCAGAGCCTAACAAAGATAAAAATCAGATTATTAATGACAGTTTCCAGTTTAAAAAAAAAAAAAGTCTTAAATGCGTTTGATCAGCGGGTCCCACACAGACAGCCCTGCCTGCAAACACATGCCGACCACATGCTCGCAAGTGAAAGCACTCCGTGTGCAAAGCAGACTCGCAGGAGCGGACTGGCCCGGAGCACCCCAAGTCCGCGGCAGCTCCGCGGGAGGCTCGGAGCCAAGCCAGGGCCACTAAGAAGCGCCCCCCACCCTCGGCTTCTCCCACCTTGGAGGACGCCCGCGCAGGAGGGCGAGGAAGCCGTGTGCTGAGGTCCGAGCTGGAGGCTGCAGGCTGGGGGCAAGAGTGTCCTTCACTCGGTGGGAAGAGGGCCGTAGATGCAGAATCCACGGCTCCCCTTGTATGTGGGCGGGAGGCCAGGCGAAGGGAGGCTACTGCTCTGGTGGGGGTATCTGCGGACAGGATGGGGGATTGAGATTTGAGGAGCCCCCAGAGAGGTTCCATTGGCTGCACGGACCTGGCATTCCTGCCCAAGATGCCTTTGTGAGGGGGCCTGGTCCTGTCTTCACCCAAGATGGTTTCAGCTGGATGATCTAGTTGGCGCACGGGGAAAATGTCACTGGCACTGTTCCAGGGACGGCTGTGGTGCCAGACTGCATAGCGCTCCCGCCCGGTGTGTGACCTGAGCCTCAGCATAAAGTAGTCCATCCCATGGCTTTGGGGAGTGGGGCTCAGTACACACCCCCAGGTTAAAGGAAGGGATGGAGGACAAGGTTCTGAGGGCTCGGATCTGCCTGGCCAGGGCTTTGGGCTGGGGGAGGTGGGCTGTAAGTGTTAACGTTGTCACCAGCCCCTGCCTCGGGGGACACACCGTCTTGGGCGAGTCAGAGGTGCTGTGTGCTGAATTGCCATCTGACCCCCAGCCTCTTGACACCAGGCTAGGCCTTGCGACCACAGAAGATTTAATTTGTCACTTGGATTTATCCAACTGCAAAGCCCCCCCGGGGTGTCGGCCGCTGGCTGCCGTCTCTCTTCTTGGCGGCGTGAAAAAGCAGCCGGGCCAAACGAGGGGTCCGCGTACTGCAGGGCGGCGAAGCTGTCTGCTGCGATGTCAGGCCCGGACTTAGGCTCAACTCCCGGGGCTCGGCCCGCCCCACCCCGCCCCGTCCCCGCCCGGTCAGCGGGGGATGCTATTGTCTCCGTCCCCCGCGAGGGGGCTCCTGGAAAGCACAGAGCCCGGGTGGGGACATTTGATGGAACAGTTGCTGAGCCAAGCCCTTGACCGGGACACTGCAGTTGCCCCAGGCCGTGTGGATGGCTCTCAGGTGGGTCCCTAGCGCGAGCGTGATGGCGGGGGGCGCCCACGCAGGGCCCTCCAGCCGCAGCGCAGAGGCAGCTGGGAGAAGTGGTCTCGGGCCGCCCGCCCCCGCCCGCATGTCACAGGAGGACAGGCCCTCTGCGCTCGCGGGAGGACGTGTAGGCAGTGGAGGGCCACTTGCTGGTCGTGGTGACTCACCTAAAGAAGAAAGGAGCCCAGGGGTTGGAGGGCAGGAAATGTCGACCATCTGCTTCCTCTGGGCTTGAATGCAGCCGTGGGAGTCGGCCCCCCTCTGCACCTGCAGGCTGTTCTCTTCCTCCAGGAAATCACCCTGCCAGGGAGGAGGGCAGAACAAAATGCCCCTCAGGACAATCTTGGTGGGAGCTGGGCTCCAGAATCTCTGTTCCAAATCCTGACATTTTAGGTTGGGAGGCAGTACACACTGACCCATCTGCCGGCACCCCTCACACCCCCCCCCGCACCTGCCGCTCTGAGGACTGCAGCCTGCCCTCCAACCCGGGGCCCGAGAAGTCCGTCCTCTCCGAAGGCCCGGGACCCCCACCCTGTGGCTGGGGCTCCTTGCTCTGCACCAGCGCTGGCCCGCCCCTCACCCTGAGTCCCCAGGAAGTGCGGCCCACTTCTGGCCAGCAGTGAGACCAAACGCGTTTACCTGGGCAGGTGGATGGCCGTGCATTTCAGGCTAAGTCAGAATCGCGCTCTGGGTAGGTGAGGCTCTGTTATTACTTTCATTGCGCGTTGCTGACCTGCACAGGGAGACCCTCGTGCATCTCCTTCCAAAGGTGCGTTAGGGTTGCTCCCAAACTCTCTCTCTCACACACACACGCAGCATGGAGACCCATGACAAGGCTCGGCTTTGCAATATCCACACTGTCTGCCCACCGGGCACTTTCCTGAGGAGTTGGGGGTCACAGTCCAGAGCACATGGGAGGGCAGGCGTCTGACGCCCAACTCGCTTGCCTCTGGTTGTTCACGTCCAATATACCACCCGGCCTCCTCACAAGCTGAAGAGCGGCGGTGAAATGGGTCACATCCCTGAGGCAGGCCGCACTGCGGGGACAGGTGAGCGGGCTGCAGGCCAGAGCTGCTGTCCACTCTGCTGCTGGAGCCCGTCCGGGTTGTCACTCACAAGCCAAGACCTCCCCTCCCACCCCACAGCCCAGGGTTGTCCGGTCCGAGGCCCTCCTCCGTGCAGTTGCTTCCCGCCACCTTACACGTGGCCTTGGAGGGAGAACGTGAAGGCGCATTTCCCTCAGTAATTCATCTAGAAGAGTGGACTCCCGAAGTGCAGTTGAATGGACACAGACGTAGTCTGACGATGTGCGTGAGCATATGGAAGGCGCCATGTCTTCCTACAGGTGTAGGCCGTCCCCAAGCGAGCAGCTGCTGCCTGGGCCGGGCCCACCGGAGCAGACATTCTGCCTGTACGGTGGTCCCCTTTTCCTTCTCGAACAGGGGCCTGGAGGGCTGGACACGTGCCGCGTGTTGGCGACGCAGTCCCCGCTTGCTGAAGCAGCCCAGCTGCGGCCCACGGCCGGGGCCTGGCACGGTGTCACGTAGTCATCGCCACTCTAGTTTTGGCTTAAAATGTTCTGACTTTCAAATTTAATAGTGTCTGCTATCAGCCGTGGAATGTATGACCAAAGACAGACAATCTCACAAAAATAACATCCCACATGTTTCAAAATAGTAGCGTTTGCCCTGTCAGCCCGTGCTTCTGGCCAAATATGGGAAGAGACGTCCCTGTTGCCGGAGCCGGTTTGGACCCATGGAGAAGGCAGTTCCTTGTAGGGCCTTGGTGAGAAGGGGCCTGCTGCTGGACTGATGTCCCATGTCACATCTGCATGGGTCCTTTGTCTTTGAGGCCGTCCAGGCGCTCGGCAAGAATCTTCACTGTGTTCCAAGGCGACGTTCCCAGATGGAGGAGCATCAAGACAGAGGCTGTCTCGTGGTTGGGAACAAGCATCTAGGGGAGGGGGAGCTAGGTGGCACCAAAGGCAGTGACCAGGAGACACCTTCGCTTCCCACCTGCCCCCTCCCTCTGCCTGGGCTCCCCGGCGTCAGGATGCAGTGTGACTCAGAGAACGAGGGGGAAGCAGGTGGAATCGGAGACCGATGTACAAGCTTGCGTGCAGAGCACCGTAGGCAAAGTCTGGGTGGTCAGTGCGCGCCTCGCCCCGGGAACACCGTCCGGGCTCCCTTACCGAAGCTCATTACAGACCCTGTTCTCTTTGAAGGCATGGAGCTGTTTCCTGTGCCCTTCCCAATCTGTCCCCGATGCTACTCCATGGAGCTCCTAGCTCCGAGAGGGTGTGTGTGTGAACCCAGGGGGGCCTCACAGGCACAGCTCTGGGGACCGCGTGTCATTCAGCGTGGGGTACAGGAGCCTGGCCAGAGCAGACGACAGGCACTGTCTTCAGTTCTCAGCTCCCCTCTCTGCCCCTGAGTGTGCGTGGCGTGCCCCTCCTCCAGGAGAAGTGGGAAGGGCACATCCAAGTCCCTGGTGTTGCTTTAGAAAAGGAAGGGAA
Organism: Leptonychotes weddellii; assembly: GCF_054177405.1. Classification (NCBI taxonomy): domain Eukaryota; kingdom Metazoa; phylum Chordata; class Mammalia; order Carnivora; family Phocidae; genus Leptonychotes; species Leptonychotes weddellii. Next base: position 2,505,383 of record NC_138382.1, read on the forward strand.
GCAAACGCAGACGCTGGAATATTAGCAACCCCAGTGATTGAATTGCCTTGTTTCTGGGTTTTGGAAATGATGAGGGAGCACACGGGACGTGGCTAATGAACACCCCTTCTTTCCCTTCTTCCTGCTTCTCTGCTGGACACCCGGTCAGGGGTCTCTGCTGCATGTGGCCGGTGGTTTGGGCCACATCTGCAGCTGGGCTGCCAGACAGGCTGATCTGTGTGAGGGACGGAGACCGGCTCAGGCCCCCACCTGCTCTTCTTTCCCGCCCCTGGGGTTGGGGCGAGCTGTGAGCGGGCTGCCCCTCTGTCTGTCTGTCTGTCTGCTCTGGCGTCCTGACACTACAGCCCCGGGTCCCAGTGTGAAAATACTCCGGAACAGCTCCTGCTGGTTTTCACTCTCAGTGCGCGCTCCCACCTGCTCGCCTCTTCTTGGAAAGCAAGGCCCTGCGGCTGCATTGACCTTGTGCTGAGACCTTTTTGCTGGCTGAGGAACAAGGCAGTTTTTAAGTGCCTGGCCGCTGACTCAGTTTCCCAGGGGTTACATCACAGTTTGGGAGTACTCAGAGGGGTCAAGTCTTGGGAAAGGTTCATAGCAGTGGCTCCTAGGAATGTTCTTTTAAACTCTATTCCACTTTGCATCAGAAAAGAGGCTGTGCCCTTAGGGGGCCAGTCAGCGGTCTTGCAGTGTTACCGACCTGTCTGGGAAGGCAGTAACCTCCAGGGCAGTCACAGAGACTGCGGGGTCTCAGGGACGACGGCTCAGGAAGGTGGCCCCCACGGCCATCCTCAGATTCTATAGGTTGCTGAGGGGATTGGGAATTGGAACACAGGAGCCAGCCCCGAGGAAGCACACATTCCTGTTCGGGATGGATGGATGGATGGAGGGACACCAGGCTCTGACAAGGGGACGCTCACAGCTGAGCGAGGGTTCTGGTCCCCCCACGCCCCCTAAGCAGTTCTGTGAGACCTGCTGGTTGTCCTGCAGCTAACTCAACCCGAGACAGTGCCCACCCAGAGAGAGTCGATGCCACAGCTGCGGAGCTTAGGGGCTCAGTCCCACAAGCCCGCCCCACCCCTCCACCCCCAGCTTCAGAAGCCAACCGCAAGTCCAAGCTGTCACCTGCTCTTGACTGACCAGCGATAGATGGGAGGTTCCCACGACCCCCTCCTTGGGTTCCATGAATTTGCTTGACCGCTCACAGAACTCAGGAAAGCGCGTACTTCCTCCCTAGGCTGCTGGTTGGCTACAAGGTAGCTCAGGAGCAGCCAGATGAAGAGACGCTCGTGGGGACGGGCTTGGAGCGCCACGCACTCTCTGGGCGCACCACTCTCCTGGGGTCTCCACGGCTGATCGGCTCGGGAGCTCTCTGATCCCCTGCTTTTGGGATTGTATAGCGGCTTCATTACCCGGCCATGATGGATTAAATTATCGGCCATTGGCAACTGAGTCAACCTCCAGAGGTCAGGGGGACTGAAAATTCCAATCCTCTAATCACATGGTTAGCTCCATGAGTGACCAACCGCTATGCCTCAGTGGGGTCCAAAAGTCACCTCATAAACATAGCAAAAGGCACCTTTATGCTCTGATCATTTAGGACATTACAAGGGTTTTAGGAACTCTGTCCCAGAAAGGGTAATAAAGACCAAATATATATGTCTTATTACAAATCACGACATCCCACTGAACAGGGCCACATGGCTCTACTCTGGGTGGGAAAGGGCTTTAAAGAAAAAGTGGGTTTAAGGGCCAATATTTTTACAGCCCAGTGCCCCTTTCTGGCTTTCCCCAGGAGGGACGTCCATGCGAGAGCCCTCTTACCCTGGCTCTTTTGGCAACAAGACCTAAGGATCCCCAGGCTGGACCCCTAGCATCCTCCTACCTCATTTGCACCAGCACTTTTGGTCCTATTTCAATGTCTGAGTGGATGCGTTTGGAACAACCTGCCCAGATCATTG
>NC_138382.1:2507837-2535592 GCF_054177405.1 Leptonychotes weddellii
CGTTGCAAATGGCAAGATCTCATTCCTTTTGATGGCTGCATAATATTCCATTGTATATATATACCACATCTTCTTTATCCAGTCATCTGTCGATGGACATCTTGGCTCTTTCCACAGTTTGGCTATTGTGGACATTGCTGCTATAAACATCGGGGTGCACGTACCCCTTCGGATCCCTACTTTTGTATCTTTGGGGTAATACCCAGTAGTGCAATTGCTGGATCATATGGTAGCTCTATTTTCAACTTTAAAAAGGTATTTTTAGGAACATTACCACTAACGACTCAGGCTTCCTTGTCAGCCCACTCTCTTTTCCGGAGAAGGGAATGTAGACACTGTCTTCAGAGTTATCAGGGCCAGGTGGTGCCTGGGGGCATCTGGGCTCACACCTGACCCACTGGTGAGCCTGGCGGATGAAGCAATGATGCTCTGTGGGACCCTTCCCGAGACACGAACACAAAGGCCTGCATTCTTTTCCTTCCAGTATGTGTTGTTTCTTCTGACATGTTTTATTACTGACTGGGGACTGATGAGCCCCTTTGTTCTTAATTCAAAGTTGCTTTATGCAAATGTTCCACCTCTCTATTTTGTTTCCCCTAAACCTCAAAAAGCAGAGAGGCTGCGGAGGATGGACTCAAAGTCCTGGACCCGGTTCCACACTTCCTCCTGGGAGCAAGGCCTACACAAATGGGGCTTTGGTCGACACGATTCCCTCTAATCTGAATATGGCAAAGGGTTTCTCTCGAGCAAGTATGATGTGCCAAGGGCAAGTGCGTCACCTATGGAGGATGCTGATGTTTCCTGCAGCCTCTCTCACCGAATGTGGTTTCTAAGGAGCCAGCTGGTGATATGCTCCTCATAGCTTTGTGTAAATGGTGCATTTGCCAGAAAAAGATGAGCAATGTTATGACCTAGAAACAGTTGCTTAGAGACTGTTCACAAACCTACGATTCAGGAAAAGGCCGCAGTGAAAAAGAACAAACACTAGACCCAGATTCCGAAGATGCAGGTGAGAGCCCTGATCCCATTATTCGGGCGTGATGTCGACAAATTTGTGTTCATTTCCCAGAACCTTGCCCCCTCAGCAGGCCACATCAGGAGACGGGGGCGTCTGCTTCAGGGGAACGTGCCGAGTGCCAGATGGCACCGCCCGAACCAGAGCAGGATGTGCTCAGCATCCTGGAGGCTCTCACTGAGCGTGACAGCCTCGGGCCCCCCAGAACGGCCGAGGAGAAGACACGTCCTGTGTTCCCGGGCAGCATGGTCCTTGGGCCGCTAGCGCCTCCATGCCCCGTGCGGGACGGGCTCCTCCAGACTCACCTCCGTTTGCCCACTGCCTCGCATCCTGTGCAGCACCTGCTAGGATCTCAATAAAAGCCGGTTCGTGGGTGAGCAGAGGGTTGGGTGCAAATGAGACACCATGGCCAGCCGACTCGGTCACTTTCTGTTGAACCCAAGAACCATGCTGCATTTAAGCTGGAGGTACATCCATCAACGGAGGCAAGCAAAGCAAGCACCGCTCTGGGGGGAACTGTCTCTTGTTGTTCCTCAGGGTCTACACCCGTGCCTTTCATTCAGCATAGACAGATATCTCCCCAGGGGCCAAGGGCATCTGGTTCCTGTTCCCACACTCAAGTTTGGTGGCGATGGACACCCTGTGTTGACCACTCATTCTCGCGGGATGCTTTTCCTGGTGCAGGAGATGGAGTGGTGGTCCTAGCTCTCCTGGGGCTGTAGCTGAATCTCCCCAAAAGCACCCTGGGGGTCCTACAGGAGTGTGGGGCAGCAGTCCCCTTTGGAAAGGGACCGACACAAATGCATTTATCTTGTGGCAAGCTGGTTTTTGGATCATGGAGGAGAGGGTGTTGGATGACCCAATGGTAAGATCAAATGAACTGTGTGGCCCAGACAAGCCCCTTGGGTTTTCTGAGCCTCAGTTTTCTCATCTGAATGTTGGGAGTGGGAATCCATTCTTGAAGGGCTCGCTGGAATGACGGCAGGTGCCGAGCCCTTTCCATCCCCTCCTCCCCCTCCCCTCTGCTCCATTGGGTGGACACCTGATGCATTTGCTTCACTCTGCTTGCGTGGCTTCCCTGAGTGCCATTTCCTATGAAACCGAAAGTTTGGGCCACCTTAGATATTTTCCTCTGCAGTTTCGGTTCTCTGACACTAAAAATCATGGAACTCAGTCCCCATTTCTTTGGCTCCAAGTTTTACATTAGTGGAGACATCGTACTTGGTTATATTTGACTAGACAGCTCCGAATTCCCAAAACAAGGACTTTTAGTGGAAACTGACAAGAGATTGTAGCTTCAAAGCCAGAAACAGTTAAATCAACAAATGTAATGCCAGCCATTTGTCCTGGGGAGGTTCAGTGTCACAGTCTTCAGAGTTTGTGTGCAAATGGCGTGTGATTAACTCAACAGAGAAGGAATGAAAATGCCAAGTTAATTGCTTGAATCTTTTTCTCTTCCCTTCCTCTAACTGTCTTTCCAACAGCTTTTACTGGGAAACTTTTCTGTGCCTGGAGCGCTGGCTTTCTCCGGGCTCCTGCGAGGAACTCTGCTTTGTGTGGGGCAGAGCTGCCAAGCACTTGCCCAGGCCTGAGTGCCTTTCCTACAGTGTGCACTGATACCAGCATGGACTTAAGTCCCTGCCAATACGACGAATTGGTGCCTCATGCTTTCCTGCCTTCCTTGGAAATGTGTCATTCCTGATAAGGGCACAGAGCTGCTCTGTCTGTTTACAGCTCCCTCCCCTTCCCTGGTTCCTCAGAAATCACCAGGGCCACTGGGGCATCCAGCAGACAGGCTGTCTAGCGCTGCTGTATAAGGGTGGTCTGAATGGGAAGTCCGGCTGCTTGCTTACGGCTGTGAGTTCATCGCCATATATTAGTACGTGTCGTAAACTCCTTGTCATTCCTGAAATTTCCAGATGGGACATTTCCACTCAGTCAACATGTGCTGGAAGCACATGAGGCCATGCTCGCTGGTGACCAATCCAACACCCGTTCTCTTCTCCTTAGTCTCAGGATCCCAAGTTTTAAGCCGGGCTCATTACCGCAGGCAGCCAAAGGCCGCATTCCCCAACGACCCCCTCCAGGAGATGGAGCCTGGAGCCTCCTGTGGGCTCAGCCCAGCCCCCCCAGGAAACAGAGAGGAGACTTTATTGGGAAGTGTCATCCCAGTGCAGGGGGCAGTGAGGAAGGGGACTCTGGGCAGGAGGACAGAACACAAACGCAGTGCCTTCCCAAGCTGCCCACAGCGTCTCAGGGAAACACGGCAGCTTGCTCGGTCACGAGGGACTCCTTTGCAATGGGACACGCCGTCTGGGGGAGGGAGGAGAGTAGTGGATCTGCCAGTGGCTTGTCTCAAACCTCTGACTGGTCGAATTTTGACCCATGGGATACAGTCCCCATGGACCCACCAGGCTGCCGGCCGTCCCCGCCATATCCCTTCTCTCTCACACCATCCACCCTTCTGCCCCCTCACCCTCCACTGAAGACACGACTTACGTCTTCCAAGGGGAGAGACAAGCCTCCGGGTGAGAACCTGCTCAAGCTCCGGCATCTCAGCCTCGCTCCCTCTCCTGGGCGAGCCATCAGTGCACCTGTGAAGGGTGCCACATGCTCATAGCTCTTAGGTTTCCTGAAGCAATTCTCTTTCCTCTTGCACCATCAAATTTCCCATCTCCTGAGTCGTTCCCATCAGCAGATAAACATGCTGGGGTAAGTCTTAGAAGAAAACCTTTTAGCTGCTGCCTCCTTTCTCTGCTCCCTTTATAGCAAAACTCCCTGAATGATTCTCTGCTTTAGCTTCTCTTCCCATCCTCCCTTGGGTCTATCGCAGCCAGATTCCTTTGTCCCCTCCAAGGTCATCTCTGACTCTGACAGAGCTAAATCCAGTGGTCGGTCTTCAGTCCTGGCTCCGGTTACCTCTAGCTATAGGTACATGACAATGAACCCCCATATTTAAACACCCTGGTGACACTCATTGGCTGACTGGGGTGGCTGCAGTCATCTGAAGACGAGACAGGGCTGCACATTCAAGATGGCACACTCATGTGGCCAACAGCCAGTGCTGCCTGTGGTCTGGGAGCTCATGGTGGACAGTGGACCACTGACCAGAGAACCTGCACGTTGGCCTCTCCCTGTGGCTTGGGTTTCTCATCGTGTGGGGTTGAGACAGTGTTTCGAAGGTGAGCATTCCAGGAAATAAGCAAGAGAAGCTGCCAGGCCACTTACAGGCTCTGCCCAGAGCGGACGCGGGCTCCTTGCTCTGTATTCTCCTGGCCAGAGCAGTCAGAGGACCCATCCCAGTTCAAGGGAGTGTGGGTGAGAAAAGAACTCTGCCCCCTGGCGAGGGAGTGGCAAGGTTATGTTGCAGGAGAGCATTTGGCAGAGCAGGTCCCTCCTTCCCCTTGGAACATCCTTCAGGGCCTTCCGGGATGCACAGTCTGCACCTCCCGCCCGCCTCCCTAGTCACTCGTTGGTTCTCAGTGCCTTTCCCGGATCCTTCTGCCCGCCCGGGCGCTGCCTGTTGGCGCCTTCCAGAGCTCGGTTTGTGCCTGCCTGAGAGAATGGTGCCTCTCGGCCCCTTGCCTTGACCGCGGCCTGTGACGGAGAGTTCAAGTGCCATGTCCCTCCCGGGCCCGGAAGTGCTTATTCACCACTCCGGCCTCTCTCCCCCTTCCCCTGCTCGGCCGAGGCCAACTGCAGTGTGCTCTGGTGAGAAAAGTATTTAACAGCATTCAAAGCACGTTCGTCACGCGAACCTCAATAGAACACCGTGGGTGAAGATGGAGGAAAAAATCTCACCTCCTTATAAGAGTCTCGAAAGTCACATAGTGCTATTTCATATCCTCAAATATTTAAACAGAGTTTAGAGACTTAACTGCATGTTTTCTTCTTCTGAGAGTGTCCGGGATCTGCTAGTTCCTGCTCCGGGCAGGTGGAGCTCTTCTGCTGAAATGTTTTTTTCTCCTCTGACTTCCTGAAATGGGTTTGCTTAAGAAAATAGGTTTGTAGAGCTTAGCATTTACCGGTGGCAAGCTTGTGGGAACCCTACTGGGGACGCAGCGTATCCCGCGAGCACTCGGACTGCAGGCTGATCCCTGGCCTGGGACGCTGCCCCTCTGTGTGACCCCCTGGCTCTGGGACCACCCCTGCCCAGCTTTTGGGACAGGCACCCATAGATACACCCAGGTCCTGTGGGAGGAAGGGGCAGGCACCCAAGGTCTCAGAGCAAAAGATAATTTGAAAGGGGTATATTCACCGGAGATCAGTTCCCAATTCCTGAGGCTGTGCTCTTTGTTGCTCTCCATTTTAAATTGGATTTTTCTTTGAGGATGCGGTATTGAAGGACAAATCATCATCCGTGCAGTCTTCTGTGGAGGCTCCCAGGAGCCTCCTGGTGAAATCAGACCAGAGAAACGAAGGAAGGAGCAGATGGGCCATTTTCCAATTCAGGCTCAAGTGGCGGTCTCGAGGAGAAGCACAACACAATTAGAAATCATCTAAAATGTCATCTCCCGAGTACATGCTCAAGCGGTTTCCATGCAGAGGATGTGCATCCTTTGGTAGCGTGCCCTGTGGTGAAATGGAGCTGCCCTTGGCTTGACTGGGTTGAGGGATGGTAGTGAGGGTGTCCCATGTGGTGCTAGGGACAGAGTGCTGCCCCCCAAATTCATACGGGGCCTGCAGCCCGTCTTGTCTGCCTTCATGGCTTCAGGGATTCGAGGCTCTCGTTTGTGCCAGTAGCATTTCCACCTGCTCATTCCCCACTGCCCCACTGGTTCATCAATCCACGCACACCACCAATGCCTTTCTTCCATGCCGCCACGTTGGTTGACCCAGGAACCAGAACCTGCTTTCAGGGAGCTCACGGTCAGCTGTCGGGTTGGCGTGGGCAGTGGGAAATGAAAAACAGTACAGATTGGATTCCGGGTGGCCATTCTTGGGAGCCCTGGATAGGAGGCTTGTGGCGAGGGGTGGGAGGGTGAAATTAAAGGACAAAATGGCATCTCAGTGTGGACTGCCTCCTTCTGGTGCCTCCTCTGTGGCTCCGTGTGGATACGGACCGTGATTCATGTCCTAGGGCCGCCACAAAGTACCAATAGATACACACTTTTTTTTTTTTTTTTTTCCATTTTACTTTTTTGGTAATGTCCTTCCCAGCAGCTGCCAAGGATGAGAGTCTCCACGGGGCCCGCCAGCCATTCGTCCAGAAGGCAAGTGCTGTGTTGATGTTGAATAATGGGCCCCCAAGGATCAACATATCTTAGTACTTGCGCCTGGGAACACGTTACATTACTCAGCAAGACTGCCTTTGAAGATGGCATTAATGTAAGGATCTTGAGATGTACAGACTATTATGGATTATCGGGTGAGCCCCAATCACCGGGGTCATTAGTAGGGGGGGCGTATAGCTGGAGGTGGGGCTGGAGAGAAAAGGTAAAGGGGACGCAGAGGCTGAGCTTATGCTCTGGAGGTGGAGGGGGAGTCATGAGCCAAGGATGCTGGAAGAGACAAGGACCCCGGCGGGGCCTCCTGAAGGCAGGCAGGCCTGATGGCACTTTGATGATTGCTCAGTAAAGCAGAGCTAGGGCTTCTGACCTCCCGAATCGGAGGTAACAAATCCATGCCATTTCAAGCCACCGAGAGTGTGGTGATTTGCTCCAGCAGCCAGAGGAAATAAGACACCCAGCACGCAGGCACTGCAGTGACCTAACCGCTGGGATGGGCACCGGACCACGTGTTCTCACAGAACACTCTGCTCTACGCCATCCTGAATCTCTCTCCTCGCTTCATCTCCGCTGACTTTGATTCTTCATCAGGGATTATGTATTGTTGTCCTTTTTCCCAATAGGATGAGATAATCTCGGCTGATTTCTGTTGTTTGGAGTGGGCGTGAAATTAGCGTCTAAAGTTACCTTGTCACCCAGGTATCTATATGGGGGTCATAAAGTCCGGAAATAACGGGAGTGTTATTATCCGTGGATACCGCTGCATGCTCCCAGCCTGTTGGTGACCAGCTCGTGGAACGTGCGGCCCCAGGGACTGCCCCTGCACATGCACACAGGGGAGCGGACTGTTGATGAATTTTATCACTTTGCTGAGTCAGCAAATCAATTCCTTGGTCACAGGCGTTGACTAGACATTAGTGGCTTCTTTTGACTGCTTAGATGACATGACACAAAATTCACTTATTCCCCCTACGTCTATTTACTAAATGCCAGCACACGTCAGTTATGGTATTTGGACCCTGGAGGATGGAGAGTGAGCAGAGTAGTGGTGCCCGATCTCATGGGGTTTTGGTCTCACGGAAATCACTCACACAAGGCACCCTGCAGCGGGGAGGGTGGCAGGAAGCAGGAAAGAGCAAGGCCGCCCAGAATGGGGCTCAGAGCTTCCTTGCAGAGGTGGAGGGGGGAGCTGGGACCCGGGGCAGGGGAGGCACGGTGCCGCAAGCAGAGGGAAAGCCTGTAAGGGAGCCCCATGCAGGCTCGTAGGGGCAAACCAGACACATGGCAGAGGGCGTGGGCTCAGCTGTGCAGCAATGGCAGGTGTCTCTGATCCATCTGCAAGGCCAGGAGAGTGCTAGGCTGCAAGGCCCAGAATGCCGGTGAAGGTGCGTTCCTGAGGGATGCGGCCCCCTGGCAGCGGGCGGTATGAACGGCACCAGGATTGCCCAGTTTGAGTGAGGAGGGTGGCTTTCTCTCCCCATCAGTCCCTCATTGCTATGGAGAGCTCCTGAGGATGGTCACGTAGCCTTCTGGGCTGCCAAGGCCAGCTGGTGCCCCAGAGGACACCTCTCCGGGGAAGGCGGCAAATGCGGGTCCTCTAGCAGCTGGGTGATAAGGGGGTCTGGGGAGCACCAGCGGGAAGAGTCTGGGGTTGGGGGAGGGTGGTGGACCATCGGTAATGCAAAGGATCCCTCTGGCTGGACTTGAAAAGGCTGGAGCAGCCTGGTGTGAAAGCAGACATCAGACTTGGCCTGACGGGAGCTTGCTATGTGTGGGGGAGGTCCAGGTGGGAGAGGTGGGCGAATGTCAGAGGCTTCGGGAAGATCAGATCTCCATGGCCTCATGAGAAAGACTGGCTGTTGGACTGGGGCAGCAAGCCTCAGGGAAACTGAGTGAATGGACTGATGGAGCAGGGGCAAGTCTCAGAGGACACTGCATGCGTGTGATGGACAGCTTCGATTTCTAGATGTTACTCTGTTGCGCTGGGAGTGTGGCTCTGTTCCAGGTAGCTGTCAGCTCTGCCTGCAGGAAGTGTCCAGGCCCCAGCCCCTCTCCCACCTGCACGGCTGCCATCCTGGCCCGAGGGACCCAGGATGAGTGAGTGTGAGTGTGTGCGTATGCATTAGCGCTGGTGGGAGTGTGTGTGAGAGGGAGTGTGTGCGTTTTGAATGTCCTGGTTGCCTGGTTCACCCCAGTAGAGTACTCCTTCCCTGACAGCAGCAGGAATTTCTTGTCTCTTGGCCACAGCAGGCCCTCAAACCTGGGACCCTGGCTCAGGACGTGGATGCCAGGACTCAGCGTTGGAGGACGGATGGCCCTGGGGACAGGAGGGAAGCCTCTGCCTAGTTGTCAGTGTGACTGGTTTGCTTGTTCTGTTCCTCAGGGTTGTCGTGACACCTTGTCACTGGAAGGCTTCCCTCCATGCGTCTGGCATTCTCGGGGCTCCCCCAGTGGCCCTGGGTGGTCACCTCCAGGCTCTGCACATGGCGACCCCCACCACCTGCTCACTGTCACTGTTCTCCAAGGGGTCACCTTCAGGAGATCACCCAAGACCCAGTGTGATCCTGGACCACCCCTTCCCCACGCCATGCACTTTCACAGCAGATGCGCTCACCCCCCTGGAGGACCACCGCCATGTTGTGACGTCCTCGGTCATTAGAATCTAAAGGATTAGGCTTCCCCACGAGACCATGTGCTCCTGGGGGTTGGAGAGAAAATGTGTCTTATCGGTGCTCTTTCCTCAGAGCACGGTTCAGTTCCTGGCTTATATCCTCGAGAGGACCAAGGTGTTTACTGATGAATAAATACTTACTGAACGAACACAATATTACAGGTGCCAACAAATGTGACTTTTTTCTACGAAGTTTTTCGAATAGAAGGTCTATCAGTGAAAGAGCAGGTTGTGTCTATCTATCTATCTATCTATCTATCTATCTATCTATCTATCATCTATCTATCTATATCTGTATTTAGATATAGATACACTGAATATACAAACAATGACCAGACCATCTGGCCAACAATCCCGGCAGCGACCAGCCCAGCACAGCAGGACGCCGTTGAGGACTGCTGGCTTCCCACTCTCCTGTTGGTCTCAGGACCAACCAGAGAATGTCAGTGTGCTCCCCAGCCAATCACACAGGATGCCCCTTCCAGCTGGCCCGCCGCCAGCCCCCCGGGGCCCACAGCCTCTGCTCAGCACACCCACACCTCCCCTTCCTTCCTCTGTCCAGCCTCCCCCGCCCTGCCCACCTGTGAGTCTCCATCAAAGGCAAGTGATGGTGGCTGTCTCCCTTGCTACAGCAAGCTCTAGGTAATCCCTTTCGTTGTTCTCATTTGGGTGGATGTCATTTCGGGCTTTGGTTTTCATAAATCATGGGAGATACTTCCTAAGACTTCCAGCGGGTGCCTGAAACCGAGGATAGAACTGAACCCATATGCACTAGGTTTAATTTATAAATTAGGCATAGTGAGACATTAGTAACAATAACTAATAATAAAATAGAGCAATTGTAACAATATCCTACAACAGAAGCTACAGACTGTGGTCTCTCTTTGAAATATCTCATCGTGCTGTACTTGCCCTTCTTACGATGACTGGAGGGAGTAAAACGCCTGCCCGTGTGACGAGATGAAGGAGGTGACTGACGTGGACACAGGGACATAGCGTTAGGCCACTGTTGACCTGCTGACCATATGTCAGAAGAAGGGTCACCTATGTGCTTCTGGACCACAGTTGACCGCAAGTAACTGAAACCACGGAAAACAGAACCATGGATAATGGGGGACCACCGAATAAGCACACGAGGAGGACCTGGACATCTGTTCATCCACTCAGTGCGCTGTGACAACTAGCCCCTGCTGGCATGTTGGCTGAGGCGTCGCTCCCACTGAGGGGACCGGTGGTGGCTCCTTGCAGGGCACACACTGCGTGGGCCCACCCTCAGGGGCCTGCTGCCCGGGGGTCCGCGCTCTGCCTGCTTCCCCCTCCCTGGTGCGTGGTGAAGGTGGAGAACCCTTAAGGTGGGAGAGCCTAGGCCCCTGAAAGTCACGCCTGGGGGGGTCCCCCTGTCTGCCCATCAGAACAATCCTGCTTGATTTGACATGAGGGCAAAATCAACTTTAATGACAATTGACGAAGCCATGGGATTTTGGGGGTTTATCTGTTATAGCAGCTTGCCTAACCAAAACCCATCCTCCAAACAAACCAATTTGGAAGATCATAGAGAGGGGCCAGAGGGAGGCCGGGATCTGCCCGGGGCTCCTAGCCTGGAGACAGCCTGGAGCTGCAGGAGCTCCGGAGCAGTCCGGAAGAGGACACGGGCTCGTGGGAGGCAGGGGCATGGGGGGTTCTGAGATGCAGAGAGGAGGCCGTCTGTCCGTCTGTCCATGAGGTGTCGGCCACAGGGAGCAGAGCGTTCGCGGAGGTGGGGAAGTGCTGAGCGGAGTGGGCAGCACCGACAAGAGAGATTCAGCAGTTGCCCTGTGCGGAGCCGGGGCGCATGGAGTTTGCTCTGCCGGGTGAAGGGCCCAGTTCAGGGGCGGCTGGTGGTGAGTGTTGGACCTCCGTGGCGGCAGGCCAGAGACTGGCCAGCAGATGGGGTCGTGGTCCAGCCAGGGGACGGCAGAGGGTAGACGCATTGTGGAAAGAGAGCTCCATCATACTTGCCTGGGATTCAGTGAGGCAGAGCAGAATCAAGGGGGCTGCCTCGATTGTTGACCGAAGACCTGAAGGACAAGCCAGCCAGAGAGGGACGAACCCAGGGTGACGGATGGGCCATCCAAGCGCCAAGCAAAGCCGGGCAAGTCTTCATCTCCTCGAACAGTGTCGCCTCGGGACAGACATTCCCTGCATTTGCTTTATCGAAATTAAAATCCAAAAACATTATCCGTTAAACAAGGCCCGAGGCAACAGCTTCCCGCTCGAAGTCCAATATTGTGGCAAATTAGTTTCTGCAAAACAACATCACCTGTCACATTAACTAAATTTGGCCGGTCGTATTTTATTGGGTCTGCAGTTTCTATAGCACTTGATTTGAAAACTATTTTGATTTATAGTTACATGAAAGCTGTAAGGTCCACAACATTTATGCCTAATTTTATGTGTCACCTGTTTAAGCCATATCACAATGAGCATAATTAGGTCAAGACAGGAGATCCATGATCAATTTTCTAAGGGGATTTGTATTCTGTTTGGGTTTTCCAAACGCTGCTTTGGTGCCCTGCTGGAAAATGCTGTGTGGGTCTGTTGTAGGTACACAGGGACGGCCCCGTTGGCTTCGTGTGAGTGGAGGGGATGGGGTTCTGCCCGGGGATGTGGGTCCCCCGTCCCGTCCCAGTGGGGACCCAGTGTGCGCATCTGTACCGGGCGTCACTGGGTAAAGAGCAGCAGCTCCCGCCCTGCAGCACACAGTGGTCATGGTCGCTGAACCCAGAGATTTCGGGTATAACTCATTTGGAGTAAGGCCTGGGTACTGGAGGTTTAAAATCCTGCCCAGGTGATTGGGATGTGCAGTCGCGCTGGGACTCGGGTGAGCAGAGCAAAACCACACAGGGCCGCGTGCGGACTGGCCTGAGATGTCCGTTGCTTTGGGAAGAGACAGACAGAGGACATGCAAGTGAGCAGGAGGCCACCTCCTCGGAGGAAAGCTGGACGCCCCCGTGGCCACAGCCTTGTAAAACAGAGACTCCTCTGTCATCTCTCCAGAGCATGTGTTTTGACGAAGGAAAAAGCAAGAGAAATGGAATATAAGGTGTTTTAAAACAGACAGGAAATAGGAAATTCACCTTTCTGGATTTAAAAAAAAAAAAAAAACTTGTTATTAAATCCCTATGTTGAGCGGGCACCTGGGAGTGAAGTGTATTTCTGAGAAGTCGGTGGTGCGAATCAGACCACCCGTGGCCGGTGGGGACCAGGAGGGGACTGAGCCACTGCCGGGCGTCGCCTGCAGCTCCGCGTCCCGATGGCGCTGGAAGCCGGGCTGTCCACAGCATCCTTGTATCTCACCTCTCCGTGGAGTCCGATGGGAAGTTCCTCCTTGCATGTTGCTTGTTCCCTACCCGGGTGCTGCTCATGCTTCCTGAGCACCTTTCTTACTTGTCCTCCTCACAGAACATCAGGCTCCTCTCTGGACATAACCCTGGTCCAGTGCCTGTGAACAGTCGGCGCCCAGCAGATGTCTAGGAGTCACTCGCCGTGCCGACCCAGAGTCTCGTTTTCATCCCCGGCCCTTGGAGAGCCTCTGCTTCTGTCTCCGTTGTTCCAGGTGAGAGTGGTGAGCAGGGGCGGTGGCGGGTCCTCCTGAGGGACAGTAATGAGAACTGGCCGCTGCTGGAGGGAGGCCGCCGGGAAGCTGAAGGCATGTGGAGTCCTTGGCCTGCACGAGGCAGCCAAGTTTTCTGGAGCTGGCCAGAACCAGGGCGCCTGAAATGGGAGGCAGGGGGACGGGACGTTAGGAAGCTTTCTTAGCAACTCATACTTTCTGCGCCGGGTGTCTGTCACGCAGGTGGCTGGGGACACAGCATCGTCAGCCCCCAAGGTGAGGTGGCCAGCACGCAGACGCTTATCACACAGGGTCAGGGCCGTGAAGGAGGAGCGCTGGTCCCAGTGGAGCAGAGGAAAAGGGAGCCGCATCTCTTGGGGGCACCTCGGGATGCAGGCATCACGAGGGGGTGTATGACCTGCTTGCTCCCCATACAACACCCAGCAGGCCCCTGTTGCCCTGATTCGCTACCTTCATGGAGGGACCATGCGGCTGTGCCTGGGAGAAGGGGTGCCTGAGCAGAGCTTTGGAGGATGAAGAACAGTCATGCAGGAGATCTGGGGCAGGCTGCGGGGTGAGGGGTGCGGGGTGGGACCTGGCCGCTCTTGCTTGGCAGAGTCACTGTCCCCAGACAAGAAACACCGGCAGATGCTGTGTGAACGGGAAACCAACCTCTACTGCAGCCCGCGGGGTGAGCCGGGCCTTGTTTGGTAGAAAAGCACACTTAACCCCGATCGGTCGTGATGTGTGTGCAGAACACTTATTTACATGCATGTGGCCAAATCAACTCTCAGAGCCTTAAGACCCAGAGCAGGTTTGGTCAGGCACCTGGGTGGGTAAGGGGGCAGGGGGCTGGGAAGGAGGCAACCCTCCGTGGGGTTGGGGGCTGGGTAATCCCCCGAAGGTGCTGGAGGCAAAGCGGCAGCCAGCCAGTGGCCGGCAGGGTGATGTCCTTCTTCATCCCCAGAGTCTGGACACCTGGTCTGGTCTGTTTACACTCGCGATGCAAGGTTTACAAGAAGCCACCTGAGCTGGATTTGCTAACCACTCGCAAGAGCGGCATCGTCGCATAAACAACCCCTAACGATCCACTTCCTGGACATCCCCTCCCCGTGTGCCCCACGTTCAGCAAAACCGAAGCCACCTGCCTCCATGAGAAAGGCTTCCTTATACTCTATGACCCACTTTTATGGGCGCAGTGATATGGGTTCTGACCCCCTTGATTGCGGTCTCGTCTATCACGTGACCTGGTCAGAGCCCAGTCTGCACACTCTGGGCTCCAAGCTTGGATGCTTTTTTAAGGCTCAGTGCAAACGGCTGCTTTTAAAAACACAGAGTTAATAATTCTCCAAGCTGGGAGCCAGGACTTGCAGCCCAGGGAGGGGTGACTTTGTGTTGGGGTGTCTGCCGTGACATATGGCCCTTGGCGAGGTTTCCAGGACATGCAGCAAAAATGCTGGGATTCTGACAATCTCCACAGCTGTGGGCTGCTGAAGGCAGCACACTGTGTTCTGGGGTCCTCGACCCTCACAGCTCGCTCTGGACGAGCTACTGGGGCAGGGGTTCTAGGGCCAGGCCCGCCCCCTCGCCTTGGATCTGGTACCCCGCTGCATCAGTCCCTTCTCTGGGCCTCTGTCATCTTCTTGCTCAGGGTCGTGTGTGTAGCACTTCCCTTTGGCCCCCAGCACCGGGTAGATGTCAGATTTAAGCATCTCCCCCAACAAGGCCACCTTGTCAGTAATAATCATGGCCCCACGAGCAGCCAGACATCATGCTGGATGCTCTCAGTCTGGTCAGCAGATGCCTCCCGGGCTCTATGGACTGGCCTTGAGCTTCGGGGGCCTGCGGGCCCTTCCCCCAGGCTTCCTTCTTGTTCTTCCACTCTGTCCCGGCTCCCTGTGGCTATTCCTGATGGCACATCTTCGGCGATGGACAAACCTCCCTGTGGTCCTCTGCTGGGTGTGGGCCCCATGGATGCAGGAGAGTGAGCACAGATCATGTGAGCTCTGGGTGGGGGGGGCGCACCGGAGAGCCCACCCCAACTCTGGGAAGCTTCTTGGACACATGGCTCTTCTTCTCTGAACAGCATTTCCCCTCCAGGGAGTGATGCACCATCCCAGGGAGAGTGCCTAGGGTCTGGCTCACCACAGGCACTCAAGAAATGCCTATTATTGTCACCGTCAGGACACCGAGGACTGGGAGGTGTGCTGGTTATACTCCGAGCAATTTGCTGGGCTCAGGGATGCCCCTGAGCCTACAGTGAAGTCGGTGCGGGGGGAGGGGGGAGATGAATCATCTTTTATCTTAGAGAACCCCGGGATGCGGTTTCTGCTGGTGATTATGGGAGCGGAGTTAGGGGTCAGGAGGAAAGGGGGTGGTTTTGCCTTCCAGGCAGTTGTCTACTCCCCGATGGTAGCAGGGAGGCAGGGTTAACTCTCCTTGGCAAGAAACAAGTAACTCTCAGCCTTGGACAGTGGGCTTGGCGAGAGGGTGCCGTTATGGCTATTGCTGTGAGAAACGCACCGCTTTCCCCGCCGACCCGGAATCCAGCGCGGTGGGCTACAACCCTGCGGGCACCGCTGTCTTCCCGTGGAAATGCGCTGCTTCTGGGGACGTGGGGATGGAAGACAAAGCCTGGAGAGAGGACCGGGGTGTCCCAGGTTCAGGATCCTGTCCCCAAACACACAGGCCTCCATGTGGAAGAGGAGGGGCCCGTGCAGCGCATGGCCTCGGACACTAGGATGGACGGTGCGGGACTATCAGAGCATCGTGCGGGGTGGCCGGCATCGGCCCCAGACCTGGACAGACCGGCCTGGGAAGGGGTGCTGAGGCCAGGGCCTTCTCCGGTGGGGGCAGGACGGGGCCGGGGCCCTGCCCGAGTTCCCGGGGAGGCCGAGGCAGCAGCGTGTCTCAGCTCCTGCGTGTCCCCCACGCGGGAGGGCGGGATCTGTGGGACACGGTGTAAGGTGCTCGGTGAGGGGCTAACCTCTGTCTCCGCTGGGGTGGAAACTACTCAACAGTGTCCTTGGGATATGAAAAGCGCACATTGGGATCTCAGCTTTGTATTTACAAAACGCAAAAACTGAGTCACTGGGGGTGATGTTTCAAGGCACTCTGTAAATCCCGTAATCAGTGTGGGAAGGTATTTTCAACAAACACCTAGCTCGGGATTGCTCTGTATCTCCATCCTGAATGCACGAGGGATACTTTCATTTGAGGGGAGTAAGATTGGTCTTGTACACAAAGCTGTGAAAATTCTTTTGAGGACTGCGGGTTATTGAGGAAGGCACTGGTTTTAGCTGAAACTTCACCAGTTATGTTGGATCATTTTGGGGATCATCCTGTAAATAAATTCTTCACGACCCACTTTCCCTTCGGACCTGGTGGGGAAACAGTGGTCAAAGATTTGTTGAGAGGTCACAATGCTTAGCGGGCCAGTAGGTCTGTCTTGTCTTTTGTGGTGGGAGGAGGCTTTGTCCACAACCTGTCCTTCCCGCAAGTGGGGCGGGGGCTTGTTGCTGCCACTATAAGTTTGAATGGTGTAGGCGGGGCCTTGTTGGCACCCCTTTTCTTCAGTCTCCTGTCCGAGGGAGGTTGGCACCCATCAGAGGGCTCACTCCGACTCCAGCTCATCTATGCAGGGGTGAGCTCGCGGAGACAGCGGAGCAGGTGCTCGGGGCCCGGTCATGCCGACCCCTGAGTGGGGGCACTGGGTTCCGGGTCCTTCCTCAGGGCTCCAAGGTGCAGGCAGAAG
The DNA here is from genome assembly GCF_054177405.1 of Leptonychotes weddellii. Lineage (NCBI taxonomy): Eukaryota > Metazoa > Chordata > Mammalia > Carnivora > Phocidae > Leptonychotes > Leptonychotes weddellii. The sequence continues at coordinate 2,524,098 of NC_138382.1, forward strand.
GGGAGAGGCCGGGGGCTGCCGGGGATACCCCCCCGCCCCGCCCCAGGACCACACAAAAAAAGCAAGTGGACATGGTCTGATGGTGCAAACAAGACAGATGTCTCCCAAGGCTGCATCTGAAGGACGAAACTGTGTGACCTGGGGTTCAAGCTCTGGGGGGATCAGAGATGGCTTCTTTCTGGCAAAGTCAGGACCCCTGGGGGCAGAGGTTCTCAACCAGGGGCAGCTTTGCCCCCTGGAGACACTTGGTAGGGTCTGGAGACACGTTTGGTTGTCACAACTCGTGTGAGGCCAGAAACACGGCCAAGGGTCCCACAGGGCAGGGCGGCACGTGCCGCTTCACTGGGCCCCAGTGTCCGCGGTGCTGAGGTTGAGAGGCTCCGCCCTGAGCAGCGGCCTGGGGGGCTGGTTCTCCGTAGAGGCTGGGTGAATTTCCACGTGGCCAGGCCTCCAGGCCAGGGTCCCCGGGGGCGAGAACGAGAGCTCTCGGTGTGGCTCCAAGGGTCCCGGGCTTGGCTTACCGGTGGAGCAGCCACCTGTCCTCTGGCAGCTCCCAATGCCCTCAGAGATGGGACCCCAAGCCCAGTGGTGAGAGCTCCAGATACACCAAGGATGCGGGCCAGCACGAGGGGGCTGGGCCGGGGACTCGGGGATGGAGGAAGACACCCGGGTGTGTCCCGCTCCGGCTGCTTGTCTGCTGGAGGACCTAACCCCAGAACTCGGTGACCTGAGATGGTGTGCTGGATCTCGTGATTAGCGTGGGTCAGGGACTCAGGCGGGGCTTCGCTGGGTGATTCCTCACCCCAGGAAGCTGGTGGGGGAGGCTGCACGCTCGGCCAGGCTAAGGTCAGGGCTCGGGGGACTCCCGCACTCCTCCTGTGCCTCAGGTTCCCCCGGAGGGTCCCCTGAGATGGGACGAGAACGCAGCTGTTGCCTGATGCTTGAGCCAGAGGCCAGTCGCATCCTTCGATCACATCCTGCCTCATCTGCCACACTTGATTGGTTAAAGTAGACCGGGAGCCACCTAGATTTGGGTGGCGGGGGGTGCCATGCCCAGCGCCCTAGGGGGTGCAGGTCAAAGACACCGCAGCTGTCTTTAACCCCTCATACTCCAGCTTCATGGCGAATGGAATGAGCAGCGTGCCAGAGGCAGGAAAGCGTGGGGACTGAGCGGCAGGCTGTCCCGTCCTTGTCGGGGACAGATGCATTCCGAGGAAAGTAGCCCCAGGACAGACACTTTCTCACCGCGGGTGGCCAGACCATTCTTCTCATTCTTCTTCTCTGGTCACCCTCAGCCCCCCGCCCCACATGAGGGCATGATTTCCGGGCTCCAGAAGAGCGGCAGAGTAGGAGTCCCCACGGTCCCCAGAGATGCACTCGCTGCCAAGACTGTGCCCGCCGAGTGTCCGCAGGACAAGATTGGTTCTGCCCTAGGCTGCAGCGGGGAGCGTGGAGGAAGGGAGCCAGTCCGAGAACACGCGAGCCCTGCACCTGCCTCCTCGTGGGCAACGGGACTGCAGAGAGGACCCATGGGGACTGAGTAATGGCCCCAGGGGACAGCCGGCCGGAACGGGGAGGGCCCCGCCAGCAGGGCATACCATCACCGTCACTGTTTTGGTGTAGATGCCAACAGGTTCCTGTTCAGCCTCCCGAGTGAAGTGTGTGCAACAGAGTTCGAAGTGTGTCAACAGTGGATGCCCCTCGGAGGACGACCCTGTGGCCCTCGGGCTTCTCGCTCACGCGGGTCCCGTGACTCCAGTCTCTGCTCTGGGGCTCCTCTCCCGTCCCCCGCCCCCTCGCACCAGCCTTGCTCCTGATCCCCGCACACACGAGCTGCACTCTCCCGACAGACCCGTCCTGTGTGTAGACCCCCCTCTGGTCATTTCAATCACTACCACTTGTACCAACGCGTCCCCGCGCACCTGGAAATCGCAGGCAGAGTGGCCCAGGCACGCAAAGACGGCCGCCGAGCTGGCCGAGGCTTCCAGAGTTATCCACACTCAGGAGGACCGGGGATGTGCGGGGACGGCTGCGGGAGACAGGCCCCCCTCGCAACGGCCTCGAAAATCATCCTATGTCCTGTGGCGTTTCCTTGCAGTGCACAACCCCCCTGTTCCTCCTTGGGTGTCCGTGATAACGGCTGTGGCTTGGCAGACAAGCGCGCCCGGGGCTGAGTCCTGCGGCAGGTGCTCTGTTTACTTCAGCTGTTTTCTCCCCCTCCCTCCGTGGAAGCACAGCAGAGACAGTGGATTTATTTGCTCTCAGGATACCGAAGAACTCAGGCACAAAACACCTTGCCTTGCGTGCGGTCTTGTGGACTTATTTGTCTGTTTCCACAGAATGTGTGTTCTACCGAAAAGGAAATCCAAGAACCGGCCCTGCGGGAATACTGGGAGGTGAAGGCGCGCGTGCCTTCCCGAACTTGCAGGAGGGGAGGGGTGCTGCTTCTGTGGGACCTGCTCAGTGCGGCTCCCGGCGCCCCGTGCCCCAGCCTCCACCTGCCTGGGGGCCGCCCCAGAGAGCCACACACACCAGGGCGATGCAAGGGGAGGCGGGAGGTTCCGTCCAGTCTTGGGGGCACCTTTGAATCCCCTTTTCCCTGCCAACGGCCTCCCGCCCAAAGTGCTGTGGTGCAGGACAGTGGCCAGAGATGGGCCCCCACGCGGCCCGGGGGTGTGAGTTGGCAGACCTGTGGCCACCACTCTTCCATCGCCATACTTAGGGGGCAGCTGGGGCTGAAGGGGTTAACGCAGGGTGCTCTCAGGATTGGCCAGCGTCCAGAGCCAGGCGCCGAGTCCAGCCATTCTAACCCTGACCACACTTGAATTCACTCTCAACCTCTGGGCTGGAGCTTGGGCACCTCTTTGTTCAGATTTTCGGGGTGATCCCCAAGCACCCGCTGCCCCCGGCGGATGGAGGTGACACGTGGAAGACCTCAGGCTGGCCCTGCCGAGATACCTCCTTGGGATTTGGCGACCCCAGTTCCGACTGACCACTCAGGGCACCCAAGGGTGACAGGGTGGTGTGGTCTGGGGGCATGTGAATTTGGAGTTTGTCCTCATGTCCGTTCTCACAAAAAAAACACAACGCAAAGCACAACACAATTCAGAGAACCTGGGGAGATGGCCAGGCCTTTGCGCTCCTTTGTCTCTGGAGGTTTGTGCTTCTGAGCCCCAGAACGGGCCTGCTCTGAGTCTTACCTGGAAAAGTCTGAACTCACGGTGGGGTTCTGTTAATTCATCCTGAGGGAGTGGGAGGGGGGAACATAGAGTGAGAGCCTCTGCTTGGGGGCAGACCCGGGGGGCCAGGGGGTGAGGGAGAGAGCCCACGGTGGGGCAGGGACTGTTACAAGGGGTCCTGGAAAGGGCAGGGTTTCATGGGGTTCAGGAGCTTGGACGGCAGGCTCCCAGCCCAGGCCCGCGGCTGTCCCCACGCAGGCTTGGGCAACGGGGCGAGGTGTCCACTGTGACCGCTGGCGCCAACTGGTGCTCACAGGACCTGCCCCTGATGTTCCCAATTGCTTAGGACTCCAGGGACTGTGTACTTCCTGGGGCAAAGTGTTTGGTCGTGTCCGGTGAGGCTGAGCAAACACCTCCTCGCACGCTCCACGACCCGGCCATCCCGTTCCTCGATGCACACTCGAGAGAAATTAGCGCGTGTACTCACCAAAAAACATGAACAAAAAGACAAACACACTGTGGTCCAACCACCACGGAACAGTATTCGGCCATACAGAGGAGGACGGCTGGCACCTTCTGGCAAGGATGAGCCTCAGATGCGTCATGCGCGGGGAAGGAAACCAGAGTCGGGCTGCCCGGTCGACCGCTCCGTTCACGCGGACTACCCAGAGCAGGGGGCTTCATGGACAGGACACAGAGGGTGGCCGGCCCGGGGCGGGGGCTGGGGCTCGGGATGATGCACTGCATCACCAAATGGCACGGAATTCCTCACTTTGGAACGACTGGTTTTATGTGGCGTGAATTTCACCTAAATGAAATTTGTAAAAACAGTTTTAAAGAAAAAGCTTGCACTTGACTGCTTTACCCATAGCAGTCCCAAACCAGAGATGACGCGAACGTCCACCAGTCCCAGCACGAAGTGCGCTTTACCCACACGCTGGCATTCTACCCGCGAGGGCAACAGATGCTTGTTCAGTCTCGGTGGATTCTCGCAAGCCGGGACGTGGAGCGCGTACACCGTGGGAGTCCGTGCCTGTGAAGGTCAAGGACACACCGCATCAACCTACGGCAGCGGAATCAGAAGAGTGGGGGTCTCTGGAGGGAATTTCCGGCGGGTGAAATGCTCCCTGTGTCGCTGTGGGGCAGTGCCATGAGTATATACAGTCGTCAGGACGAATCGAGCTGCGTCCTTACCACGAGGGCTCCGTGCTGCATGTAAATGATACTCCAGTAAAAATCCCCATCCAAAGAAGGGGACTGGATGGATCCAGAGAAATGGAAGCAGCCGCCGTTGTAGGCGGACTCACCAGCTGCAGCCGGCTGGACGCTCACACGCTGCTGCCCTGGACCCCCCTTCTCTGCGGGCAGCAACTCCCGCGGCCCTCGGCCTTCTCTGCCTCCACACAGCTCCGTCATTACCTGCTGGGTGCATCTGCCCCCAGCAGGTTTGAGAGCCCTCGGGGGCAGGACTGGGGCTCACTCCCTGGGTGGGGGTGTCCATGGCCTGGTGGTGTCGGGCCACGGATGCAGTGGGGGTCCTCATGCTCACAGTGACCTCGGGGGTCCCTGCCAGAGGTGGCCGGCAACCAGACTGCTCGGCATCCGCCCATATGCCCACAGGAGCCCGGAGGAGGTGTCTGGACCTTGCCTAAGTCCTCTGTCCATGGGCAGTGGCTTCCTGGCCTCACTTAGCCAAGTACCACCACCTCCTAACTGTAGGAAGTGTTCTCGCCTACAGTCGCCCAACGTGCTAAGACCTTGACCCCAGGAGGACTCCCACGGGACCCTTGGCCCCACTCCAGGCTTTGGGGCAGGCCTCTGGAAGCCTGGACAAGTGTTTCCTTGACTTTCCTGGACTCCCGGCCCTGTGAGCATGCAGACTGTGACTCAGAGGGCCTGGGGGTGGGGGTGGTGGGGTTGGTGCTGATGCTCTGCCCTCTGAGTTTGGGAGTCTGGAAGGTCTGGCAGGAAATGACACATCTGGGTAACAAATGGGGAACATGCATGTTAGATACGTACCGTGAACCAGCTTCTGCACGCAGGAGCATACCTAAAACCGAGGCCCGAACCCAGCAAACAGGGGCTCCGGGTCACATACGTGGGGCGGGCTCCCACGCTCCAGGCTCTGAGCGCTCTCCCCATCAAACCCCCGCCCCCCACTCTACCCAGAGCTTCTGCATCTCGCTGTGTGTCTGGAGCCCTGCGGGGGGCCCATGTAGCTCCGCCCGCCCCTGACTGGAGACAGCATGGGAAGCAGCCAGCCCTGCGGGGCCAGGAACGTTCCCACTGCACCAGCCACAGTTTCCGGTGGGCTATTCTTAGACTCCTATTTTGGCCCCTTTGAAGCTCATACCGACCTAACAGTCTAGTTGGAAAGGGCGCCACCCTGGGACTGGCTGCCTGTTCCATGTTCCACCCTGAGGAGAGTCTCCACCCAGAATCAAGGAGAGTAAATGTCCCCAGCTGGGGCCACAGGCTGGCCTCGGTTCCTTCCAGGCCCTGGCAGGTGTCTGAGGAGCCCAGCTCCCAGGTCAGGTCCCATGGGGGTCAATGCTGGATTCTCTTTCACCTGCCAGGTGTGCGGGCCCGCTGGGGTCCTGTGGCGGCCCCAGCCCCCCTGGGTCCCCTCTGCAGCCCACGCAAGGCTGAGGATGGGGTCTGTGTGGGCCTGGGCTGGCCGTGACTTTCTGAGTGCTCTGCCCATACGTGGATTTTCCCTCCAGGTTCCTGCCCTTCTTGCCCCCAGGGGAGGACTTGTGACCATACAGACAGTTGGGCCCTGCCCCAGGGTCTCGGGATTCAGTAAGTTTGGGGTTGAGCATGGGATGTCCCTGTCTCTCCTGATGCTGCAGGTCTGGGGCCCACACTCTGAGAACCGCTGGTTTGTGCCAAAGGGTCTCAGAATCTGTGTGTGGGGGGGCATGCCCGGTCTCTTGGCGGCTACAGGCTGTATCTGAGACTTGCGGGAGTGTGGGCTGTGGTCCCAGAGATGCCTGGGCTCCAGCTTCCTATCCATCCTTTCCTGAGAGATGACAGCAGGCTGCTTCCTTCCACCAGACCTCAGTCTTCCAATCTGCAAAATGCGTTAACATTTGCATCTCTAGGGTTGTGACCGCGTAGGGACCCCGGGCTTCCCCGTGTGTTCTCCGGGGCTGGGTCCTGACCCCAGTGTGAGCTGACAGCAGCTCCCTGGGGGAAAAGCCATTTCTGGCGTTGGGGGTGAGCCCTTTGGCTGTGTGCCCCCAGCTTTGCCTGGACTGCCCTGAGCCTCAGTTGCTCTCTGGGAAGTGGGAGGCTACGTCTCTCCAGCGCTTATCCTGCTGCTCGGAAGCCCCTTGAGCTGGTAGCTTGGGAGCTTGCCAGGGTGGGGTGTTCTCTGGGACCCCTGTGAAGGCTCATGTGGTCTGAAGCCTCCTTCCAGTGCCTAAACAGGGTGAACTCAGGGCACCCCGGCCCTTCCTGAGAGACTCCAGACCTCTGGGAGTGAATTCTGCAGAATTTCTTGGCGGGAGCACTGACCGGGAAGTACCCGGTTTGGGAGAACTGCTCGAGTTTGTTTTGGCACGTGAGGCAGCCTGGGTTTGCTTTGCCTGCTCTGGACTCCCCGCAGTCGGCTGCCTCCCTGTTTCTCTGGAACAAGGCCTTTCTGCCCGGCCCGGGCTCTCTATCCTCCCACACGGCGTCCTGCAGTCTCAGATACCCGTCCTGCACACGGTAAGCGGCTGTAATTCAATCAGTGCCGGAGGGACAGAGGCCACTCACAGGGCAGGGTCCGACGTGTACCAGCCGGGCCGCCTGCTGCGGGCTTCCCAGGAACCCTCCCCTCCCGGGCTACTGGCAAAGGGCTCCGGCGGGGGGGCCTCCTGGGAAAGCCTACCTTGAGTCATCCGGCTCCAGGACCAGGGGCTGGAGGGCAGAGGCCGGCGGCTCCCAGCATTAGGGCTGGGGAAGTGAAATGAAGGAGGAGAAGCCAGGATGGATGGGTCTCTCCTCCCAGAGCGAGCTGGCCCGGGGGTGGGCATCGGGGCACTCTGGGCTGAGGCCTGACTTCCACGAATGGAAACACTCCTCCATGAAGGGACACATCAGCTGGGTGGGGGTCTTCCCATTGTTCCCATTGTGTGAAAGCCGGGGTCTGAGCTCCCAGGCCCAGCGCTCAGGTTGCCAAGTTCATCAGGACTTAGACGTGACCTTCCAACCCAGGCTTGTTTGGGTTTACTTCAGGGCTGGAGTCCAAGGCTCTTCACGACTGGGACCCCCGGAGCCACCTGTGTCTGAGGGACATGGGCAGCTCCGTGCCCAGCTCTGCATCTGCTCCCAGCCAAGTGAGTGCCCCCAGCGCCAGCGAGAAGCCCCCCTCTGTGCCCTGAAATCCTGTTTCTAACAGAAGCTCTTTCTTCTTCACCTTCTGCAGACAGATTAAAAGCACCCAGGGGTTCTTGCACCTGCTCTTTCTTCTCTGCTTCTCTGTCTAGGAAGACGCCATCAGCGGCCCCGAAAGTCATGCTGCCTGCAGAGCACTCCTACCTCCAGAGACGCTGAGATTCTGTTCGGGAATCCCCGTCACCCTGTGCTTCCCATCCGCTGGGGCCACACGCACGGCAGACCAGGAGATCCAGCCCGGCGGACCCCGGCATGAACGCAACCACTGCTTTGTGCAGGAAGGCCAAGGCCCTTCCATGCTTATGCTCTGTGGTCCCTGGGGGATGTCTCCCTCTGGTGTCACCGAGGACAGGAGGCTTGTTTGGGGGCAGAAGCATGCCTTTGGACGTTCAGGCCCGGCTGCCGGGCCCCCTCTGCTGCTCTGACAGGTTTGGCGGGACAGCAGAGCTGGGGCTGAGGCTGGGCCAGAGGGGGACAGCGGGACCAATTGGCCCAGGAGCCAGCAGGGCCCCAGAAATGCAGCAAAGGGGCACACATCTTCTGGTGGCGGCTGCCGGTCACGTGGGGAGGAGGTCCTCCCCGCTGGCTGCAATCACAAGACCCACCCAGCTCCTCTCTCCTGCCTCGGCTTCCCCCACCTTTGAAACGGAGATAAATAAACCTGGTAGCTAGTGTCTGTGGTCACCGTAAGCCCTGGGTGACGCAGTCCTGAGAGTCCGGCACATCCTGTGTTTGCAGCGGTCAGTAGCTGTGCCCATGGGGCAGGGGACGCTCCCTCCAGGCTCCCACTGGGGACTCACAGGCCATCTGCCCCCATCTTCTCCCGCCCGTGATCGCCAAGTGGACTGCCCTCCCCCGTGTGTCTCTTCACAATGAAAGGACTTGTCAGTAAAACTGAGTCTCAAGCTCTCCGTAGACACGTAAGCCTGGTCTAAATTGGGAGGAAACTGGAGGGCATCCCACGGACTTTCCAGTGGCCCTCGTGCCTCCAGCAGGTACCAGAGGAGGAAACGGGAGTCCTGGTGGAATGTCAGTTATGGCGGAGAATGGAATGGCTCAGGAAGCTGGGCCTTTCCCCGGGAGAGGGGCCCGCGGGGGAAAGGCAGTACGGTGGGGCTGCTGAGCCGTCAGCCGGTGAACGTCTGAGCCCGAGTCCGGCTGCTCAGTGCAGCCTCGCAGGGCATGGCCGCTGTGGCGCGACTCACAGGGACACCCACGGAGGACAGGAGCAGCCTCGTGCAGGTGGTCCTACGAGGAACACGCAGGAAGGGCCAGCAACGAAGCCACCACGTGGAAGAATCTTGAAAACCCCATGCCGAGTGAAAGAAGCCAGACGCAATGGGACAAACACGGAAGGATTCTATTAACAGGGAATGTCCAGAGCAGGCCAATCCGCAGCGGAGGGAGGCAGAGGAGTGGTCGCCTGGGGCTGGAGGGGGGGGGGGCGTTACTGGCTAAGGGGGAAGGGGTGTCGCTTTGGGATGATGAAAATGTTCTAAAATCCAGTGGTGGTGAAGGTCTCACTTCCCCGTGAATATACTGAAAACCATGGCGTTGTGCGCTTCGAACAGGCGAATTGCATGGTAATGAATTATATCTCAGTGAAGCCGTTATCCTTAAGCAAGGAGCCTGAGACTTGATCAGCACTTGTGCGGGGCGCTGGGAACGCTCACCCTGCAGGCGCTCCGTGCAAACGGCTCTGGGCAGCCCGGGCATTGGAGCCTCGGCCTTCCGAGGTACCGGGCAGAGCAGAAACTGCTTTACTTTGGTTCAACTGCGACTCCTCACACTTCGAAGACCTTCGTTAGGGCAGCACCTGGTCACACCACACCGAGGTCCTGCAGGCCGGCGCTGCCTGCCCTGGGAGGGGCGCTGGTTCCGGGAGCACTTGACTCCTTGCCAAGCTGCCCCGACCCCTGACCGGACCCTGGGAGCACCCCACAGCTCCCCAGCAGACGCCCACAGCCCAGGGGCCCTCGAGGGGCCCTCTGTCCTGCGTGAGTTCCGAAGGCACAGACTGTCAAAGGGAGAAGGGTGTCAGCGGCTTGGAACCATGGAATGTTCTGGATGCCAGCCGTCAGAGGAAGCGGTCTGAGTGCACAGAGGGGCTGACGGGGTCGGGGGCGAATGACGCCGGGGGAGTGCGGGTGATTCCTGATGGAAGTACGGCCTCAAAGCACGCAGGTGGATGAGCTGTCCCAGGCTGTGCTGAGGCTTGCCGGGCCCCTAGCTCAAGAATCCAGAGAAGGGATTGTCCTGCCAGCCACCTGCCTCCTGGCTCGCCCCCGGCACGAGCATTGTCCCCCCCAGGACCAGGGCGAGGGCTGCTGACAGCTTGAAACTGACACCTCAGGCCCTGGCTCCGGGGAGGGCCTGGCGGAGGACACCGTCAAGGTCAACGTGTGCCTTTGGGCTGGAATCTGCGGATCCTCGGGGTCTAAACGGAAGCCCTCCGTGTTGCTGACGAGGGGGACTGAGGACCATGTTTTTCTGGAAAGAGGAGAGGGGTGGCTGATGACTGGCAGGTTTTCAAATGTGGGAATGGACCCGGTGGGAAGCAGCAGGACCAGCTTGTATTTCTAGAAAGGATTATATGATAGGGTGGGAGACACCAGACGGGCGTGTCCATGGGGGCGGCATGATCCTGTGCAGAGACCTGTGCCCCAGACCCCACCAGCACTGGAGACGTCCAGCCCAGGGAGCCCCTTTCGCCGCCACAGCACCTGTGGGTCTGAATTCTTCTGCCCTGCTGGTGCGGGCTGGCGCCATCAGATGCCCGGCGTTTCGGATGTGGTGCTGACAGGAGGGCCGGAGCCCGCAGTCAGCTGCCTTTCAGGGTCGGGGCCGAGTGGCCCTGAGAGCCGACCGCCTGCTGGGGAACCTGGCAGCCCCACGCTGCCACTCACGGGCGTTTGGGCCACGTGGACCTCCTTACTGGTAAGAGAACACACACGTAAAAGATACAACACGGAAGGGCTCACGTTTGGGTCCACTGCCAAAATCACTTTGCAGTGAAATCTCTGGACTGGGTGGATGGTATCGTCAAACTTGCTAGGTCTCTCTTCTAATGTCTGTATTGGGATATGAATCATTCAGAAGCAAGGTTTTCCCACTAGAGTTTGGCTCTCAAACTGTGTGTTTGTCACTGTGTTAATGGGTTGGGAAATCAATGCAGCATGATTAATGTTTTATTAAAAGGTGGAATAGGATGGAGGTGGGTGGGGGGATGGGGTCACTGGGGGATGGGCATTAAGGAGGGCATTTGATGGAATGAGCACTGGGTGTTATATGCAACTGATGACTCATTAAATTCTATCCTGAAATTAATAATACACTATATGGGGACGCTTGGCTGGCTCAGTCGGTTAAGCATCTGCCTTCGGCTCAGGTCATGATCTCAAGACCCTGGGATCGAGCCCCGTGTTAGGCTCCCTGCTCAGCGGAGAGTTTGCTTCTCTTTCTCTTTCCCTCTGCCCCTCCCCATGCCCCTCCCATGCTTGTGAGCTCTGTTTCAAATAAATAAATAAAATCTTAACAAAAATACACTATATGTTAACTAACTTGAATTTAAATAAAAAAAGTGATATGTTTGTTTTTTGACAAAAAAAGTGAAATAGGATGAAATAGAGACTATCAGATTGCACCGGAGCCTCCTTTCTTCCCCCCAACCAACATAAAACCCAAGATGTTGTGATGCTCAGGCCCTGCCCATCTCTCTGAGGTGAGCGGGGGTCCCCAGCCCCTCACTCCTCACCCCCACCCCAGCCCTATCCTTGCTCTTCTCCTGTGTAGACAGCTTTCCCCCACATTGCAAGTGGCAATACTCCCCACTCACGTTGATGCTCAGATGTCACCTCTTCTTTTCTCTTTTTTTTTCTTTCAATATATTTTTTTTTACTCTTACGTTAATCCCCATACATTACATCATTAGTT
>NC_138382.1:2536092-2616598 GCF_054177405.1 Leptonychotes weddellii
AACAGTCTTGCACAATTCACAGCGCTTACCAGAGCACATACCCTCCCCAAAGTCTATCACCCAGCCACCCCATTCCTCCCACCCCACCCCCCACTCCAGCAACCCTCAGTTTGTTTCCTGCGATTAAGAATTCCTCATATCAGTGAGGTCATATGATACATGTCTTTCTCTGTTTGACTTATTTCGCTCAACATAACACCCTCCAGTTCCATCCACGTTGTTGCAAGATGTCCATCGACAGATGAATGGATAAAGAAGATGTGGTATATATATATACAATGGAATATTATGCAGCCATCAAAAGGAATGAGATCTTGCCATCTCTTTTTTTGAAAGATTTTATTTATTTGAGAGAAAATGTGTGAGCAAGCACGAGCTGGGAGAGGGGTAGAGGGAGAGGGAGAAGCAGGCTTCCCGCCGAGCAGGGAGCCCGATGCGGGACTCGATCCCAGGACCCCAGGATCGTGACTTGAGCCGAAGGCAGATGCTTAACGACTGAGCCACCCAGGTGCCCCCAGATGTCGCCTCTTCCTAGAAGTCACTCCTGACCCTGCTCCCTTCATCTGAACCCTTAACCCTACTTCATTTTTGAGACACTTATCCCCACCTCGTGTGCTATCACAGGTCTGTGATGTTTGCTGTGCTCTGTCTCCATCCTTGGGTTATCACCTCTGCCTGGGATGGGACATCATCTTCTCCGCTGTCTGCTCAGCAGCTAGAATGATGTTTGGCAAAGAGTAGATGCTCAACAAATATTTGTTGTTATGGAAGGATGACATTGGTAGCCATCCTTACGTCACTGAGTTGTGGGGAGGTCCAATAAAATAATCCAAGCTCAACGCCCAGAACATAGCACTCAGGAAATGCTGGGCATTATAAATGTTTTAACTTCTCTGAATCTTCAGGGTGTTCACTATTTTTAAGAATTTTAAATATGCCTTCCTGGGAAAGAAATATATCCTGCATTCCCCAAAGAGCTAGAGTTTCAGGGATGAAATCCTCGTACTTTTAAAAGCTGCAACTGAAAATGTCAGCACCCAGAGAAGACTCAGATGGACTGGAGGCTCTGATGTAGTTTCCAAATGCTCTCGCCCTGGGATCCCAACAGGGAAGTCAGTGTGGTCGTGCTTCCGTACTTTCTGTGGTTAGGAGAGCTTCGTATTTCTAAAGCAAAAGGTATTTCCACTATGCACTGAGTATTTTCAAATCCACAAATTCCTTGGGGTCTCCTTGGCTCATTTTTAAAGTGCTGCAAATTCCCTATTTGGAAGGATTTTGGGGAAAGGAATTCTGGATGCCAGGAGCTGCTACACATCACCAGAGAAATATTCCTCTCTCTCGTGTCAGCTTAATAATAGAAGCACTTCACATTCACACGTTCACACCAAACTGGACTCTGCAGTCATGGCCTGGTCTTGGAAGATGCGTTTTACCTGGGAAAGAGCCAGGGTAGAAACTAAGGTGCCTGGAGAATGCACTAGAGGCTTCCCGGAACACTCCTGGTGCGAACATGTGGCCTTACTCATCGCTGGGCCAAAACAGTCTTGAAATAAGCTTACCTGTGGTTCTCCTAGCTCAGGTTGGCCTCTTAGGTGTGTGTGATGGATAGAGCTCACGGCGGAGCACCAGAGTAGACCGCATCCCGAAAAGAGCATGTCTGCATCCAGCTACCTAAGTCTACGCATATTTATGTGTGTGTGTGCAAGTGTCAGCCTGGGGGACAAAATACAGCTTTTGCTTCCACTTTGTCCTGCTAAAGCTTTTGGGAAAAAAAAATTCCTCAGACATTTAGAAAAACATACCTCCTTTTCCCTCCCTTAACTCTTCACTATTTGGTGGATGTTGTTTGCCTCCTGGTCCTATTCCCCACGCTTCACAGACACTTGGTATCGACCTCCTCCCGTGCCAGGGACCTGTGCTAAGTGCCTACATTTGTTATCACTGCTAATTCCCTTAGAAGTTCGGTGAGGTCGGTGTTATTAAGTTCACTTTACAGATGTGGACGGTGAGGCTCTCCCATGGTTCCGGGGCCAGGAAGAATGAGGTCTCTGGCACTGGAAGGCACCCCTGCAGCCTGGCTTCTGCGGGACCTTCTGGGGAAGCAGGCGGGAATTCCTGCGAGGACCCGGACAGCCCATCTGGGCCACAGGTGTATCTCCCTTTTGCAGGAAGCAGAATGCTGACCACCTGGGAGACGGCTTCTCCCACCCCCTCTTGCCTCTTGTGTTTGAGAGCATGTCCAAGGGCTCCTGGAACCACAGCCCGGAGAGGTGATTTTGCAATTGCACCTCGGGAAATTGTGGGACGCTAGAGGCTATTCCTGGAATTGATTTGATCTGTGTACCAGTGCCAGGGCCCCGACCTGCGGGGAGGACGTGGGTACTGACGAGAGGTGCCCAGGCTCCAAGAAATCAAGGGACATCTCTCGGAACTCTGAGCCCACCAGGGACCACTCAGACCTAAGCTAGCTATGGTCCCGGGACAGATGAGCACTGTGTCTCCCAGGCCCTGGGCTTCTTTGGGGTGGGGACAAGTCCTAAGAACAATGAGGGACTGGGATTTTAGAAAGAATGAAGGGGAGTGTTCAGTCTGGCCCATGACATGGCCAACGCCTTTGACATGATGACCTGGGCTTGAGACAGTGTCTAAGAACACATCAGATATCCTCCCCAGGACTGTGTTTCAGAGGTAGGGAAGGTGGTCAGTGTGTTCATGATCGAGGGGGTACCAGGTCCTCCATCCTCCATGGGACCGAGAGTTCCAACAACAGATCCTATACGAAGAGGCCCCCGAAGGTCACTAGGGGCAGCTGGGGAAGTCATCTCCGACAGACAGAGTAGCTCGTGCTTGCTGTGGTCTTGCTAGGACACAATGACAGCCTGATGCGTGTGGGAGCCACCTCCAGGGCACAAGACTTTCACTGGATCATTCAGGGAGATGGAAAAGACTTTCTACATTCAAGTTGTACCAATTTTATTTTTCCAAAGCCTTTGTGGACCTCTCCATCCTTGCTGCTGATCTTAGAGCACCCAGCCCCAGCCCTTGACCACCTGTCACCTCACAGGAGAAGTCAGGACAACAGCGGTGTTGCTGGAAGACATCCTCTGTGATGGACTGAGTTGTCATGGCCTCAAGTCCTCATATTGAGGCCCAAACCCCCAGCACATCAGAATGTGACTGTGTTTGGAGACAGGGCCCTTCAAGAAGTGATGAAGGTAGCTGAAGTCACTAGGGTGGGTCCTAATCCAACATGACTGCGGTCCTTACAAGCGCAGGAGATCAGGACAGAGGGACAGCCACACGAGGACACGGCAGAGGACAGTCTACACTCCAGGAGAGAGGCTTCAAGGCAGATCAGCAGTGCCCACGCCTGGACCTTGGACTCCCCTCCTCCAGGCCTGGGACACAATAGATTCTGTTACTCCAGGCACCCCGTCCGTTACAGTCACCAAGCAAGCTAGTAGACCTGCCGTGTCCCAAGTATAGGAGACTCCAAAGGGTCAGAGCAGAGGAAAGGATGGGCCTCCTCCCCCAGCCAGCCCTGCGAGTGCTGGGAAGGTGCCCACGTTCCTCCTTCTTTCTTTCTCCTGCAACATCCCCAGATGGGCAGCGGCCCCAGTGGCTTCTAGCTTCTTCGGGGAAGGGACCAATCTAGATGGAGAGAGAGCGTGTGGAGCTGAGGCTGAGAGCCCCTCCCAGCCTCCACAAGGTGGAAAAGACACATCAAACCAGCTGGGGAGGAGTGCCTGTCTCCAGGAAGGCCCTGGCCTCTGGCGGCAGACGGCCTGCGGCAGAAACACTTGAGCGGGGGCCTGGCGTCCCAGAATCTGAGGGCCCGAGCTCCAGAGTCTTTAGAAAAGCAAACAGCCGGCGTGGAGCTCTCTGCTGTGCAGGCTTCCAGCCCAGGCGTTCATGAGCGCGGCGTGGCCTGCCTGAGAATAAATAATCCCATCGGCGCTTCCAGCGGTTATGAAGCTTGAGAATCAAACTTACAAGATTTTGGGTTTTTTTTTTTTTGGATAACTTTCAAATTTCATCTCCAACGACTGCAGTAACAAAATCCCAGTGGGTTCTGCAGGGAGTGGAGCAACGCTTTAAGTAAACAAGATCCCCAGTTCATGTTCCAATGCTACTTGGGCCTGGGGAGGTTTTGATAGGAGAGGACTTGTACAGTCAGTCCTGAAATACAAACTGTTCTAGAAGCTGAGAGTCAAGAGCCCCAAAGACGCCGTTTCAATGCCTGGGAAGCCCTCCGGGGCGTCTGTCTCGAGGGCCACGGGCCACCAGCACCACCCCTGGGGCCGGAGCCTTGCCAGCCACTGCGTGGCCCCTCCTGATGACCTGTCCCCTGCACAGGCTCAGGCCAAGCTGGGGGCTACATTCCCACAGGACAGGACCTCCCAGCTGGCTACGGGATGTGGAGGACGGCACGGCTGTCCTTGATGGCCACACTCACTCCACTCACGTGCTGTCACACACCCAACGTCCCCAGGGCTGCAAGGCTCCAGGGTCCATCCCTCTGCAGGGGGGTCCGGGCCCCTGTGGGCATGTGACTCCAGGGATGGTGAAGCAGTGACCGCGGTGCAAGCACGGGGGTCCTAGGGAGTGCCGTCCACAGCCCCCCAAGGCCCCTTCCAGGCTTGACCCTCACGACGGGGAGCAGCCTTGGCGGTTAGGAGGGAAGGGGGTGACTGGCGGATGCCTTGGCCCTTTAAAAATACCGTTAGAATATCTCATTCCGAACTGAAATGCAATTTTTCCTGATTTAAAATTGAGCATTTTAAGTGAGAATTATGAGTGGAACTCCATCATAGTTTCATTTATTTGGCTCGCCAGGATGGGAAGAGTGTTTCAGCACGGATTGCCCACGGCATCTGTTCTGCTGGGGCCCGCAGGGCAGGGAGGGTGGAGGGGGTCTGCAGCCTGGCTGGCCAGGAGGAGGAGGGCATGGCCCAGGGAGGCTTGGTGGAGGCTGGGCTCTGTCCCATCAGTTCGAGCGAGGGCTGGGGACAAGGGCTGTGTGGGGATTTGAGGGTCACGGTGATCTTTGCAGGAGGCCCGAGGTTGCCGACGGCATGCCCAGGACCTGCTTGCCCAACATTTTGATTATGATCTGGCTCTTGGGGAAAAGTAAACTCAGGAGTCAGTGGGCTGCTGAGGCTTTGGAAGGGTCCATGGCAAAGGGGAGCGCAAGAGCTCCAGGACCAGGAGGCTAGGGGCCGCCTGTGCATGCCATGTCCCGCTGTCCCCCGCTGCGGCCCCTTTGGCCCTGTTGCTAAGCATGCCTCACGGTACTTGGCTAAGAAGTGTGCATGGGGAAACTGAAGCCAGAGCACATTTTTTTTTTTCCAGTCTTTTCCTTCAGGCTTTTGCAGAAATAACTTTCTACAGACAGGCCTGGCAAGGGACAGAGGCGTGTTTTGTGTGGAAACAATGGTTGCATTTTCCCCGGGAAACAACATCAGGTTACGAGGCAGCTTTGCTTGGCGGGGCCTCCCATGCCCGGCCTCCCCTCCGGGGCTGCCTCTCTAGCACCCGGTCAGGGTCAGGCAGGAAGAGAGCAATCCCAGCAACAGCGGGAAGCCGGGAAGCCAGCTGGCCTGCTCCTACAGGTCCCCAGCTTGCCTGCGTCCCAGTCCCGATCCCAGCCACTCGGCTCCCTCCCCTGGGAGAATGTCCTCGCTGCCCGGAACCCCAGCAGCCAGAATGAGGCAGGAAGCAGGGCTGGGACGCACCGTGGGGCCCTTCTCTGCCTGACAGCCGCCCTGAGGACAGACCTGAAGCTCCCCTCGGAAGGAGCGGGAGCGGGGGAGCGGGTGCTCCTCTCCCTTCTGGCTGGCGGGAGAGAGGCTTGGGAACCAGCTTTCAGTTTGCTTGCACTTGCCGGAGTCCCCGCTCCTTCTCTGGTTTTCTGCCTTTACCCCAGTGATCCCTGCAGCAGAGCCTTCCCTCCGACCCTCCCTCCGGGGCCCACCTAGATGCAGCCTCTGGAAAGGGTCTGCTCCCTTGTCCTCCCACCCCCACCCCTATAGGGATCTTGTGCCATTTCGCTGTTGTCCACAGTTCAAGGCACTGCCTTCCCCGGGCAGCAACCACGCAGAGGCTTCCTCTGGTTTTATTTTTTACCCCATTTATTCCCAAATCCCTCATTCCTGTGTCAACCCCACCTCCTAGAGGCACAAGCTCTTGTGGGCCGCGTGCCTGGATGAGGTACGTGGCTGGGTGCGGTGTTGTTTGGGTCTTTCTGTTTGTCTCCAGCCCACGTGGAATGCAGGTGCAGACCCCTGTTCTCTTACTTTGCAGGCGGCCGGGGGCTGCACCCGCCCCCTCCTCTACTCCTCTGCGCACACGGCATGCTGCTGACTGCTGGGGGTCCCGTCCCGCCCGCACAGAAGCCCTCCTGCAGGTCCGTCCTGGGCCGACTTGCCGGTGTCCCCAGAAGTGGAGTTTCCGGCCCCTCCGTGATGACACACTCAGCTTTCCCGAGCAATGCCTGGCGGCCTCGGGAGTGCTGTGCAACATGCGTGAGCGTGACGGTCCCCGTGTCCCCAGATCTTCCACGGCCTGCTGGCTCACCAGCTTCTGCCAGGCCGAGGGGCGCGCAGACCCAGACCGGCACCTCACCGCTGCTGTTGTGCTCGCGTCAGAGCATATTCATATTCAAAGCGATCACGATTTATATTCATTTAACTCTAAGGCCACATAGTTTTGAAGCTGGGTCATTACATGCCGACACACTCATTTCTTTAATATTTTACTTTTAGGTGATTGTAGAGAGACACGCAGTCGTGAGAAACAGATCCCATAGACGCCTCTGTCCGTTTCCCCTGATTGTCACCTAACTACAATGCGGGATGTCGTCACTTTTACAGGTAAGTGTATGTGTATGTGTGCACTTAGTTCTATGCAATTTTATCCCATACACGGATTCCTGTGGCCACCGAAGGTCAAGAGGGGGGACAGGTCATCTCTGCAAGGGTCCTGCATGCTCCATTTTATGACCCAAACCAGCCCACCACTCCTCTCTTCCATTTCTGCAATTTTGTCAGCTCAAGGGTGCTACAGAGACGGAATTCTATAGTGTGTAACATTCTCAGATTGCTTTCCGCTCAACATAACTTTCTTGAGACCCACACCCAGATTGTTTTCGGCTCACTCCCTTTGCTCATCTGTACCCACTATGTGGAGGGGCCACTGTTCACGCATCGATGGGGATCTGGGCTGTTTCTGTGGGTGTGGGCTAGCAAAGCTCTCTGCCACTCGTGTGGGTGTTAGGGTCAACCTAATTTTCCATTTGTCTGAGATAAACATCCACAATACAGTTGCTGGGCAGGGTGGTAAGGACATGGTTAGCTTTCTAAGAAGTTGCCGTGTCCCATTCCAGAGCGGCCGGACCCATTTCCCTTCCCACCAGGCACAATCCCGTTGCTCCACGTCCTCACCAACATGTGGCGTGATCACGGTTTCTCCCCTTTCCCTACTTCATGGGTGTGGGGTGCACCTGTCACTGGCCCGCTTCTGCAGCGCGGACGCTCTGCTCTCACACACCGGGCCACCCCCACCTTGGATCTCCAGGACTTTCTCACAGCTTTGCATTAGTGTCCCTCACTGTCTCCAAACACAGTGCCTGGAATACCTGGGGTTCCAGACAGTACCCCACGAAATTTGAAGAAAAATGCCTCAAAAGGAAGGGCTTTCTTCCTGGGGGGTGTTTGCACTACAACTAGCCACTCTGACCATGGGCGCTGGAGCTGGCCGGAGTCATGGCTCTGGACGACACCTCTCCAAAGGTTGTTGTGGGAGGGTGGATGGGACATGGGGAGTCGGCAGGACTCCCCCAGTCTGGGTGCGGAACCATGCCAGCACGAACACAGATACTTTCCTGAGTGCAGGTCGAGGGTGCATCGAAGAGAAGCATTGTGGTTACGTCCGGACTCCGATCCACTCTCCCTCCCGTCTGCTTTCTCTCCTCTTCTGGAGTGCCTGTGAACTGTTCTCTGGAGGGCAGCCTCTCTCCCAGGGCAGAGAGTGCAAACGGTGTCCTTGGCGGCTCAGAGCTGTGGGCACCCCGAGCCAGCACCCCCAAGTCGGTGCCCCCGAGTCGGTGCTCCCGTGAAGCCTGAGCATGCATTCGCAGGGGCCCGTCATGTTTCCTGCCTCCTGCTCCCACAGCCGGTGGGCTTCTAGCAAGCTGGGCAAGGCGGCCCGCTAACCGGTCGCTACTAGACTGAACTGGGAAGCCTAAGGCTACGGCAGGGGTTTCCTCTCACAGAGACAGGTGTTGGTGTTAGTGTTAGTTAGACACACTGATGTAAAAACTATGAAAAAGTCCTGGAGATCCGTTCATTTTACCCATTCGACCACAGTTCAATAACCGTAGGCACCGTGTTAGAGCCTGGAAAACAGCATCGAGAGAAGCAGAGAATGGGGCTGACTTTCTCGTGTCGGGGGACTGGTGAGTGACATCCAGGGCCACAGTGGAGGTGACGGGTTCAGACAGCGCTACATGCAAGGAGGGATGCCCAGCTGGGGGTTGATTACCTGTCTATGGAGGGAACCAGAAAAGCCTGTTTTAGAGAATCATGTCCGCTCCGAGCTTTGCAAGGTGGGGAGGCACAGGCCGTGAAAAAGCGCGGGGAAACATCCCTGGCGGTGGAGAATCAAGCACCGAAACCCAATCCTGTGTCAGGGTCAGCCTTGGTCTGTCTGAGGAACAGGAAGGGATCGTTGTGCTTGGAGCTGGGGAGCCCAGAGGGGAGTAAGCAGTAGATCTAAGAAGGGGGCAGCAAGAGCTGTGTCAGAGGGAGTCCGCGTTTCCCCAAGCTCAACACAAATCCATGGGGAGCATTTGACCACGTGTTTGTGCCACTTGGATCTGAAGGTTTTTCGGAGTTCCGTGCAGATGCAGGATGCAGGAGGCAGAAGGGAATTGGGGAGACCCGTTAGGAGCCTACTGGGGTGTTGGAAGCAGGAGACCATGTTGGCTGGGACTCACGTTAGCAATGCAGGTGGAATGAAAGGATGGGTCCGGGGCATATTTTGGAGCTGTGGTTGATGAGACTTTACATCCGTGAGTGAACAGAGGCCTCCAGGGCTCGGGGATGAACTAATTGAACGATGCTCTGATTTCCTGAGATGGTGAAAGCCGGGGAAGTCACAGACTTGGTGGGTGGAAATCCGGAGCTTAATTCTGCAGCAGTTGGCACGTCTATGAGGCCTGAGCTGCAGGAGGGTGCTCAGTACAGACGGCCATCAGTACCCGCACCGATGTGGGGTGTGGAGTGGTTCGGGGATGAAGATGACCACGGGGCGGTGGAGAGCGTGGATGTGAAGCCCGGTGGGGCTCCGGAACAGAGGAACGGTGTGCGGCTGGACTTGGGGCGGGGCGTGGAGGTCCGGAGGGGAGGGGACAGAGCCGAGGGACATTTTAGGACATCAGCTTTCAGGATGGTGTTGTGTTGGAGGAGAGGCGATAGGAATTGGGAGCAGGAAGGATCATCACCGGAAGGCCGTAAATTGTGGTTTGAAGCCCCAGATCAGGGTGAGGTCTTCTTCCTGCCAACTTAAATATGTCTCTATCTCTCTTAGAAAATGGCAGTTATTTTTGCTTTAATTATAGAAGCAATACACATTTATTATAAAATATTTGAAAAATGAAGAAAATAATAAGTCAAAATCGGACTACCCAGAAACAATAATGAGTAATATTGGATGTCTTTTCTGGTTCCCTCCGTAGACAGGTAATATGTTGTGCAACGTATTTATAACTTTTATTATATAATGCTTTGTCGTGGTTTTTAACCCCAATACATGGTGTATATTTTCCTACATCATTACACGCTCTTCCAGAAAATACTAGTCGGAGGTGTCATCACCTTCCTTAGAGTTTAAGAAGGGGAAACTCAGAGCTGCTCTGTGAAGTGTGAAGGCTGCGACCTTCACAGCACAGTGGCGAAGGAAATTGGTGTTTCTACGGCTGTTGTAAATATGAGTATGTCCCCTGCACACAATCTAAGCGAGCCGGCACCATACAGGAGAAGACAGGCAGAGCCTTGCGATGTAATGGGATGCGTTTCATGATTAAAAACATATGGTTTTATTAGCTAGGTTTGACCAGGGAAACAGAACTGCTTGGAATGAGATAGAATAAGGGGTGTGTGTGTGTCCGTTGCTGGTGCTTGGCCTGATGTCACCGCAGGTCTGCTTGAAGAACAGCTACACACACAATGGGAGAGAACAAGGCACAGCAGACCCTCTGGGGGGACGCTCGGGGGCCCCTAAGCACAAGCTGGGCCCACGAGGATGACGTGGACACCCACGCCTCTCTTACTGCATCTGACCCCAAGGACCGGCCGAAGAAACTGCTGTGCTCTGCTGTGAGCCTGTCCAATTACCTAGCTCAGCACTCTGGGAAACGCAGGGGTAAATGGCAAAATATGTGTGACTCAGTATAATGTAATCTGGGAGGCAAGGGGGAGCACTGAATGTTTAAGATTCCCCATTTAAGAGGACGATCTTGCTTCATTCTGCAGGACTGATTAATCTGTAGGGTTCAGACTGATTGATATTCTTGGCACAATGAAGAGCTGAGCCCTTCCAGCGATGTGGCCGCTGGAGCGTCCTGTGAGGTTCATCCACGTGAAGGGTGAGGAGGAATGCCTCGGCAGCAGGCAGACGAACAGAGTCACCTCCATGCGGAGACGTGAGTGACTGCAGATTTCTAGAGAGGACGTGGGGAGTAGGAAGTGTAGCTGGAACCTGTGTCCAGTTGGCAGGTAAGTGGGTGAGGGCGCCGTGGGGTCTTTCAACGAGCCAGTGCGCCGGGAAGAGCGTCCACGGAGCCTTTCAGAAAACATTACCTGAATGGACGATCTAGTCACGGGCTTCATCCGAGTAACCAGGCTGCAGCGGTCATCTGCACGAGGGGACGGTGGTGAGGATGGCGCGGCCACCTGACCGCGGGGTCCACGCTCCCACCTGCCCCGCGGTCAAGGCCGTGCAGGTGGGTGGTGCAAAACTGTGCAGCTGTCCAGAATCGGGAGATTAGGGACGCAGGGGAGGGGCGTGGGCTCCGACAGGAACTGGTGAGCTCAACACTCACTGAGGAAAGACAATAGGTATTGTCTACATTTTACAAAGCAAGAAAGAGTTTTCAGTAGCCTATTTAAAGTTATAAATGTGACCACAGGCAGGACTAAAACTACCCCAACCCTTGAGGAAACACATAGGCGCACACACAGACATCGGACGATGTCGAACACTGTCTCACCCAGATTTTGGTGAAAAAGAAATGCGCGTAGCCGTTGAATGTCTAAAGAGACTCGGATCTGCATTTATATTTAAGCAGCTGGAAATCAAAGACACGTGATCCAGTGTGGGTGGGATATAACTCAGGGCATTCTGAGATAGCTATCAAATGGAAGAAGGCATGCTCCTCTAAGTCATCGGATTCCAGGAGTTAAAATACACCGGAAATACATCTGACTCGTGCAGATTCTTCTCCTCCCAAAACCATGTTTCAGTGTGACAAGTTTCCCTCCATAACTGTTCGAAAAATTAACATTCTGGGAACTGTAAAAATATCCATGTCTATGGGATTGGTTAAACAAACTGTCCTGTCCATGAGATGAATTTTAAGCCACCTTTAAAGAAAAAAAGGTGTAGATCTGTTTGTATTGATATTGATGACATAGTATTAATTACCATAGAAAGTCAAGAGTATGGATTATATATATACGTAATTATTAAATTGTATAAAGGATGTGCGTATGTAAGATTTTGCATGAACATGTATTTTATAGAGGACGCAAGAAAATGTTAGTGCTGTGCTTCCTTCGGAGGAAAGGACAATTTTATCTTTCACATTATAATCCTCTGTACCTTTTGAATTTTTGAAAATCGGCATTTACTACTGTTTTTTTGTGATGTGTTTATTTAATCTCCCCCCACCTTTTTATTTTTTTATTTTTTTACGATTTTATTTATTTATTTGACAGAGAGAGACAGTGAGAGAGGGAACACAAGCAGGGGGAGTGGGAGAGGGAGAAGCAGGCTTCCCGCTGAGCAGGGAGCCCGATGCGGGGCTCATTCCCAGGACCCTGGGAACATGACCTGAGCCGAAGGCAGATGCTTAACTGACTGAGCCACCCAGGCGCCCCTCCCCCCACCTTTTTAAATTGAAGTACAGTTGATACATGATGTTACATCAGTGTCAGGTGCAACACAGTGATTCAACAAGTCTGTGCATTCATTGTGCGGTGCTCCCCACGAGAGTTGTTACCACCTGTCACTGGAAAGCCCATGACGGTACCATCGACTCGACTCCCTAGGCTGTGCCTTCCATTCCGTGACTTACTCCATAACTGGAAACCTGGGCCTCCCTCTCCCGTCCCCACCCCCTCCCCCCACGACCATCAGTGTGGTCTCTGTATTTATAGGACTGATTCTGTTTTGTTTATTCATTTGTTTTGTTTTTTAGATTGCACATATAAGTGAAATCATACGGTATTTGTCTTTCTCTGTCTGGCTTACTTCACTTAGCATAATACCCTCTAGGTCCATCCATGTTGTTGCAAATGGCAAGATTCATTTTTTTATGGCTGAGTAATATTCCATATCTCTATCTATCTCTCATCTATCTATCTATCTATCTATCTATCTATCTATCTATCTATCTATCTATCATGTCTGTCCCCAAGTGAAATACTGCCCATGCTGTTCTACAAACCCCTTTTGCAAAGAACACTCAACCTTCCATATCTTTCAAGCGCATCTGTCTCATCCTTTTCAATGTGTGCCTGGGATTTCCAATATGCTGGTAGGAACAAACATTCTTGGAAAATCAGAAAACCTTCCTGAAACACTGGCGAACGGTGACTTTGAAATTGCTTCCCAGGGCAGAGAGGAGCCGGGTGGTGGCGCTCTGCACGGCGGGGGTGGGGGTCCCAGGTGAGGGGTCTGAGCCGAGCCGAAACCCTGCTACCCGTGGTTTCCCTCTGCCCAGCAAGGACTCCAGGGAAACTCCCTCCCTGCTGCTCTCCTGGCATTTCTCCTCCTTGTATCCCAAGCTCGTGTGTGTGTGTGTGTGTGTGTGTGTGTATGAAATAATTGCTAACCCAGTGGTAGAAAGCCTTTCTTGGAGTCTGCCAGCCCCCGGGTGACCAGACAGGGAGGAGACCGACTCTGAAGCCACCGACATTATTGCTTTGAGAACAAACTTAGGTGCTCCGTCAGCTCCGTCTGCCGTTACAGACCAGACCGCAGAGCCCACAGCACAGGACACGTGGTCATTCCTCCTGCCAGGCTGTGACCCTCAGAAGACTGACCCCACCCCGGGGCAGGGGCATCCAAGAGGAGCCCTACGGGTCACTCATCCAGCAAGCCTGCATTAGGAGGTTTCACGCCTGTGGGTCCCTGCCACAGCACACAGCTCTTCCCCACGAACACGGTCCTGCCTCCCCTCGGTGACCGAGGGTCAGCAGTGCGCCAGGTCACAGTTCAGCAGGTCACAGCAGGTCATGGTTCCTACTGGGGTCACCCGGCCACTCTTACTAGTTCCTGCTTTTATTCTTTATCTTTGCCGTATCCAGCTCTGGAAATGAGGGCTTTTCTCAGCTCACTGACTCCGGTTTCACGTTCTGCTGGGCAGGAAGACAGCGGGTCACGACTGGGAGTCAGGAGGACCCCGTGGCTGGGGACAAGAGGCATCGATTCCTTCCTCCCGGAGCCCTCCATGCAGATGGAGAGAAGAAGAGGGAATACGCTGCCCTGTGGGGCTCTGCATCCTTGCTGGAGCCTTCCTGAGCACACTGGCAGGACAGATCCACCCCGCTCCCCCGAGCTCGCTTCCTGCCCCCGAAGGACTTGTGGACATGGAGGGGCCCCAGGGCAACCCTCCTGTTTGGTGGTTTCTTAATCGCTTGTGCTCATGCTGATCCTTGTGTGTGGACCATGTGATAGACCTTGTTCTGAGACTTTTTTCCACTAAAAGTGTACTGTGAAACTCAAAGCCTTCCTTTTTCTTTTTACTGATCGGATAATCTGTCACAGCATGGACGGTCATGAGTCACTCATTCACCATCCCATCGACGGGCGTGCGGGGCTGCTAGGGTCTTCCTCTGCCAGGGTTGGTGTGGAGACCGTCCTCACTGACGTCTGGTAAGCACCTGCTCGTGTTTCTAGAGAGTCGATTGAGGACTAGAAGTGCAGGGCCCGAGGAGCTTAGCACCATCCTGGGAAGCGGCAGGAACTGACCTCCCCACTCATGGCGCACGAGCTGTTTTCCTACGTTCTGACCCACATAGCTGGTTACAATAATGAAAGGTTTTGCCAATCTGCTTAATGAAAAATGACACCTCATTAATTTAAGCAGAGCTTCCGTGGGACTGGCGAGGTTAATCATCCTGGCACGTGACCACTGGTGTTACCAATGGATCCCTTGCGAATTTGCACACCTCTCCCCTTTGCCGGATCTTTCTTATTAATTTATAGGAGTGTAGGGATCATGCCACCCACGTTGTCTCTATTCAATGCATAAGGATAGTTTTCGGTCTGGCTTTTAAAACACATTTTGTTGATTGTGTTGGAATTGGTAAAATGTTAGATTATGTTAGTTATTTAAATTTGTAAAAGTTTACATTAGAAAGACTGTGAATTTGTTTCCCACCTGGTTTCTGGGTGTCCCGGTCTGTTCAGAAAGGCCCTCTTCCTGTTTATTTCTAGAACGTAGCGCCCGTTATCTGCCCACCTCGCTGCCCCGTTTCTCGGGAACATCAAGGACAGAGCACAGGCAAGGTTGCTCTCCTGCAGAGCCGCCTCTGGGGACCCAGTCACGGTATGACCTCACTGCTTTTGAATTTTCTTTCCACCAGACCCTGTTCCTGGGTGTGGTTGCTCCTTCCCCCTGTTATGTTCTTCCAGGCTCTGCAGAAAAAAAAAAAGGAATTCATGGACCAGGTTCCTGTATGAAGGCCATTTGGAAAATTCATGGGCTGTTTTTGGGAAAGTGTTCTGCCTTTTTTCTAAATAAGGGGAGAGAAGACAGGATGATTAATCCAGGCGAGGCCTCCCACAATCTGGGAATTAATTCTTCCAAATTTCTCTTGGGCTCAGGAGGAGTGTTGGCCTGGTGAAGGCATGACTTCAAGCCTGGCCCATGCCGGCACCCTGTAGGTGGCCAGGCTCAGCGCGGGCTTTGCAGTGGGCCCTCCCCCAAGCACTGGCCTGGGAGCTGGACCCTGCCCCACCAGTGGCTCCACTCCCATCCGCAAAGGTGATTTGGCCAGACTCCATCAGTGCTTTCCTTTCAGGGTAAAATGCACAGAGGTAGGAAACCTTCATTATGCGCCACTGTTTTCGGCTTGGAAAAAAAATGTGAAGGTCAATGTTGTAGATTTTTTAAATGATAATACCTTGTAACGTTGCTAAAACAGCCTGGCCCTTGAGGTGACCCTACACGGGGCGGGGCTCCCACAGCAGGCCCCCACACACCCTGAGCGGTATTGCTTACACCGGGGCGTGATCCGCTGTGCTGAGCATTCATTACGTCACGGTTTCCTTATTGCCTGTTTCCCCCCCAAACTGTGTTTCATGTTAGCCGTGGACGAGTAAGTCACTGTGGGGCGTCTAACGCAGGGAGCCCCGTGCCTGGGGGTCCCCTGCCCATCCCTCCACCCCGGGGGGGAAACGTGAGGTCTGGCCTGCCCCCCAGCTGGCCCCACTGTCCCATGCCCCCTGGCTTCCTACTGTCCCGTGGGGTCTCCGGGACAGGAGCTGCTCCACCTGCAGAGTCCCCCCTGTGGGGCTGCTCTTCCCGCGTGTCCCCACGGTGGGCTTCTCTCCCCATTGCACGTCCTTCCGCAGCGTGGCTTCTCACGGCCTTCCCCGATAATCCTGCAGAGAGCTGCGGCCTCCCTCACAACTGTGACGCCTCGCGGGCCCCCCTGCACCCTGCTCCTGGCACCGGATGCATGGCTGACGCATCCCGAGGAGTGAGAGAATGGGGACACCTGCCTCCCGCGATTGTGGGCTGCACAGATGACGTCTGGGGAGAGTCCACACCACCTGGATGTGGATGGTTGGGGGAGGGGCGATGGAGGCCTCGAGCATCTCACCTCCAGACTCTTCTCTGGAGCTCCATAACTCGTTTCTGTCCCTTTACAGACATTTTTATGGAGCCCTAAATCCTTCTTCTTGCTCTTTGACGGCCCCCGCCCCGTGCAGATGCCCACGCCGCCAACCACACTGAGAGCCCGAGGCCCTCCCTCTCCCTTTCTATCAGTTGCAGCCCCGAGCGAGCCAGCCCCTCGGCATCACACAAGCCCACCCCCTTCCCGGACCCAGAGGGGCGCATGCAACAGAGTCAGCATTCACGCTTCCATGCCGGTTCCCACTCCCACTGCTGTTGTGCGTGCGGGAGCGGGTGGGACGCCCGGGTTCCACCTTCACCTTTGCGGTGAGGACAAGAGCTCTGCACTTAACGTGGAGCCCTTCTCGGAGGGTCGAAACCTCATCGATGAGAGCGTGTGTCTGGCACACAAAAGGAGCTCAGTCAGCAGGAGACAGTGGAAATTAGGGTTAGGGTTCCCCAGCCGGGGAGGCACCTTCTTTCACTGCCCACCCCGACCTCCTGCCCAGCCTATGCCTTACACCGCAGTCGGGGTGCAGAGCGGGCTTTGCACTGTGCCACCACGCCTCTCCTGGGGTCCTGTCCAGTCCGCTGTTAAGTCCAGAATCTGGCTTAGGCCACGCTCACCTCCACCCCTGTGGACTGTCATGTGCTCTCTGCCTCCCCCTGGACTCCTGCCCTCACACACAGCCTTCTCCTTAATTCCTGCGCCAGTCTGAGTGCCCCATGCATCCAGCCCCAGCTGCCACTGTGAAGCCGGGCATCCCCTGTCGGGCTCTCAGAGCCTCTGTTGGTCCTACGACTGACCTCCAGCCCCCGAGGGCAAGCACCTGGCCGCGCTCCCCAGACAGCGTTGACTCGGACAGCTTCTGACATGTGGTGGTGGTTTCTCTTAACCCTGGGACTAACCCGTGAGCAGCTGGATAAAACTGGACCAAGGTCTTTGTAAAACTGAATTTGATTACATTTTAAAGGCTTGTTATTCATGTAAACAACAAGCTCAGCACGTATATGCACTGAAATTGGGTAACAGGGTATATGAACAAGATAGTCAACAATATCACACCTTATGTTTTTAGGCTCAGAAGTGTGCAAAAGTAAACAATACATATTTTCAGGGATGAGTATGTATGTAATAGAAGTCAGAAAAGAAAAGCAAGAGGATGATGACAACACCGAACATTTGGGAAATAAAATGGAGAGAGAAACCGCCAACGGGTTTGGGCAGGTGACGGTGGGTCGACGGGTGGGGCTAGATGCTGCTGAAAATGCTCTGCCCATCTCTGTGGTGCAGGACCCGGGTGCTGACCTCCCGAGACCGCAGGTTAGACAGCAGCAGGTCTGGGGTTCACGCTGAGGTCGGTCTGGCTCCCAAGCTCATGGTTTCCTCTGGGCTCCAGGGACAAGCCGTCAGTAAGAGCCACGTGTAGGGATGAGCTGGGAGGGCAGAGAGAAGAGTGAGAGGAGACGGGGCAGAGAGGGCAGGAGGGACGGGCAGTGCAGGATGGAGGCGGAGAAGAGGCAAGGAGGAGGCAAGCCCACGTGGGGTTGTGGTTAATAGCATCACTTGGAGCAGACACCACAGGACCTCTGCTATGCATGGGCATTCTCCCCATGTGAGTGTCCATGCCTAAATTTTTATAAAGACACTAGTCTCAGTGGGTTAGGGCCCTCCCTAAAGCTCTCATCTTAGCTAATAACATCCTTAATGTCCCTATCTCCAAGTAGTGTCACATTCTGATGGACTAGGGTTTGAGTCTTCAACGTATGAATTTTTTTTGGAGGGGAACGCAATTCAACCTGTAACAAGGTGAAGAGCTTCCTGGCTGAGGAACAGAGAATCCGCACGTCAGGAAGAGCAGACCCAGCAGGGGTTGAAAAGACAGCATTAAGAGAACATCAGCCACTCTGGACTCTCAGCTCCTCCCCACTCTGACTGCCCAGGGAGAGCAGGCAAGCCCATCCACCCTCCCTAGGGAGAAAGTCAGCCATCCCCAGAGAGAGCGTCACCAGGTGCTGGTGCTGGGAGGTTTCTCCGTTGAGCCTGGTTTATGCACTCCTTGCATCAGTCTGTAAGCCCTCCCCAACCCCATCTGCCCAAATTCTAGCCAGCACTTGAGTGCCTCACTCAGAAATACAAATGAACAGCTAGGATCACAGACACTAAAGAGAAAGGCTCTACATGAAAGACAGACTCAAAGGAGCCAAATCAGAAAGCAGGTGTGCAGAAGAAATAATAACCAGGGAGTTAAAAAGAACAGAAAAACAAGAGTTTAGATTCACAGAGATCAAAGAAGGCATTGCACACATAGACCACGATTCTATGGACAGAGGATTACTGATCTTGGTCAAGACAGAAGGAGGACTAGAGATAGTTTCAGACATGAAAGCAAGACCTATTTATTTATCCATCCATCCATCCATCCATCCATTATCTATTGATTAATTGATTGATAATCTGTTCATTCATCCATTATCTATCCATATCTATTAATCTATCATCTATCTATCTATCTATCTATCTATCTATCTATCTATCTATCATCTATCACCTATCATCTATCTGTTTGTCCATCAACCAATCCATCCACCTACCTAACTATCCATCCATCTCTCTATCTATCCATCTGTTACTGATCGTCTATTTATCTATCTCCCCCCCTGAACTCTTCTTTGAAAACCACTAGATAAATACAAAATCTGGAAAATCTGGAAATTTGGAATCTGGAAATATATGGAAATCTGGAAAAAGGGGCCCAACACAGAAAGGGAAGAGAAAGGAAAAAGAGCTTTTTTGAATGCTTAGAAAAGTTCTGAGGTATTTAACAGATGTGTTAAAACTTTTGGAAATGCTACTAAGAAGTACATGGAACACTGAGCAAATAAAAACACAAGGCAATTTTTAACTTCTGGAAAAACCCATAAAGGCTGTGTGAGAATGGAGGCCATCCATGCAGCAGAGAACAATATATACCCCTTGTGGATAATGTATGCTCTGGCCTGTTGGGAGGGGAGAGTGTGGATGGCAGGGTGTGGGTGTGATGGAAGAGAACTGATTTCTCTCCTTCTTTAACAGAAACTCAATTAAGATACTCTAAAATTTTGATTAATCAAGAAATAACAAGATGGTGTATTACACAAATATACAGAAATAAATGTCA
This sequence comes from Leptonychotes weddellii, assembly GCF_054177405.1. Taxonomy (NCBI): domain Eukaryota; kingdom Metazoa; phylum Chordata; class Mammalia; order Carnivora; family Phocidae; genus Leptonychotes; species Leptonychotes weddellii. The sequence goes on from NC_138382.1 coordinate 2,555,380, forward strand.
GGCAAAAATCTTTATAGAGATTGAAAATATGTTCCTCTAAGAAGTAGGAAAGGTTTGGGCAGGGAGCCCAAGGTTTTTTAAATATAAACTACTTAGAACTCTTTGATTTCACTATGTGGACGTACTTTGCTAAAAATAGAAACAATTCTATAGCAGAAAGGCGAGTAGAAGAATGCGTATACTCAGCTCCCAGAGGCTTAAAAAACGTGACAGCTTTGCCGACACGATTTTGTGTTGACTTTTTACTAGGGAGCCTAGTCAAATGGGGTTTACATTCACGCTGTTGGAGCCTGGAGGAAGCCCTTCTTGCTCTTGGGGCCATACCACTTGTCACCCTCTCTTGGAAATGCTTCTGTGCCTGGATGCTTACAGTGCTAATGCCTTGCCCTGCTCATCCCTGAGGTGAGGATAGGTATGCTGCTCCCTGAGGGGGCAGGGCCTCAGAAGGTTCTGGAAGCCCTGTCATTGGTGGGAAGGAAACATCAGTCCTCTGTTGTTAGGATAAAGCTACCACTCACCACCCAAGAGAGTCATGCATAGTGGGCTATTATAACACCTCTTTTCAGTACCTGGTGAGAGCCTCCCGTCCCGTCTCCCTTCTCCTCCACCTCCCCATTTGCTGGTGTACACCCCATCCTGCACTCGCTGCTCTGGCCTGTGGGATGGCTCTCTTCAAGTCCTTTCTCAGTATCCTCAGTCACAACATCCCCCGACTGTTCTTCCCATAGAGGGGACATAATGTGGGTCAGAGAGAGGGACCACAGTTCACCAACTGCCCCCTCCCAAACTTACCTTAGGAAGTAGGGTGACCAGGGACACATAGAGGAGTCATTTGGGAGCGAAAGAACAAATGGAATGTGAATGCCAGTGCTGGTTGATCGGGGTGGCAAGACTGGAGACAGGCCCAGGATGGGGGCCAGGCAGGGCATGGGCAGTGTCTGTGGCTGACCAGGGGAGGGGGCAGTAGGGGATCCTGAGTCCTCGTCTACTGGCAACGAGTGCATTTCATGTGATTTCTGTGTTCTGGTTCCTTTGGGGTTTGGGAGTGCTGGATCCTGGCCCTTTCTCCTGGCTCTCACACACGACGAACAGGGACACACTGTTCTTACCTGGGTAATAGGAGCATGTGACAGGGACGCAGAGGAAGTGGCAGGCCCTTAGAATGACATTAAATGAAGTGACATTTAGACACTTGTGTAAAGGCCACGTCATATCAAAGAAAGAAAAACCCCAGGCTTTTGGAACACTCAACATTTTTTTTAAATCCAAGCCTATTTTGAAGTATTAATACAACAAAACATTTTTGAAAGACCACAGGAGACTAAGGAGGCTGGTTGCTCCAGCAAGTTGAGGCAAGGTGCACAGGGACATGGTGTCCCAGGACTGGAGATGGCAGAAAGCATAGGTAGGGTTCCAGAGACACAGTCCCAGAGCTTCCCCAGTAGACGGTGTTGTGGGCAGTTCTGTGCCCATGCTCACTCCCATGACCTTTGGCTTGGGTGAAGTGAAGACAACTCTGGGCCAGCTCTGGTCAGCTGTGCTTGAGCAGAGACTTGGTGACATGGAAGTACCAGCCACATGAGTATCAGATCAAGAAGAGCCAAAGATCAGGGAGCCACCACTGCACAGAGCTTGGGAAGCTTGCTTTGGGAGTGAGTGGAACAGAGTGAGCGTGGAGAATGTGGAGTATGCCCACCATGGAGGGCAGTTTCCAGATAATCCAAATGATCCCAAATGTCCCCTCTTGCTCCCTCCGATGACAGGTGAGAATCTGTATCAATAGGGTGAAATCTAAAAAGCCAAGCCCCATGCATATCACGGACTTGGAAATCACACTGGGGAAGAGAGCGCCATGCGGGTTCACTGATCTGGAGCTCACATGGGGAAGATTGGGGAAATGGAGAGTCAGGAGATCACCAATCAGACCTCTCAAACACTGGCCTAGGTGGCCATGGCAAAGCTCACAGGAACTGTGGGAGCATGTACGAGCGGGGCTGGCAGTCAGGAGGCTATGGCTCCCTCTGTGTGGCTACCATGGTTGGACTGTAGATGCCTGTGGTTGTTGGATGTACAGCGAAGGAAGGCAAGGACACTCTGCATCTGTCCATAGGAGACATGTGCTGCCTCCAGCTCCCCAGACTCAGGCCAGGGTCCACTGTTAACCAGCTCAATCCCCCGAGCCATATGGGCAAAAGGAGTGTGGGACCCAGACTTGAGCTTGAGCAAGCTAGGCATGGAGCAGTGCAGTATCACAGCACTCAGTGAGGAGAACTGGGCTTATACCCACCTTCCTTCATGGGCCATACGGTCTTCCTGCCTCATCCAACCATCACAGACTGGGGTGTCATGAGAGGTTCCAGCTTGTGCAACGGACAGAGACTAAGTTTGAATTAGAGCCTCTCACCACTCGTCCTTGATCCCTGTATCATGTAGCCCGTCCTTCCCGATGATCTAGTTGGGCCACCCCTTAAGAGAGTGAAGTGAAGGTGGCAGGTGCTCTTCTCCCTTGGGTGTCCTCCACTGGAGAGCACCTGGGCTGTGTAGGTCCTTCTGGGGATGCTGACGTTAAAGTGACTGTTGCACTGGAGGGTCCAGAGCAGGATTCAAAGGCTCTGAAAAATGTCCTCCAGATGCAAAGTCCACCAAAAAAGAAAACTGCCCCAGTGCCAGGTCTTGCCCCATGGGGACATTTGCCAGCCTCATTCACTCACGAGCGAGGGTCCCAGCAAGACAGGGTCAGCTGCGGGGTGTGTGTCTGCAAGGCTGGGGCAGGGCTGGGGTCCAAGCTGACTAGGGGAGATGGTCTGAGGAAAAGGAGCAGGACTCACTGTGCACTCCAGCCTTGTGGTTAGGGTAATTTGTTATATTGGCGAGGTCAATAGGTGGACTTTGATCATCAGCAAAGGCTCCAAGATTGTTGTCTACAAAGGCGATTGCTTCATTACATCCAGGTCTCAGATGCTAACAGGACTCAACCTGAGCAGGGGTGGTGAAGGCAGGAGGGTTGCCTTAGCACCTAAGCCCCTGCTCAACTTTCCCTTGGTTTCCTAGCACACATCTGGGACTGTTGTGACACCTTCTCTGAGTTCTGTCATGAATTTGCAGCATTTACTTGACTCAAGACAATGTTAATTCATTTGTGAAGAGAGCATGTGGTTTTATGTCATCCTTGGGGAAAAAAAGAGCCAGTGGGACCGTGTGCCCAAGTGATGCCGCCTCTGGCTATAAGTCCTGGTTCCTGGAGCGGAGAGAATGAGACGCCATAGGAGAAGGATGGGGCCAGATAACTATGGTTGGTCACACACATGCGGCTGTGGGAATGCCTCTCTGTTCTGCTCTCGCTGCCCCAACGCCTTCCGGGGGTCATGCCCTACTTGCTGCTCAGTGCAGAGCAGTTGGTCCGTGAGAGCTGGTTTGATACCCACTTCCTGTTCCAGCAGTCATCCCATGAGATCTCCTTTCTGTCTGTGTTTGTGGCACTATCGTCCATGAAGTGTGTTCATGGATGCTGGGCCTCTTTGGAAGTCAAGGAACAAACCCTCCCACCCTTCCCATTAGGGCCATCTTGGATTGACACTCGCCCTTCACCCAGCTCCGTTTTCGCTTCCCTCCGTATCCAGACGAAAGTCCATGGGTCCTCTTTTTAGTAACACATTTGCTAATACCCTGAGCTCCCTTGACCTGCTTTTTATCAAACCTGGTAGGCATGTCACCTCAATCCTTGGTGAACCCAAATATTGACTTGCTCTGTTTGTACAGCCAAGAAATGAAGACAGCTGCAGAAGACCAACCACAAGGTAGGTTGAGATCGTTGTAGACTGGTGATCAACAACCCCAAAGAACATCTTGATTGTACCCTGCCGTATATTCGACAAAGGATCGTATCCAGGACAGACAAGGACCTTCAACTTTTCAACAACTGAAAGACAAAAATCCAATTATAAAATGGAAAAGACTGAAACTCAGTCATTCACCAAGGAAGAGATCCAAGTGAATAATAAATACACCAACAGGTGTTCAACATCCCTATTCACCAGGGAAAAGCAGATGAAGCCACAGAGGCCATTACACGTCCATCAGTAAGGCTGAGACCTGAAAGGCTTCCCAAGGACCAAGCCGGATATAAAACAACTGGACCTCCCCTCCTGGACTGTGAAAATCCTAAGTCCACTCTGGAAAACTCTTCGGCAGTTTCCAAGAAGTGAAACAATTGACTCCCAGGTGTATACTTAAGAGACGAGAATGCATATTTCCCCAACAATTTGTTCACCAATATTCACAGAAGCTGTATTCATCGTAAATAAAAATGAAAAACAACTCACGTATCCATCAACAGGAAAATAGATAAGCCAATTCACTCAATGGACCTCAACCCAAAAGTAAGAAGAAAAAAAGAACAAAGAACTGAAAACACACAACAGCAGCATTGTGAATCTCAGATGCAGATGGTTTTTTTGGTTTCTTTTTAAAAGATTTTATCTATTTATTTGATAGAGAAAGAGAGAGAGCGCACAAGCAGGGGGAGGGGCAGAGGGAGAGGAAGAGGGAGAAGCAGGCTTCCCGCTGAGCAGGGAGCCCGACGCGGGGCTCGATCCCAGGACCCTGAGATCATGACCTGAGCCGAAAGCAGACGCTTAACCGACTGAGCCACCCAGGTGCTCCTCAAAAGCAGATATTAAGAGAAGAGGCCAAATATAAAAACGCACACACTGTATGAGGCTTCTATCATGTGAAAGTTAAGAACCAGCAAACTCGGGGCACCGGCGTGTCTCAGTGGGTTAAGCATCTGACTCTTGGTTTCTGCTTAGGTCATGGTCTCAGGGCTGCAAGATCAAGCCCCGAGTCGGGCTCTGTGCTGGATGTGGAGCCTGCTTAAGATTCTTTCTCCCTCTCCCTCTGCCCCTCCCCCACCCCTCCACCTCGCGCGCACGCGCTCTCTCTCTCTCTCAAAACAAAACAAAACAAAACAAAACCAAATCCCCAGCAAACTCATCAATGCATGGAGTGCTCAGAATGGTGGCTAGTACTGGAGGGGGTGGGTGAATGTTGGTCAGGACAGGAGGTAAGAGAACTTTCTGGGGGGAGGGAAATGACCTGCAGCTTGATCTAGGTGGTAGTTGCTTGTGTGGATACAACTGTCAGAATTCATGAAGCTGCTCTCCTAAGTTTTGTGCATTTGTACGTCCACTGTAGGTCCTGAAGTCACCACGCACCACATGGAGTGGACCCACCAGCAGGTGCATTTCAGAATCCACCTGCGCCATGAGCCTGGCCTTAGTGGGCAGGCGGCAGAGGGGGCATGGGAATCCCAGGCCTGCCCAGGGGCTGAAAGCTGGCTCTGCATCCTCAGCTAGCCGGGAGAATGCCAGCCCCTCAGTCTGAGGTAAAGGCAGGAGGCAGAGGATTGGCAGCCACGCCTGGAGGTAGGCTAGGGGACGTGGTGCCCTGCTCCAGGGAGCAGCCCACTCAGGAAAAGGAAGGGGAGAGAAAGTTCACAAGGGGGAAGTGTCTGAGGCTGCAGGGGGAGGGTTGTTTGCTGGCGATCGGGACAGGAACACTTGGAAGGGGCTTGGACCCCAAGCGAGGGCATTTCTTGCTTCTCTCATGCTTTGCAGAGTTACGACATCCTTGGTTTCAGGCCATGGCACATTTCTAGGGAAGCAGTAGGGCTTTGCTCTCCGACCAAAGTGTCCTCAAAACAAGCAAGTGGACTGAGCTGACCTCCCCACATGCTGGGACAAGCTGTTTCGGTTTTGCTCACGTCGTGGGTTGTTGACCACAAATGCTTGGGCACGTGCAGCCTGAGAAGCAATGTGCTCCTACTGTCATTACAGTCCCTGACCTTCCCCCCTTTCTACTGTCAAAGTATAAAAACACTTTGGTACTCAGAATCTTCTTTCTGAGATTGAAGCTCATTTCCTGATTGCCGATCCGTGTCCAAGCATGGAGAACTGTTTCTAAAAGGGGCGTCACGTGCGGGAGAAGTGACGGGTATTTTTCCTGTAAAGCCTGTCGTGAATGTCACGTTCTTACTGGGCAGGGTGGACTGACTGGCCCCGGGGACAGCTCCTCCCACAGGCAGGGACCTGCTCCTAGACACGCCAGGGCAGTGATGCTTCTGATGATGCTTCTCTAATCTCAGAGCTCCACCTTACACACACAAATGCAGAATTTATCATCCCTGGGAGACCGATGGGTGGGAACCCTGAGAAATTCGGGAGAATGCTATCAGTTTCCACAAACAACATCCGGTCAGAGGAGAAGCACTGGGTCACATGCCCACTGCAGCCCCACACCCTCCAGGAGGGCTCATCTCCTGCTCCCTCTGCATTAGCTGCTGAACCCTACCACCCGCCCATCTCCCTGGCGCTGGGCTGTTTTCACTCTAAACTCAGACGCCTTTGGATCTTTTCCTCCAGTGACTGTCCACGTTGCAGGGGAGACCTAATTCCCTGAGCATGCAAGAAATAGGCAGCATTTGAAGGGAGGGAAGGGGAGGGAGAGGGTGAGGGAGAGCCATGCTAACACAAGGTTGGCCACGGAGGCACATTTCCAGGAGGAGTCACGGGAATGTCACCTTCCAAATCCCAGATTCAAGGTCATGTCAACAAGTCATCCTTAGTCAGGACTAGGACCCACAGACCTGAACTCGGACCTCACCAGCCCGCATTTCTTGGAGCTGCTCTCTGCCTGGCCCAGCCAGGTCCATAGCCCAGCCTGGTCCCTGCTGTCCTTTTGGTCGCCATGCCCCGCTGGACCCCAGGGGACCCCACTGCACAGTGAGACCTTTACTTTCCTTTCGGTGCTGGGCACACTGGCTGGAACCCAGTTGGAAGGTGAAACTGGAAGGTGATGTTTCACCTTCTCCATCCCACACTGAAATACATATGGGCTGTATGTGATCCCACCTGGTGGGGAGCTGTGTGCTTGACAAGCGGCCGACGATTAGCTGTCGTGACTTTGAGGTCCAGTGAGGCGACCGGGTGAAGGTGCCAGGGAAAAACAAAGCACCGCACAAAGAGGGGCCGTGTGGAAACTCCCCTCCCTGGGGCTTCCGGAGACCTGGGCTTGGTCCCAGCTGTGCCCGTCATGAGATCTTGGACTGGCAGGTCCTGCGTCCGGGCCTCCAGCCCAGTCTGTGCACCGTCCTCCAGGCTGCCCACTGGTCCCTGCAGTGGGCATGCTGCTCCTCCCGCTCTGCCCCTAGGCTCTGACCCGCTCCCTGATTCCCAGGGACAGACTGCATACAAGTACTCAGAGAGCCCCTTGAGGGCCAGCCCTAACAAGGTGAAGCCTGCCCGAGGGGCAGCTGCTCCGGGCTCCAGCATCCTTGACTGTCTTCACAAAGGACAAGGAGGGGAGCAGTGGCCAAGAGAGGGGCCATTTAAAGAGCTGTTCCTACAGACAGTAACCCGCCGTTTGGGGTGGGAACAGACTTGGGAAGCGGTCATTGTCTGACCAGGCTCCCTCGTGGATGCACGTTTCACTCGAGCACGACAGGTCTCTTGCCCTCTGAAACTAATCTCTCTCCTCCCTGCCTATGTGTGTCCTCTCCCGTTCTAAAGACACGGTCAGGATGTCCCTGCCCCTCGAGGCTTTGGGAATGCCGCGGAACGTGGCAGTGCCTGGGACCCTCTTCATGTTCAAGACCCTGCGGTCCTCAGGGGCCGGAACTGGCATGCTGTGCACTCCGCGACGCCCCGCTCTCCCTCTAGGCGTCGTTGTGACAGCTCGACGGTCTGCACCCAGCCCCTGCACAGGCGGCCCCCAGGATGGCCCAGGAACCCTCCCCTCCCGCGCTCACGCTCCTGACGGTCTCTCCCCTGTATGCGGATGGGACCTGAAGCTCGATCCTAACGCACGGCTGTGGCCGATGGCCAACGTGATGGGTGTCACTTCCCAGTAAGTTACAGACAGACCGCGACCTCCGTCGTGCCCTCTCTCGGCCCTCACGCTTGCTTGCCTCACGGAAGCAAATGGCCACGTCGTGTGCCGCCCCGTGGAGAGCCTCGTGGTGGGGATCTGCTGCCCCGAGTCTGTGGCCCGAAGGACCCCGAGGACATGCCAGCAGCCGTGTGAGTGACCTCGGAAGATGGCCCTCCCCACGGCGAGCCTGGAGGTGAGCATCCCTGGCCGACCCCTTGATCTCAGCCTGCGAGCACCCTAGACTTAGAGACACGTGGCCAAGCTGTGCCCGGACTCCTGACCCACAGACGCCATCAGGTAATAAATGGTTGTGCCTCCAAATCCCCACGTTCTGGAGAAACATTTTATGTGGCAGTAGGTGAGTAATACGACCACTTACGGAAAGTTTCCTTTGACTTGCCCCTAGGGCTCCCCAGACTGACACTGTGGAGTGGCGCGTTCAACATACACACATTTGATGCAGCTTCAGAGACTCCAGCTGCTGGGTCTGCAACGGGGCCCTCGAGTCTCCCTTTACACCAAGCGCCCTGGACCTTCTGCCGGTGGTTCCAGCAGCAAGCATTGGGTTCTAGAGCCTTCTGGGATCCTTATAACCACGGTCATAAGTCATCATCACAGAGTGCTGAGGGTAGAGACCCAACCTCCTTGCTTACGGTCCCTCAACACCATCTACGCCGAGTCCCCAAGCACATGTACACGCCACCAGTGGGGTTGTATCTTCCAAAAAAGGCTGCAACCCCAGCCCCTGTCCCACATGCTCTTCCGTGAGAGACGAACTTGACAGTCGCCCATCCAGAGGTGGAGTGGATCCCCACCCTGGAACCCGGGCTGCTCACAGCTCCTTGTGATGGCTCGGATGTGTGCGAGCGAGGCTGCGTGGCTTGCACGAGAGGCTGGCGGAGCTGTGCCTGGTGCCTCCGGACCCTGGCTCAGAGGGAAACCAGCCTCCATGCGGGGCACTTGGTTACACCCAGGCCACCAGGCCAGAGAGGCCGTGAGCACGCACACCCGCGGACAGCCCCGACTCATCCGTCAGCCAGCAGCTGGTGTTACCACCAGCGTGAGTGAGCCGCCGTGGACGGCCAGCTTGACATCGACTCTTACTGCGTGAGAGGCCCTCTCGTCCCAAATCTGGGACTCCCCAGTCATGAGCAAAATCAAAGGGTGGCTTGCAGCAACCGAGTTTGGGGTACTTAGTTACACAGCTGTAGCTGAACACCACTCAAGCTGGAAATACAGGCTAGAAAGCAGGCTCTCCGCTCTCCGCTTAATGACAAAAACCGTGGAAAGAAAGAATCACAGCTTTCTGGAAACCACAAGCCAAGATCTGGAGAGAAAGGCCGCACTTGGTATCGGAGCTGAGGTTTGGAGAGAGAGTGAAGCTCGCCACCGGCGCTCCCCAGCCGCAGGCAGGGCATCCAAGGGCAGCGTCAGACCCTGAGAGTTACAAACAGCTCTGCGCAGGAGGATGAGTTCGAGGCAGGGGTGGGGGCCTCATGAAGGTGGAGAGGTCCGTCACGGAGGAAGGGGACACCGCATGGAGATCTATTATACCAGAGAAAAGAATGCTGCTTCTATCCTGGTGCCAGTGGGTGAGCCACCAGAGATTTGGGAACATGCTTATCTGGGTGGTGTAAACATCCATTTGTTGGTGGAAAAAAAAACAATTAACTCCTTGCCAACCAACTCAGTGGAAACAGAAGTAAGTTGCAGCCCCAGCAGCTTCTATTTAAGTCCTGTGAGTTACCCCGTAATGGTGCCGAGATGACGAAGGCCGGTGCCCTCCTATAAACACCTGTCACTTCCCTGCTGTGCAGAAATGCTGGGCCTGATGAGCTCACCAAAGTGGAATGCGGGGAGCTTTTCAGAGAAAGGAACCAGAGACATTCGAGATAGGACTATCACCACCCCAGCCGTCTGGGAGTCGGCTTTCTAGCAAACCCAAGGGTTCAGAAGTCAGAAGCTTCAAAATAAGGAAGAATAAAGAAAGGTGTTTGGCTCCAGAGAGGGCAGGAAGTAGATAGGGAAATGGCTGTAAGGTTAGCGATAACGCAAAGCAGGATACGCCTGGTTGTGGAGGAAGCGTCGTGCTCCTGGGAGGGAATGACAGCAACAGCTAGGCCACCATGCACGGACCCCCGGAAGCGAGGGATGCCGGGGGCGGGGTGAGCAGGAGATAAAGGGGAGATGGACGGGGTGGGGAGTGGCAGAGCCTAGAGGGTCCGGGAGAGCACGGAGCAGTTGGGCCACCAGGGGACACCCAAGAGGGGGAAGAGGAGGAGAAGGAGGAGGAGGGGGGCGGTTTGCACTGGGGAGGGGGGCTGGTGGCAACCAGCGGCATCCAGGCTCAGAGCCCAAGGAGTTTGCAGGATGTCCTGCAGATCAGGGCATGGGGTCTTCCTCTTTGACAATGTGGATGCAGAAGACGTTTCTAAGCAGTAGAGTGAATAGGACAGATGTTCTAGGAGGAGCCCGTGGGGTGGCCGCATGAGGGGAGACCAGTGCACGCGTGTGAGGGGCCCAGGGGACAGGTTAGGACCAGCAAGGGGAGGCCAGGTGGGACTAATGAGACAGTGTCTGCCAGGCGGGTCCTACCCATCTCCCCTCACATCATGGTTCCAACCACCTGCTGGAGGTAGAGCATCCCTTCCCTAAGACCCCCTGAGCCAGGCTGCCCTCCTTCACAAACACACACCTCTGAGGAGCCCCCCACCATGTTCTTGTGCACCCCTGAACCCTGCTGAAGGCACTGTATCGGGAGTGACAAGGGAAAGGGACACCAGCGGCGGGGTTGGGTGGGGGACGGGGAACTCTCCTTTGAGGGTGTCCCTGCATGCATCTTAGTGTGAAAACTAAGCTCTGAGGTATTCGGCATTGCACACTCACACGGACCCTTGCAGTCTGGACTCCAGAAGACTCTGTGGTCCTGGCATAATGCGCCCCTGATCATATCCCCTCTCCCTGCCCCGAGGGAGAGGACGGGTGCCTTCTGTTCTAGTCCCTGAGGCCCTGGATCCCCTCCTCCACCCACAGGGATGTTCACTCCCTTCTTCCCGCCAGTGCTGAGCTCCTTGCACTTGGCTGCATGATGAAGTCGTCTGGGGGCCCGTGCCTCACCCCCACCAGCTGTGTTAGGCCCCCCGGCTGCGTGCTCACGGTCCCCGGGATCCGCTCTGACATCCCGGCCCGCCCCGGCCTGCGGCTTGGCAGGGGTGGCCACGGGCTCGCCTCCCCCACCCCACCCGAGGTCCCCCCTTGCTGCCCCCACCGAGGGCTGGTAAGGAAGAATCTTACTCCTGCTCCTGGCCCTTGTCCTCTTTGTAACTTTGCACTTGTTTGCATCAATGCCTTGACATGTTGACATTTTCCCTGATGGACCATAAGCTCTGGGAGCGCAGGAACTGGCGGGTTTTGGATCCGTATGGTGTCCTTGGTGCCTGGCACATGGTCGGCGGCCCACAAATGCGGGGTGCATCAGCGGTGCATCAGCAGAAGAATGGAGAATACTCCCTTTCTGTAATAACTTCCCCTCCCGCAGACATTCCCGCACACCTCTCCCTTCTGGCCTCACCATCGTGGGCAGAGAGAGGCGGCCCAGGATTGTTGTTGCCATTTCTTCCCAAGAAGTGAAATCTATGTCTTTCCTTATCGATTAGTTCGCAAGGGTGCTTGCTACAGGAAGAAGGCTGAGAGGAGGACCGGGGTGCTTCCCCAGCCCCCGACTGTCAGTGGTCACTCTGTTTCCTTTCTGTGTCTGGTGCCCGAGAGTGGGCTCCTCGCTGGTGGGGACTGGGCACTTGGGTTCATTTCCCTTCCTATGCGTTAGGGGGAGATGGGCCCTGACGCCAAGGGGCGTCCCCGCGGTGGTCTCCTCGGGGTCATACCCTGGCCGCCCCTCCCCGTCAGCCTGCCCCATGTCAGATCCTCCGGGCTGGGGGTCTTCCTGTGTCTTCCCGACCCACCTGCTTCCTCTTGGAGGAAACGAAGATGGCTTTATCGGTTTTCTGGAGCGTTCCAGGTGACCTTTTTGGAATGTGACATTTGCAGGCTCAGTAAAGTGTTTTTGAAAATGTTATTTTTTAACTCCTAACCTGTATTTAATATTTGGCTTCTGACACCAATTGATACTCTTTTTCTTAAAGAAAGAAACTACATATTTTTTTAAGATTTTATTTATGTATTGGGGGGAGCACAAGCAGAGGGAGGGGCAGAGGGGGAGGGAGAAGCAGGCTCCCTGCTGAGCAAGGAGCCCGACACGGGACTCAATCCCAGGACCCTGGGATCATGACCTGAGCCGAAGGCAGATGCTTAACTGACTGAGCCACCCAGGCGTCCCAAACTCATTTTATTTACAATACTTTTTACCTGCATATCAGCCTTCTAACCCACAAAAGATCAAAATATTGCAAATGCACTTTATGTATTACATTTTTAAACTGTGTTGGACAAAACGATTCTCGCTCTGATTTCAGTTTGTCCTTCTCGACGAGCCATGTATGTTCAGAAATAACATTAAATGTGGGTGAGATCGAGCCGGCAAGTCACCCAGAGCCCACGGAGAACTCGAGCCCCTGCTTTCCCAAGCCCTTCAGGAGTGGACAGGATTCAGCACTTCTCCTGTTTCCTGAAGAGAAGGCCCACGCCCTCCGCCGGGAGCCCCTCCGGCACCCCTGAGGTCTGCATGTCCCGCATGGCCGTCTGCGGCTTCTGCCCTGGAGCGGGCAAACAGCGGGCACTCACTGTGGGCCGAGGAGGAGGGTCGCTGACGGTGAAGCCGGCACAGCTGGACTGACTGGCGGCAGAGGCGACAAAGTCGGTGCCCAGTCCTGGGCGGGCGGGACAGCCTCACCCGGGCTGTCCTGCCATGCCGTCCAGCCTTGTCCTGCTGCAAGTGGCTGGCTCCCATCCCCTGCTCCTTTACCGGCGGAGCAGGTGGTACCTGTCTGGTGGCCGTCCCGTGAGTACAGAGGGACGTGATGGGCAGCCATTTCCATGCAGCACACACAGTAGGCCTTCACCTAGAGGGAGCTCCAGGGCTCATGCCGCACATGCATTCCCTGAGCTCACGGGGGCAAGCTTAGTGGGAAACCTTCCTGGGAAACCTTCACCCGCACAGAGGCAGGATCGCGGGAAGCCAGACCCAAGCCCGCGGCGTTCCAGTTTTCTCCTTCCTCTTCCGAATGAAATGGGTCCCGCCGCCTCCTTGAGGAACTTCCCGCCCTTAGCCCTTCTCTTCGCTTGGACGTGCCACCCTAGGCTCAGAGCCTATTTTTGCTGTTTTTGAAAGAGTAGACTGGCCGGTCCTAGGAGGTATGCTGAGCCGCGTGGAGGACGTTGCACCATGGAGAACCAGGCCCGAGAAGCTGAATGTCCCGAGAGAGAGCAAGTGGCGGAGGAGGGTGTCGGGGCCGAGTCCCCGAGACCCAGAGTAGCTGTGTCCTCGCTTCCTGCAAAAACCAACCGGATGCCGTGGGAAACAGTGTGCTCTGCCTCTCGGCTGGAAGCTGACCGGTGTGTGAGAAGTGTCTGCACAGAGGGTGGTTTCGTGCGGGACGCCACCAAGGACGGGAGGGAAGGAAATTATTCTAAATGGCTGCACTATGATGATGATGAGAGTCTGGTCCGAGGAGAAGCGGACAAGCCCAGGCTGTAGGCGCTCAGGAGCGTTTGCGAGCCTGGCGAGGGTTTGCTCGGGGAGGCCGCCGCGGTGCTCTTTCCGGAGGCTCGCAGACGCCGCCGGCGGACCACGTGGGGCTGTTGCGGGGACACCGACAGGACAGGACACGCAGCAGGTGGCCTCCTGCCGCTCCTTGGAGTGGCTTTCCCGTTTCTTCCAGGGGAAAGCTGCAGACACACACCCGCTCACCCCAACCTGCGCGAAGACATTGCTTTCATCCTGACCTCTGCTGTTCCGGTCTTCTTTTCAGAAGTTCCCCTGCCACGGGCCAGTGCAGGGCAGCAAAGCGGTACTAACAGGTCTGCCGCTGGGTTCAAAAGCCTCACCACCCAGAAACCCGAGCACGGCTTCTCTCTCTTGCTCCCTGAACTCTGAATTTTATCCGGCATGGTTTCAAACATCCGAGCAGGAAAGAGAGGGTGAGGATCACTGGCACCGGACGGTAACCAACTGTGAGCTTCGCCGACCTGCATTCCCGTCCTGTTCCCAGACACCCGCATCATGTTTTCAAAGCACAAGAGCAGACGGGAATTGAATACACAAGGGCAGAACTGTTTGCGTTCTGGGCAATCTTTGCTCTGCACACGTCACAAAGCTTTTTCATGATAATTCAAAACACTTTTCAGAAAGAGTTTAATGTGAAGCAGATTTCTTTGTGTCACAAAGATGGGAAGGATGCTGCTTGACATATTTCTTGCCTCCAGGGGTGATGGAGGGGTCGGGGCGGGGCAGGCGGAACTCCGTTCTAACCGTGTGTGCTCGGTCCGCCACGGGACACCTCATGGTGAAGCATCTGTTCATCCGTGTTCTGGGCTCTGACAAATTCTGACTCATGATGTGCAAGTACTTTCCATTTGTTCTTGGATGTGAGGTTAAAAAAAAAAAATTAAAACTACTTCTCAAAGAAACCATTCTTGATGGAATTTCACATTGAATAAAGTTGTCAGCATTTGAAATAATGCATGAGGGGCAGAGGCCCATTAGCCTTCGCCGGACCGTGATGGCAGCCGCGGTGGACACCAGCCTTCCCCCTGCACAGACAGGCTAGCTGCGTGCAGGCGCCTCCCGGGGCCAGGGCCGTCTGAGCGGGCGCTGTCTGCAGAAAAGGAACAGCAGTGTGTGTGTGTGTAACCTAGCTCACTGCTTTTCCCTGGTGCTTGTAAATTGTGTGGATCAGGGCCTTTTAATACAATACGCACCCGAAACATCTGAGTGTCTTGATAAATGCAGAGTCTCATTCCCTGGGTCTGGGGCACGGCCTGAAATCCTGCATTTCTAAAAGCTTATGTAATCCTCATAACAGAACTAGGGATTAAATACGATTACCCCCTTTATAGGTGTAGCTCACAGGGCTGTCTTCCAAACCAGGTGATCTCCTCGCAGGGGTGACCCTCTCTGCCCACCTGGATGAGCCAGAACAAGCAGGGGGGAGGTGGGTCTGGATGGCACCCCTTTCCCTCCCCTCCCATTCACCCTACTTGCTCCCCACTTTCTCAGGAAGGGCGTCAGCGGGGCGGGGAGGGAGCCGAATCCCTCCCTAACCACGTGCTAGAAGGTCCAGGGGGTTGCCATACATACCATGTCCCAATAGGAGCTGCCTTCTAAGGAGAGAAGACTAGAGAAGATCCAGCGTCTCTTGAGACGCCAAACGTCTGGGATACAGTGGAAAATCACTCATCACCCCACGAACAAGGATAGCCACAACTTGAATGAGAAGCGACTGTTGGCAGATACCAGCACCAGGATGACGCGGACGCTGGAATCGTCTGAGGAGGACCTTCGAACGGCCAGCACCTGGGAACTCTCTAGAAGCAAGTCAAAAAAAGGGTCCGTGATGAAACAAAGAATATAAAAATGAATCATGAAAATTACAGAACTATATTACAATCACACACACCCACACACACACACACAAACCCAAAAACCCCCAAAGCTTGCTGGATGGGTCTGAGGGAAGGAGGGAGATGAAGGAGATAGGCTAATGGCAGAGAGAAGTTGGATGCGCGGAGGAGAAAGAAATGCTGCGGGGACCCGTGGAACGAGAGCTGTCGTGGGCGCCGTCAGAGATGGACCAAGAAGGGGAGACGGAGGCTGGAAACTTTCCAAGGACATTCATGCAAGACCCTTCCTAAGTAAACACGTGGTGTCCTGTCCCAGAGTGTGGCTCGTCAGGTGGGCTGTGCATGCCGCGCGTGTCCGGGAGAGCCGGGCGACAGAGGGGCCAGCCGCCGTGCACTGACCCTGCCCCTGGGGGGCTCCTTCCTGCATGCAGGTCAGGTCCTGGGCTGCAAGAACAGAGGGGGGCCGTCCCAGGCTAGCTGCGGAGGGGGACGTGCCCACAGTCTACCACGGTGAGCACAGGATGATTGTTCTGCTCCTCACAAGGGGGCCTGCCTTGACCTTGAGAAAGTCCTCCCTCCACATCTATAAAATGGGTGTACAAACCCTGTGCTCTCTGCGTGTGGGACAAGGTCAATACATAGGGAACGGTTGTAGAAAATACCCCCTTTCTTTTAAACAATGTTTTAAAGAATTGGAGGCAGGTTCTCCCTGGTTTTGTGACGTGTCACCCTTCTGACTGCCGACTCCGGCAATGATGCGCTTAGCTCCGCGGGCCCCTCCCTCCTGGTATCAGGGCTGGTGCTGTGAATGCCAGAGATGGCCCGAGAAAATGACTCTCCGCTTCCTCAGCTTGATGCAAGGAGGGAGGCGAGGTCCCTCTCGTGTGTTTGGAGTTTCTCACCGCGTCTGTGACCGTGTTGAGGGATTTTGTGAAACTACCCGCTGAAGGTGAGTGTCTTTTTCCTACAAGGACTCTGGAATAATGCCTTGAGAGATGCAGAAACTCATGGGCTGTGCAAACCATTTCCACCCCGAATGCTTTCCTCTACACCTGCTGGTAATGCATAAATCCTTTCTAGTAAACGTAACGCCAGGTGAAACCAAGACGGCGGTGCTTGGATATTCCTGTGTGAGGGTCCCACGCCCAGTCACGTCGGCTCCTGGGTCTTCCTATGTCATCCGTGAGCAAAGGAGACAGTGGGCCGGGAAGGTGGGGTGAGGAGCGCAGCGGGTCCCGCAGAGAGCTCTGCAGACACGCATCAGAGTCGGCCCCAGCAGAGGCACGGAGGCCTGGCGGGGTGGGGGCTGAGGGAGCGGCTCTGGCAGAGAGGCAGCGGGGTCTGGGGGCCTCACCGGGAGCCCAGGCATGCCGAGGGGGTGCAGGACGGAAGGGGACACTGACCTGTTCCAGCCACCCTGGGGTTATCTGACCAGGACAGTTCGCCCAGTCCCCGATGGGATTATTTTGTACCTTTCCTCCCCTCAGACCCTTCTCTACCCTCACCTGCCCTGTGCTCTCCGCCGGTGAGACTGGTGACCATGAGTTTCTCTTTCCCTTGTCCTCCCACCCCAGGATCCCCAGGGCTTGATTCTCCCGCACACACCTCTTTCTCCTTTCCTGGGGCAACTGCCTTTCCTTCTCGCCTACGAGCATGCGTATGGTTCCTCGGTGTGCATCCTTGTCCTGTCTCCTCTTTCTTTCTCGGTCGGTTCAGATCGTCCGTCCCCGTGAGATCACTCGCAACCCGCTACAAATAGTTCCCAGCCTTACAAATAACAGCGTTCCCCGCCTGGCGGCTTCTCAGCGCCTCTCACCTGGGCCACCTTCTTATGGGTCTCACAACATATTCTCCACCTGTGCACAGGCGTTGGTGGGGGGTGAGGGGCGAACAGCATTCGTCCCCGATCTGGAGAGGAGCTCCCCCCAGACGCTTTAATGGTGGTGTGGGGATTGGGCCCTATGTTTCCTGGGAGCCCCGCCAATGGGGCCAGTCTGACCCTGGGTTCTTGGAAAGCTGTGGTCATCTAGACCTTTCTAATCTGCCACTACCTTCTTCCGCTGGCCAGGCTTTTTGCAACAATGACAGAATCCAGTAGGGCGATCCCATCTGTTGGAGTTGGAGATTTAAGATTTCAGGTGCTCTTCTTTTGGAATCATCTTTCAGGATGCACACTGACTGACAAACCAGAAGGACAAGATCGGGGCGACCCTTGTTTCCCATTTGTGCATGTTGTCTTGACTAACAAAGATAGAGCTCTGTTGAAACCATTTATAAACATTGAGTTAAAGACCTCCCAGGTGGATTCAACGACTACAGGGGGGTCCAGAATTTTCTTTTGCAGCAAAGGGCAAAGGTGGGTGTCAAGGAGGTGGAGCGATGTTGGTTAGAGGTGGTGCAGACGAGGTAGACCCCTCAGATGCTTTCTCTCCTCCCAGTTGTCTATTTGCTTCAGTTAACTTAGAAAGAGCATTTTGTAAAGAGGCGTTGTCAAATCCGGATACACTTGGAAGCCTCTAGGTACCTCACATTCGGATTGTTTGGCTCTATTGCCAACCCCATCCAGAGGAAAAGCAGGTCCGGCCAGATCCTAAGTTCCCATAATGGCCAACGAAGTTCTCAAGCAAGTTTGTCCACGTCGTCAAAAACTTGCGTGAGGACAGACCACCATTTTTGAACATAAATCCGACTGGGGGTCCTGAAGGGGTGCCTCCCGTAGGCTATTCAGATGATGGGGTCCCACGTCTCAGAAGTTTTCCTGAGAGCAGAAGACGCGGAAATCGTGACAGCCCGATCGAGGGGTGTGCCTTCGGGGTTGGGAGCTTCGTTTTGCTTTGAGTGTTTCTTCCACGGGATAATTCTCTGGTTGTCCTGGTGGGCAGCTTCTGCCTCAGTTGGCCGACCTGTGGCCAGGTGTGTCTCGGCACATGGAAATTGTCTTACGGTGGCAGGTGCCGAATGCCCGTCTGGCCTGTCCCGGACCAGCTCACCTCCCATGGGAGTGTTTTGCTCCAGGGACTGAACTCTCTCCAGAGGAGGTGGTGAGGGCCACTGACATTATTTGTATTTGTTTATTTTCTTTCAACAATCCCAAAAGAATGATACCAACATTCTGGCGTGTTTCCACTAAGCAAACAAACGAGTCACCCGTCAGAAAGGACAGAGTCTTTAGATGGATCCCAAATAAAATCGGAGAGCTCCACCAAAGGAAGGGACCTTGGAATCCGAGAGGAGTGTCACTGAACCCAAGGTTGACGTGCACAAGGGGCTGAGTGTGGGCGCCCCGCTCGAGTCCAAGCGTCCTTGGCCTCTGGGGACTGTCTCCTCCGGATCCCACTTCTGAAGCCAAGGAATGCCCGCCTAAATAAAAAGGTCAACTGAGGCAAGATCAAGATTGTCAGAAAGCTGAGGTTACTTGGGAAGAGCAGAGCTTCAGCAGTTCAGAGTGCTCCCCCGGCAGGAGCTAGGGGCGAGGGTTTTGGGGTAGGCTGTGGGGATGGGCAGGGCTATGAAGGGCGGGGAGCTCAGCTGCACTTTGTTAAAATAAAAAGCAGAGGTCAGTTTCGAAAACTCCCCCGGTGGAGAAAACCAGTCCAGTCACACCAACAAAGGTTGATTCAGCTTATTTTGTGAGACCAGCCCGACCTGGGTCATTTCTCCCTCCTGCCTCTGGAAACCATAGATAAAAATTCCCAAGGTTGGTATGTGGCCACCCCAACCAACTCCCCAGCATGTTAGGAAAATCCAATACCGTCAGTCTCCTGTAAATCAGGCTCTCCGAGACTAAGTGTTGTTTTCCTGAGGCTACACGTGGGAGATTTCCCGTTTTATACCCCAGGCCAGCCCTGACCTCCCCTGTGACGGCTTCGAGACCCCAGACACGGCTCCGCCCCGGGAAGGCTTGCAGGCATTTGCTTGGGGGAAGCGTCCTTCCTCTGCCGTTCACACGGACATACAGCTGTGACATGTGGTGGAGGGAAAGCCACCCGAAGCCATCAGCGTGGAGTTCTTGCCTAGTGTTTATCCAAAACCACGCAGCAGAAACGGCTTTGGTCTTTTGCCAGATGCCGAGTGGGCGATGGGGTGGAAAGTGGGAGGCACACACCTTTCCTTCCCTTTGTCTGGGATCCAAATGCACCTTTTTGTCTTTTACCACCAAGATGCTTAATAGTTCCTGAACATTCTGGCCACTGCCAAGGTTCTGTGTAAATGAAGTTTGTTTAAGAAAAGTAAAATTGCCAGCATGGGTGTGGGCGTGGACCATGGGTCTGCCGTGGACGTTGTGTGTCCGCGATGGCTGTCCTCAGGGGGCCGGCTGCAGGGACAGACCACCCACACGACAGGGCTCAGTGCAGTGTGAGTACCGGTCACGCATGGCCCAGCACTGTGTGGATCTACGTGATCATCCAGGACTCCCGGCTCCTTCCATGTGTGACTCAGCCTTGCTCTTGGCTCTTGGACTTCTCCCCGCTCCCCTGGAGGTGATGCCCGCAGAGGCACCCCCTGGAGATTTTAGGGGCAGGTCTGGGAGGCGGGGCCTACCACGTCTGCTCAGGTTCCACTGTCCAGAGCTCAGTCGTGCATCGTCTGTGACCCCCAGGGAAGCGTGAGGGTCGCACCATACAGGTATGTCCCAAGAAGAGAGGTGAGCACAGACATTGGTAAGAGGAAGCTGCTTCTGCCACATCAGCCTGGTCTCCCGAGTCTGGAAAACCTCCACCGCTCAGATGTGTCTGTAAACAGATGGGAAACAAAGGCTTTCTGAGATCATCTCTGCCAGCCAGGATCTGTCCCGAGCACAGTCCCAAGCCGACGGGCGGCCCGGCTCTAGACCCGCAGCTGCTCGTCACCGCCAACGAGGAGTGGAGCCCACAGCGATGCACTGAGTCACAGACCGCTGTCACTGGCCGGCCTGAGTCAGATCCGCGTGCTCGGGGCACCGCCGCAGCATCAGGCCCCCCGTGTAGGGGACAGGTGCCAAGCCAAAGAGGGCTGATTGGGAAGTCCCAGATCGGGCATCTGTTCTTTCATGAAGTCCTCTGGGTTGGGCCCACCGCCCAGGCTGGCCTCCCCTCCTGTTTTCCTCAACAATAGAAGAAAAGATGCTTCCAGACACTTCTGGCCGCCAGAGCCTCCCCTGTTTCTCTCTGAGGGCCTTGGGCAACCCTGAGGCCAAGTTGGGGGCCAAATGCATGTCCTCCCAAAGCTCTGTTGGGACTCTCTGGGCGGAAGCCATGTTTCCAAGGGGACAATGTGGCTTGCAGAAAAAGCGTGCAGATGATGCCTGGATAAGCCGGGGCCATGCCCAGGGGAAGCCAGCTCAGAGCGAGCGGCAGCTTTGCATACGGGGCAGGAGGCCGGTAAGGGAGACGTGAGGCCGGCTGGCTTCGCTCCAAACGAGCAGTGGAGAGTAGTGGTCAAGTGCTGAGGCTGGTCTGGCTGGACGGACGTTCCCCAGTCCACGATTATAAGCTGTGTGACGCTGGGGGGTGGTCTGATTTCCTCCCCTGCACAATGCAGGTAATCACCCGGAGCGTTGTTAGGAGGACAGTGTGTCATGCAAACTGCCCGCCTAGCAGGTGCTCATGGACGCCGTCAGCCGCTGTCGCTTACCGGGCAAGCCCTGCACCCGAGGACCTGAGCCTGCACGCCCTGGCGCTCCCGCCGTTTGAGCCGTGGGCACATGAGCCCCCACACCTGCACGGCCAACACCCTTGTCCCTAACCACATGGGGCCACCGTCACTGACATTTAGAGTCTCTGAAGTGAAGATTTAATTTCTCCAAGTTTAACAGCCCCATGTGGCCAGTGGCCACTCCTCTGGCATCACCAGTAGAGGACATTTCCACCCTCACACCCTCACACAGAGCCCCGCTGGAGTGCACTGAGCCGGACAGAAGCGGATGGACGAGCAGGTGTCGCTCACCTGCCTGCCGACCCGAGTCAGGGGAGCGTTTCCAGGACCCCTTGCGGCGCCGTGGTGGAGAACAGTGTGTTCAGCCATTGTGTCAGCCAATTTCAGGAGGCATGGGGCGGGGGACCCAGCCGGCACCCCATGGCATGTGCTCCTGGAAGAGCAAGCCCGTGTCCTGAGAAGAAGTAGAGGACCTAAGGCTGCAGGAAGGACACCACCCCCAACAATGACCAGGATAATTTAAGAAAAGCAGGGAAGGGCGCCTGGGTGGCTCAGTTGGTTAAGCGACTGCCCTCGGCTCAGGTCATGATCCTGGAGTCCCGGGATCGAGTCCCGCATCGGGCTCCCTGCTCGGCAGGGAGTCTGCTTCTCCCTCTGACCCTCCAACCTCTCATGCTCTCTGTCTCTCATTCTCTCTCAAATAAAAAAAAAAAAAAAAAAAAAAAGGCAGGGAACCATCACGAGGTAGGTTTTTAAATAATAGATGTGGACTGATGCATGCTGAGCTGACAGTGACTCTGCTCAGAAGGTATGACATTTTGCAGATGAGGACGCTGACACAGCAGGCCACCTGCTCAAGGTCACACACAACTGAGGAGAGGCACAACGGGGTTCGAAGCCAGGCGTTTGGACTCCGGGGCGTGCATGCCTGTCCACCCTCTGGCTCCCGACACTCCGGCTCCCCGTCCAAAGTCACGTCTCTGCAACGTGCGCTGATATATGTGCGTCCTTCTCTGGGTGGTAGGCTGTGGTTAAGGTATCAGTATGCTTTATACACTACGTACCCCAGGCGGTCGCTGGCCTACCTCCTGTCACTGTAGACTAGGCTACCCGTTCTAGGGTCGTGTACCCATGAAATCATACAGTACCCACTCCTTTATCAGGCTTCTTCCGCTCAGCATCGCTCTGTGGGGATCGACCCCCTTTACTCTTTGTGTCGGTGGCTTATTCCTTCTTATTCCTGTTTCGACTGCTGAGCAGTATTCCATCGTGTGGTTTATCCACTCCCATGTGGCCGGGCATCTGAGTCGCTTCCGGCTTTCGGCTATTTCAAATAAAACTGCTATAAACGTCCGTGCCCAAGTCTTTGCGTGGATGCGAGCTTTCAGTTCTGTCGGGCAAATATTGAGGAGAGGAATGGCTGGATCGTAGGGTCCGTGTATGTTAAACTTCTTAAGAACGTGCCACATTGTACTGCACGGTAGGGGGACCGTATACCCGTTGCGGGCACCTGCTGGGATTAGAGCTTGCCACCTCTGGTTTGTCTGGCAGTGGTGACAGAGCTGTGGGCACAGACCTGAAGGGGTGAAGGCACGCAGAGCCAGAGGGGAGGGTGCTTGCTTCGATGTAACGCTATGTAATGCTCTGAGGTTACAGGCACGTGGAGCACTGAGATACTCCAAGGACTCTCACGGCGATTATTTTATGTGATCTGAAATCACAGCTGGAGATAGGCAGCATTTCGGTCTTACGTACAGTGAACTCCATCCTTCCAAGACAAAAGCTGGACAGGTGGCCGACCAACACCTTCCCACGAACCCGTCGGACTACCGATGCTGCACATTCATGCAGCTGCTCCCCAAGCCTGTCCCCGAAGGAGGAGGTGGCATTCCGCGGAAACCCTGCGGGGGTGTCAGCTCGTGGTACAGACCGTGCGTGTGTCTCCAACGCGCTGACGGGTGGACCCGTACCCAGCTCGCAGATGTGCGAGCACGTGAAGAGCGAGGGAGCCAGGGCACGGAAGGAGCCAGCAATGGAAATTGTTGCTGACTGGTTACAGAACTCGGGTTTGATGGAAAATCCGGGAAGCAGACAGCAGTGTGTTGCACAACCCCGTCAGTGTGATTCTTGATGCGACACCACGCTGTACACTTAACATGGTCAAAATGGCAACGTTTATATTCTACGTGCTCTATCACAGGTTACAACAACAATAATTTAATATACCCCAGACCACTGAATGCTATACTTTCAATGGATGAATTGCACGGTGTGTGAATAATATCTCAATAAAGCTGCTTAAAAAATTGTTGGTCTAGCTTGGCCACTCTCAATGAATGATTTCGGGTTTCATGACTTCCTTGCAGAGATACTCCGCAAACACCATCATCCCCTGAGGATGCTAAACAAAGGACAGCGAAGGACAGTTGTGGTCAGAGTTCGGAAGCGATGCCTGGTGACCTCGATGGCATTTCAGAGCTGACCTCTGCTGCCAGGTGTTTGGGATACAGAGTTAAGAGGGGACTGTGTCCAGGGCCTGGGGTCAACTCTTGGGGCCTCGGTTGTTTCCCCAGCAAAGTGAGCAGCTGGGGGTGAGGGTTTCTGTGGCCCCGTGATCTGTGCTGCAGGACTGAGCAGAGACCTGGGGGGCCCTCAGCCATCAGCTTCTCCCCGTGCAGCCCCCGGCTCAGATTTCACTCCTTCCCACAAAGGATGGCGGGTCTGTGAAGACCTGGCAGTTTGCAGTGAGTGGACCACAGGGGCCCCACCCTGCAGTGTGAGGCTCCTCCAACAGGCACTGGGGCCCTTCCAGACCACTTCATGCACACCAGCTCCCGTGGGGGCTGCGAGGAAACTTCTTCGTGATCCGCAGGTGCCCACGTAGGCCATTCACGTGGGGCAATGAAGGCAGGCCTCCTGATGGAGCGAGATTGTCAGGCTGCTGAGAGGGGTTCGCTCACAAATAGCTCTGTTTTCTCTCCTTGGCCTTGGCCTTGGCTGGAATTGATTTTTTTTTACATGCAGGAGAAATTGGATTTATCCTAAAGTTGGCCGGCAAGGGAAGCAAACCGTGGCAAAAAGCCAGGGGCAGAGAAAGCAATCCTGTTTGCAGAGAGGAGGTTGCCCCCCAGGCCCGCAGATCCACACGGGGATAACAGCACTCAGAGCTGAGGATGATCAGTGACAGGGTTCTGTCTTTTAATCCCTTTTTTGAAGTATCATTCACACATAAGGCAATCCATCCACTTACAGGGTGTAATTCAATGGTTTCTAGGATATTCGGACCTGTGCGCCCATCACTGCGATTAGCTTTAGAACATTTGCATGAGCTCAGCAGGGAGCTCTGTGCTCCTTGGCCCTCATTTCTCAGTGGCAGGCACCCCTGCATCCTGGGCGATCGCCAATCTGCTTTCTGCCTCTAGACCTTTGCCTGTTCTGGAGCCCTCACGCGAGGACAGTCATACAGCATGTGGCCCTTTGTCGTCTGACTTCTACTCAGCAGACTGTCTCCAAGGTCATCTCTGTGGTCTCAGTGCCGTATTCCCTTTAATGCTAAATGGTGGTCTGTCGTGTGCACACATCACATCGAATTTATCCCTGAACCAGCTGAGGAACATGCGGGTTGTTTCTGCTTGTGGGCTGTTATGAGGAATGCCGCCACGAACATTTATGTACAGGTCTTTGTGCGGACACGTTTTCTCATTTCTTCTGGGTACAGAGCCAGCGGTGGGATGGCTGAGTCACATGGTGACTCTGGGTTGAGCCGTTTGAGAAGCTGCCGGAATGTTTTCTAAAGGGGCTGCATCCTTCTACCTTCCCACCAGCCGCGCGTGAGGGTACCTCCCCACACAGGGCTTCAGATACAAAGCCACCTTGGAAACCAGTTGTGTCATTCCTCAAAATGTTAAGCTTGGAGTTACCATATAACCCGGCAATGCCGCTTCCGAGTGTAGACGCGAGAGAAATAAAAGTCTATGTCCACACAAAGTCTGTGAATAAATAACACAAGAACTGGTGCGTTATCCGTTAATAAAAAGCATTATGATAGCCCCAAAGTGAAAAAGCCAGTCCCCAAGGCCACGTATCATATGATTCCATTTACATGAATATCCGGAATGGGCAGACTCACAGGGACACAAACCAGGTCAGTGGTTGCCAGGGGCTGCGCGGGGCGCAGGTGGGAAATCAGAGGGAGGGGCTCTAATGGGTACAAGGTTTCTTTTGGGGATGGTGAAATGTTCTAAAATTAGATTGTGGTGATGGTTTTGTACAGCTTTGTAAATATACTAAAAACCATTGAACTGTGTACTTTAAATGGGTGGCCTTTATGATCTGTCAATTCTACATCAATAAAACCATTTTAGAAAGAAAGAGAGAGACAGAGACAGAGACAGAATTAAGCCTCATTACTCTGTGTTCCCAGCCTTGCTCTTTTCCCCAGATGCATACTGGGATTTACTCTGTCTGTCTCTCTCACACACACATTACGATCTTTTTCTTTTCTCTTCATCTTGCAAGAATCTCAGTCAGATGGGAGTCCTGCTCCCAGGGCAGGGAGACGACGCCAGTCTTGCTGAAATCTCAAGCGGACAAGCAAAGGAAGTGGACCCTTCCGGCTTTGGTTTGCAGGACTACAGGGCACGTGGAGCTCACGTGGGCCTCCTTCCTCCCGTTATAAACTCATCAAGATGTGGATGAGATGCAGTGCATTAGAACATGTGTTTGAGATGCCCATGCCAAGAATATGGAGGGAACTGTGTCACAGAGAAAACTGCAGCTGGTGCCACAAAGTCCAGGGCCCAGAGCTGGGCACAGGTCCAGGCAGGGTCACCTTGTCCAGGAAGGGGAGATGCATCCCCAAACAGGGGGCTGTGGATGGTGGTCACCTCGGTGGTGGAACTGAAAACCCCCTCAGCTGGTTCAGGGATAAATTCGATGTGATGTGTGCACACGACAGACCACCATTTAGCATAAAGGGAATAAGGCACTGAGACCATAGAGATGACCTTGGAGACAGTCTGCTGAGTAGAAGTCAGACGACAAACACCACCACAACGCTTGGCTCCGTCTGGGCATTGTATGGGAAAACAGCATGATGCCCAAGGAGAGGGCAAGGGGTGGGTGAGGCTGACAGTCTGAGCTCTCAGAGAATATGTCTTCCTTTAAGCACACAGGAAAACTGCACGGATGTGAAAGTCATATAATGATAGTCAAGATGTGACATCATATAGTCCACACTCTCCGATATATATCATATTGTGATAAAACTAGAAATGCAATAGCCGAAGAGAGCAGCATATTTAGAACTGAAGGACACTGCAAATGCTACCATATCAGAGCATGCAGAGTGCTGGTAAAGTTGTATTTACAGGAAATGGATAGAAAGAAAAAAAAAAAAAGAAGGTGGAAAATTAACAAGCACAGATTCGACTCAGAAAATCAGAAGAGAAACAGTGGAGCAAACCTAGGACATGTGGAAGCAAGAAAATATTGAGGATTTTAGCTAAAAGTGTTAGCGGACCCAACCCTTGCAAGCTGAAGTTTAAAAAGGAGAGAGCCACAAGTCAATGATAGCAGAAATGAAACACAAAGATAACTACAGAGGGAGGTCTATGAAATACGTCAGGGTTTCTGATCCAAGGTGGTGATGTAGGAGACTCCCAACCTCACCTCCTACCACAGACACTCAAAATCTACAGCCACACATGGAATAATTCCCTCTAAAAGAGATCCAGAAAGTAATCGAGCAACTCATACACACTGGGTGAAAGAGAAAAACAAACGAAGAGCTGAAACAGATGTTGGCGTACTCAACTATTGGAAGCCACTCTGAGAAAAGGGGCTTGAAAGATCACAAAGGTTTGAGAGACAACACGGAGCAAGGCCAGGCTGAACGATAAGGTTGATCTTCTATGCAAGGGCCCTCTGTCAAGACTGAGAGAGGTGACTCTGGTAGCTCATGCCCAGAAACCAACACAGACAGGCACGGGCAGTGAAGCAATGGGGGAGTATGTTGGGAATAACAGAACCTGGATAAAGCTCCACAAGCAGACCTTCATGAAACAAAGATAAGTGGCAATGCATGAACAGAGTGAGAATTTCAGGGAAGATAAAACATGTAAGAAAGAACCAGACAAATCACAGAGCTGAAGGATACAATACATAAACTGAAAAAATAAAAATCCAAAGAGAGGGCAATGGAATTCATCCAGTCAGAGGAGCAAAAAGAAAAAAAAAAAAAAAAAAGAAAAAGAGAGAAGATTGCTTAGGGGAGTTGTAGGACAGTCTCAAAGCAGGCCAATGTATGCATTATAGGGTCCCAGAAGGAGGAGAGAGTGCGAAAGAGTCACCAAGCTTATTCAAAGAAATGATGGCTGAAAACTGCCCAAACCTGGAGGAAAAACCAGATATCCAGATCCAGGAAGCCCAGGGAGTTCCAAACAAGACTCTAAAGAGACCCAAATTGGGACACACGATTAAATTATTAAATATATATCTACAAAGAATTAGGTAATGGATACACAAGGTAAAAAGATGTAAATTGCAACATCAAAAACATAAAACGTGGAGGGAAGAGTAAAAATATAGAGCTTTAGTATGTGATCAAACTTAAGTTGTAATCAACTTAAAATAACTGTTATAAATATAAGATGTTTTATATAAGACTCATGGTAACCACAGCACAAAAACCTTTAATAGATGCACAAAAGATAAAGAACAAGGAGTCTAAGCATAGCACTGCTGAAAATCATGGCATCACAAAGGAAGAGACAAAAAGAAGAAGACAGGAATAAGGGAATTACAAAACAGTCAGAAAACAATTAGCACGTTGGTAATAGCAATTCCCTACTTAGAATTACTTTAAATGCAAAAGAACTAAAATTTATCATCAAAACACATACAGTGGCTGAGTGGGTAGAAGAACAAGACCCAACTACAAGAGCCTTACTTCGGTTTTCAGGATACACTCAGACTGAAAGTGAAGGCGTGGAAAAAGATAGGCCATGTGTATGGAAACCAAAGGAAAACATGGATAGCTGTACTTACATCAAACAAAATAAACTTTCAACCAAGGAGGATATAATATCTGTAAATATTAATATAGCCAACATAGAAGCACCTAAATATATAAAGCAAATATTAACAGACCTAAAGAGAGAAATAGACAGCACTATGATAATAGTAGGAGACTTCAGTATCCACATTCATGAATGGATAAATCATCTGGACAGAAAATCAATAAGGAGCAGTGGACTGAAGTTACCCAGTAGACCAGAAGGACTTAATAGGTTCCTACCAAATGTCCCACCCGATAGCGGCAGAACACGCATTCTTCTCAAGTGCATAGGGACATTCTCCAGGATAGATCATATTTAGGCAAGCAAACAAGTCTCAATAAATTTAAGAAGATTGAAATCCCATCAAGCATCTTTTTTGACGACAATTTGTAAGAAGCTAGAAATAAATTACAAGAAAAAGACTGGAAAACTCAAAATATATGGAGATTAAAATCAAGGTACGGAACAACCAATGAGCCAAAGAAGAAATCCAAAGAGAAATTAAAAAAATATCTTGATAAAAATGCAAATAGAGACACAACATTCCCAAAGTTAAGGGACACAGCAAATGCACATGTGATTCCGGAGCTCATGCTAGTTACTTTAGCCTAGGTATTTGAGCTTTCTCTCTTTTTAATGTAGCAAATGATGCAACCACACGCCTTTGGATGACCACATGGTCCAGTATGTCCCGGAGAATCTGAACGTACACCTCTTGTTCCTGATAAATTAAGAACACCCCGACACACACACTGTCAAAAGGGACACCCTCCAATAAACAAGAGGGACACCTGCCCGTTAAGGAATCCTCTCTAATCCTGGGGTGAATGCTGCCTCGGGGAGCCCCACAGCTGTTGTCTCTACTTGCAGGCAAGTGGCCGCCTGTATGTGAATCCTATAGAACAGTTTTAACAGGAGAAACTCCCATCCTGAAGTGGTAATGTGGGAGGTGCATTTTCCTAACTGCTGAGCAAAGAAAGAAGTTTCCATGCTGCTCTGGGTGGCTTCTCATGCCCACGGCCCACTTGTTCTAGAGCTTCTAGAAGCTTCCATACTGCTCTGGGTGGCTTCTCGTGCCCACTGCCCACTTGTTCTAGGGCTTCTAGAAGCATCCATACTGCTCTGGGTGGCTTCTCATGACCACTTTCCTCTTGTTCTAGGGCTTCTAGAAATTTCCATGCTTCTCTGGATGACTTCTCATGCCCATTGCCCACTTTTTCTCAGGCTTCTGCATTTGGGCTAATGTTCCCGTGGAGGAATGAGATTCATTCTCTCACTCGAGTGACATATGAAGTGTCTGTCCAAGGATGTGGCACTGGATTCTAACGAAGAGATGAGGCGAGACTGGCATGCAGTCAAAATTCCTGCTCAGGATTATTCTTCAGAATGGGGACTGATGCCCAATGGGTCTTGTGCAGGTGCTTCTTTCCATAGAGGTGACCGGTCTCTGTGTCTTTACTGGAGGGTCTCATGAAAGGTGTGGCCAAATAAGCACTTTTGGGCCAAGGAATCCGGTTCAGAATTGTGAGATGCTCCTGTCATGAAAGATTAGTTTTGAGGAGTTCTGTTAGTTAGGGGGTAAAGGGCATCTTAGAAACTTGGATATTTTTTGCTCCTTCTCTGGCTTTCCCACCTTCCCATGGGATCTGTGACTTCATTGAGGACTTTGGAGATCCCACATATTTGATCTATAAAGATGCTAGGAAGGGAAGCCCAGCACTGCACGTGAGTCCTGTCCAGATTTCCCTGAAGATCTGTCTGCTCTCATCATGCACAGAAGTCTTCACGGTAGGATTCAAGTCAACCTGCTGCTTCCCTTTAAAACTCTGATAATTTCCCTTATTGCAAAAGTAATGTAAACAAATGAATCCTTCCAACAATATAGAGGGCCGTAAAGAGAAGGTTGTTCCCCCCACCTCTCTGAAATCTTATTTCCTTCAGGAAATGAGAGCTATGTCTTTGTACAAATAGGTCATATATAAGATGTATCTTCCTATACTATTCAGTACTTAAATTTTTTTTTAATTTTTAATTGTGGCAAAATACATATAACTTAAAATTCACCATCTTAACCATTTTTAAGCGTACAGCCAGTAATAAGTACATTCGTATAGTTGCACACCATCCCTCTCCAGAACGTTTTCATCCTGAAAAACTGAAAACACATACCCTATAACACTAGCTCCCCATTCACTCCTTGCCTAGCCTCGAGCACCCCCCTTTCTACTTTCTGTGTCTGTGAGTTTGACTACACTCAGCACCTCACGTAAGTGGAATCTCTAGTATTTGTCTTTTTTCAACTGGCTTATTGTGTGTAGAATAATTTCCTCAAGGTCCATCCATGTGGCAGCATTCCCGTCCTTTTCAAGGCTGAATCATATTCCACTGTGTGCACATAACACAGGCTGTTTTCTTGCTCAGGCGATGATGAGCTTGAGGGTGACTTCCACCTTTTGGCTATTCATTCAGAACTTTTGAACAGAATTTCTGGAAGAAACGTCTACCCTCTGGGTTCCATTAACTCAGCACTGGAAATGGAAAACTTTTATGTATTCACGCATTTTTTCCTCCTTATGCGCATCCCTTTATTGAGTGCCTAGAGTTTGCCAGGCAACTCGCCAATGGCCTGTTACACCCGAGGAGGTGAAGTGGATGCGAGTCTGCTCACATGGAGCCTGTGATTGAATGGCTCAGCTCAGACAGATGGTTAAGCTGAGACGTGGCATAACCACAGTTGACGTGGCCACTGGGAGAAGAGTACCTGGAAGGGGAACAGGAAGGGAAGTGAGAAGGACTTTTAGGTGACTACTGCACTAGTTCAAGCATGAGCTGAAGGGGGCAAGATGTGGGGTAGCAGCAGCAGAAATGGGGAAAAGTGGATGAATTTGAGATATATTTTGGGGCTAAACCAGTGGGGCTTGCAGGTGGCTTAGGTGAGAGAAAGAGAAGAAAGGAAGGCAGGATGCCTTGTCTTTCCCGTGTCTTTGGATCCTGAATGCTTTGTCCATGTCCCGGGGGATGTGTTTGTGTGGACAGATCCCTCCTCTCACTCCTTCCCCCAACAGCTGCAGAACGCAAGCCCACCTCAGCCCCTCCAATCCCCTAAGCCATTCTCTTGTACAGGCAGCTGTCCCCAGGCTGGGGAGCTCAGCAGCGACACTGTCCGACTAGCAGAAAGCTGTTTCAAGAGCAGCCGAGAAGTGTGGGGACATTGTTTCTGGTGTCCCCTACCCATTTGCTAAGCCACATCATGAACTTTATCCATCAGAATGATCTTCTCTATGAACCAAGTTTTTCAAAACTTTTACATCATAAGATAAGAAGAGGGAGACACAAAGTAAAGCCTAGAGAAATAAAAGAAACACCCTAGTTTTACTATGCTTACCTTTCTTTGGGGGCCCTGATTCTTTATCTTGAAAAGAAAGGTTTTACTAAAGTTTCCGAGTTTCCTTTCAGCTCAATCAATTTATGACTCCTTATAGTGATTATCTATTGTTAGGGATAATGAGATAACATCAGTTTTTCAAAACACGAATAACAACCCTCTACCAACAAAAATCTCACAATTAAATACGTTGGCATGAGCAGAACCGACAACGTCTACAGAAATACCACAGTCAAGCTAAGGCATTTCTTTGCTTTCTTTCTTTTTAGAATGGAAATACAGGAGTTCTGCTTCTGGATAGGATGGAATGGTTTGGAGCAGACCAGTGCTCCTGCTGAGATGTTCGGAGAGTCACAAAGGCCCCTCAAGGGGACCATGGAGATGAGGTGGAGAAGCAACAGGGCTCCTAGAAACCTCACAGGTCTGAGCACAAAGCCTGGGATGTGGGGACTGTCAGGGCATCTGGGATTTGCAGAGGAGCTGGGTAGGAAGAAGCGGTGAAACGTTTCTTGATCAGAAGCCTCAAGAGGAAGAAAACCCAGAAAAACAGCAGGACGCTGCTGGAAAGCAAAACAGACCTTTGCACAGAGCAGGGGTCATTGAAGTTATAAACCCACTTGACCTGATGCTCCAGCTTCCAAACCTACCTGACATCTCCCCAGGAGTGTGCTTCATAAACTGTTTACATAAGCAACTGGACTCCAAGGACATCTTGCTCAAAGTGTTCCATCCACAGGGATCCTCCCCCAAGCAGATATGATGAGCCTGTTCGCCTTACAAGTCCCTTATCTTATCTTATTTTCAGTTTAGAATTTGGGTGAATGTGGGGGTGTTCACTCAATCTATCTGTGCTACATCTGAAAACAAAATCAAAGGGCCGATAGATTGACAGTAGATTGTCATGACTATTATATGAGCTTGCTGATGCCCAGCATGCTGTAGGCACCCGATCGATGTGTGTGGTCATGATGATTAGCTTGCGTGAATTAACAAAACTAACAAGTAGAATGGGCATACACGGGTTTGGCAAAAACGTGACTGACTCTTGGTAAGCCTCACAAGACTGTTTATCGGGGTTGATGCAGAAATCCGGCCAGACTGTGAACTTCCCTAGCTTAGGCCCCCACTGATGGAAGCCATAGGTGCTCAGACCTGCTCTCCGTCAGGTGGGTGTCCTCTGTACCCCAACCAGACACACGGAAGGCAGTGGCAAGTCCTGGACAATATCACCCAAGGGCTCTTGGGGCTTTGGATGTGACTTTGGTTTCACTGCCAACTCGTCTGGCGTCATCAGCGGGCACGAGGTCCTGGCTGTGACCACGGCTCTTCCCAGCACCCTTTACACCTCTGTACTGAGACCCCTCATGCTAAGCACACGCTTTGGCCGCTTAAACTCGTGCATGTGGGAGCCCAAAAATTTGGGTGCGTGTCAACATCCCAGCTGGTTGGAGCTCAAGTGTGTGGGCATCTCGGAGAATCCGTGCGGTTATCTCAAAGGTTGGTTGGGTGCAAGGCAGTCCATTTTTATTTCTTTGTGTTATACAAGTAAAACACAGCTGCTGTGAAGTAAAATCAGATAAGAAAGAGAAGCCTAGAGAAGACAGTTAAAATGACCTTTAATTCTATTGCCTGGTGGATGTGCTTTTCGGAAACGTGATCCATTTTGGTGTTTAAATTGTAAATGGAGCTAGAGTTTTTTGGTTTTGGTTTTCCAAATCACGGCAGATGAGTGAATAAAATACCAGCTCCACACCCCACAGAGGCTGGAATAGTTACAACAGGGCTGTGTGTTCAGTTCTGTAACTGTTTCGTCTTTTAAGGTGAAGCCTGCTGCCTTTTACAATGGGTATTTGCTTTTTGGCCAGTCCGTGGTCTTCTGCAAATCTTAAACCATTTTAATTGCAGAATTATGAAGGAAGAGGTTGGTTGATGATGCATTATTCTTTCTCCAAAACCTCGGCCCCTCACAACGTGTAAATTCTGCCTAAGTGTGTAATGCGGGAAGCTCAGGGACCTGAGCTCGGAAGGAAGTCAAGTCACCAAAAGGGCACGTAAGTCATTTACGTTATCTCCCGGAACTTCCGACTTCTGTGCTTTTTTGTAGCCGTCTAAAATAAATCAGAGAGGTTTAGGATTCCATTTCCTGTGCTTGCGTTGACCTTTGGTGGCTGGCGTCCCTCCCTTTGCAGTGGGAGGGCAATTCTCCTACTCGAGGCGGGTCCCAGCACTTGGCTCCAGATTTCCAACAGAGCAGATGAGCAGGAAGAAACCCCCCGTGAATGTAAGCCCCTCCAGAGACAACAACCAAGTTCCCTCTCTCCTGTTAAATCTTCTTTATTATTTTTTATGTTATGTTAATCACCATACATTACGTCATTAGTTTTTTTTTTTTTAAGATTTTATTTATTTATTTGAGAGAGAGAGAATGAGACAGAGCACATGAGAGGGGGGAGGGTCAGAGGGAGAAGCAGACTCCCCCCCCCCGCCCCCCAAGCAGGGAGCCCGATGCAGGACTCGATCCAGGGACTCCAGGATCATGACCTGAGCCGAAGGCAGTCGCTTAACCAACTGAGCCACCCAGGCGCCCCGTCATTAGTTTTTGATGTAGTGTTCCATGATTCATTGTTTGCGTATAACACCCAGTGCTCCATGCACTGTTAAACCTTCTTTAAAGCAGCCAACTCGCTTTGCTCGCCTCTTTCAGTTTGTCCTTTATTTCTAGCTGTCTGATACAAGGCTTCCATCCCCACCATTCGGCTAAAACCAGAAAGTTGGACTCTAGAAGTTCTCCAAAGCCTTTTTTAAAAATGTTTGCCAAATCCACCCCCCCCACACACAACCACACTTTGACACATCCCCCTTACTTGACACCCTCAGTTAATTGCTGCTATTTCCAAGTCTGAAACTCTAAACTCTACCTCTATTTTGAGCCCTGGCCGGCCCAGTATCCATTTCTTAGTGGACCTGGGCAGGTCAGTTTAAACAGGGCTAACACCGCACTTGTTCTGTCCACTCTCCGTTTACCTGCGTGAGACCTGTGCCCTCTGGAACCCGCGCTGCTGAGTGGCGCCACATCCCACCCACGGCTCATCCCGGATACGACCTGTTGCCACCTTCCCAGTCCCCTCGGCCAACCTTCAAGCTCTCCCTCACTCATCTCTCACTATCCTGACCTTAGCGCAGGGTCTGCCATGTCTTCTTTAATAATCACTTGTCGCAATTGCTACACGTAACATACAAGGAAATAACATAAAACTCAAATACATGGTCTATCAAAAATCAGCCATGTGTCATCCACGTAACCAGGACTCTGGTCCAGGGGAAGAATATTCTAGCATTCCAGAAACCGCTGAGTTGTCCTTTTGCAGTAGCATCCCCTACCTCCTCCCAGGGGCAACCACTAGGGGGGTTATAGGGAGCTCACTTCCTTGCTCTTTTCTTTAGTTTTACCACTGATATCTGCATCTCTGAGCAGCGGACTTGCTACTTGCCTGTTTATAAGCAGTGTGTATCGCTCTGCGCCTTGGTTTTTGTTTTATTTTACTTTGTAACTTACCAACAGGAGGTTGGGATTCATCCACGCTGTGGATCATACTCAGCGCTGTGTAGTGTTCCGCGACATGAATATAGCATGCTTTTTCCTTTGTTCACGCGGTGGACACTGGGGGGTCCTGGTTTTGAGCTGATCAGAGTGATACTGGAGCAGACACACTGGGCGTGGCTCCCTTGGTGTGTGCACCCGAGGGTCCTGGGGTGCGTTCCGTGGCGTGGGGTGGGCGTGGAATGAAAAAGGGACTGCATGCTTCCTGGAGTTGACTGGCTCCTTTACACCAATAACCATGACAGGGTCTGGGAGCCCCAAGGTAGCTTGGGGCTAAAATGGAGACCAGGGCCCGAATAGAGGGTTGGAACTTTTAGCCCTTCCCTCAACCTCCGTCCTGGGAGTGGGGAGGGGCTGGAGATTTAGTTCATCACCAATGGCCAATGACTCCATCTATCATGCCTGCATAATGCAATCCCCATAGAAACCCCCCGAATGATGGGCTTCTGGGGCTTCTGGGTCGGTGAACACTTGGAAGTGCTGGGAGGACGGCACCCAGAGAAAGTGTGGAACCTCCAAGCTCCTTCCCCCGCACCCTCCCCTACGCATCTCTTCACCTGACTGGTAAGTAAACTATTTTTCTGAGTTCTGTGAGCTGCTCTAGAAAACTGACAAACCCAAAAGGGGGGCAGTTGTGGGGACCCCTGACGTTGTAGCCAAATTAGACAGAAGTGCAGGTACCCCGAACACCGAGGACTGAGACTGGCATCTCCTAAGACTGAGCCCTTAACACTTGTGGGGTCTATGTTAACTCTGGGTAGTTAGTGTTAGAATTGAACTGAGTTGCAGGACACCAACATGGCGCCTGCAGAGTTGGAGAAATGGTTGTTAGTGTGAAAGAAAACCCCACATATTTGGTGTCCGATGTGTTGCGAGTATATGCAGGCCATTGGTGCATTGGAAACTGTCTATGCATAACTGCTCTGATGGCCCAGAGAGGACCAGTAGGCAGAACATGATTTGCTTTGAAGCCAACATGGGGTCATCAATGGTGTTCATTCATGACCCGTGCCTAAGAGGCTGTCACATGCACGGGACACAGATACTGCATTCACCTGCCGGACCTGCACCCCTGCCTTCAGACCACCTGCTCAGGCTGTTCATATCCTAGGGAATAACAGAACATGTCCAGAATTATTGTCCCTTTCAATGTGATGTGGGAACTCAGGGAGTTTTTACCTCTGGCCGGTAGGAGAAGGTTTTAGTATGATTTCTCTTGAGAAAATGCACGGAGATGGAGGATATCAATATTCCTTTTTATTATGTAGCCTGAGGTGCTAAACTCTTACTATAAATCAACATTTCCCCATTTTCCAATTTCTTCGCAGCAGTCTTATGCCTGAGAAGAATGTAAAGGTTTCTCAGAACACTTATTGTTTACTCAGAAAACAAGACAATTGTCATCTTGTCGGCTCATTTACATTTTGTTTTTTGGTTAAATTGCTGTAATGTGATTCTTACATCCTCAAATTCTAGGAAAGTAAAGGTTGAGGGGAAGGAGGTCCGGTCTCACAGAAGAGCTCCCTTAAAACGGAGAGCACAATAAGCTGGGAGGGTGCGCTGGAAATGGGCACAGTCTCTCAGGACGCAGAGGAAAGCGCCAGGTTAGAGACGGTGCTCACCGAGACAGCAGGGTTCCTTTGGAGCCCATCACCATGGGAGCCTTCAGTTCCTGTGCCCTGGGCACTCTTGGCGGGAGCTGAGCCTCCCCCTGCCCGCCCTCACTCCTGACCTTCCTCTGGGGGCTGAGTCCTGGGGAGGAACCTTACGACTGAAGGCATCCCTCGCCCATCACATCTCTCCCCTGTTTGCATTCATGGCTGAGAGGTGTCCAGGGAGGCCATGTGTGAGCACCCTTCACCCCCAGTGCCCTGGAAACTACTGGGATGACCCTTTGCATGTCCTCCTTGCCCACCATACCGTAATCTGTGGGGCTCTGTACCCTGAGTTCTCCGATCTTTGCTCTCCCCTTCAGACCCTCCCCTGCGCCCCAGGCACATCACCCTCACCGCAGATGTCTTGAGAAGATGCTGTTTCCTCATGTGCCACCTCCCTTAGGACCAGGAAGTGGAGGTCATGCCTCTTCCTTCTTCCTGCTCCTTCCAGACATTCCCTCTCCCTCTTCCCTACCCCAAACTCCCGGAGCCTGAAGGATGTGCCCAGCTGCCTCCTCCACCCTCTACATCACTCACGGCCACCACCTCCTCAGTCACTGAAGACATGCGATCCGGCCACAGCTGTGCGCCCCCCCGTTCCATCCCCCACTCCATCTAGGTGACCAGATGGCCATGTCACGGCTTCTGGGGAGAGCCTCAGTTGAGACACACTACTCCTGGAGCACTGAGTGTCGGATGAGTGTTGGCATCTCTTCCATTCTCAACAGCGTTCTGGTTTGGACAGTGAATTCCACTGGTCACCTTCTGGATGGCTCTTACATCACCATCCTGTGACCTGTTCATCTTCATCCACTTCCTCCTCCTCCCACGTCAGCCGACCACTCCTCTATCCTGTCCTGGACCCCATGCACACCAGTACATGAAAGCTCAACTCTGGGCATCCCAGACATGAGCACTGACCCTCTTCTTCCAGGTCAAAGTGATTTAAACTCCACTGAAACCTTCCATTCAGTGACTCGGTGGCCGCCCCACCTCCATCTGGGGCTCTAGTTAGTGTCCACCGCTTTGACGCCTTCTCTCTCTTTTCGCAGTTACCTTCCAAACCTGAAGCTGCTTCGACCTGAGTATCTGGCCTCTTCTGTCCTGTATCCAAGCAGAGCTTGCCCAGGACACCACTCATTGGACTGACTGTTTCTTTCTAAACCATGACCACAGACCCCATATGGATGCTAACCCTGTGAATCCATCCTATGCGGTTTCTTTCTCAGAAGTGTGCTGGGCACTGACGTGAAGGCAGATCAATGGGCTTCCCCAGCTCAGCAACAGAAAGAAAACAGATCGGAGAAAAACCAGTCCATAAACAGAGCCGTAGGGACCTACGGACCTGCAGGCCCACATAACAAAGATCCAATGCTCGTCTTACTGGAGTTCCAGAAGGATAGGAGAGTGGGGAAGAGAGACAATATTCAAAGAAATAATGACATAAACACCTCACATTTGGCAAAAACACAAACCTACAGATCCAAGAAGCTGTATAGATCTCAGAGAGGAGAAACACGGAGAAATTTACACCGAGATGCATCATCATTAAGTTTCTGAAATCTAAACACAAAGAAAAAAAATTTAAAGCAGAGATACATGAAGGGTTGCCTATAGGGTGACCCCAATTCACGTGACTGTGGGTTTCACGTCAGAGACCACGGGGCCAGGAGGAAGTGTCACGGGGACTGAGGGGAAAACAGCACGACTGTCAAGTGTGGAGTCTGAACCCAGCCTTGAGGAATGAGGGGGAAAATAAAGACCTTTTCCTACAAGGGGGGAATGGAATGAATTTGTCTCCTGAACACCTACCCCTGAGGTTGCTAGAAGAGTTCCTCTAGCAGAAGGTGACACTGGGGGAAGGGACCTTGCAGGGTCCGGAACGGGCAAGCACAGTGGACGAGCAGAAACGTGGGTGCGCACATTAGACTCCACTTTCCCGCCTGAGTTTTCCAAGTCCCGTGTGACGAGGGACACATGGTAACGCCATCTGATGCCCGAGACAAAGGTCACCAGAAAGGGAGAGGTGGAAGGACCCACAGGGACGTGGCCATGGGGAGGGCGTAAGAACACCCCCCCCAGTGGCTTCCGGCTCCGAGCACGCGGCCACCCCGTTTCTCCGCGCCTCCTTATTGGCAGGAGTACCTTCCGGCCGTCATCACCTCACACCGCTCCACCCAAACCCGTCTCCTCAAGGTCATTTGCAATTGTGGCTGGGGAAGACAACACCTGATACTCACCCCAAGTGTCTGGTGTCATCAAAGGCATTTTCCTGTCAGCTGCCGTGATGTCGGGACTGTTCGGAATATTTGTTTTCTGAGTCACCTCCCTCACTGCCTTTGGTGCCCTGACAATAGAGTTACAGTAGCTTTACACGTTAAAGCACAGATACTCCCAACATCTCAGACCCTGGCTGGCATTTTATCATCCGAAACTGAAGCAGTCGAAACACTTGGAATTAAAGCCGGCTCCCGTCTGCTGAAGGCTCGGCTTGGACACGTCCCTGGAATCTGCCGGGGCTATGGCAAATGACAGTCGTGCCCTTTCCATTCCAGAAGCAAAGCCAAAACCGCGGCGCTCTCCCTGAACACGGGCTGAGCGCGCCCGAGAGCCAAGCTTTGTCTTGCTTCCACTCCTCGGCATTTGATGTTACACCAAATACTGGCGGTCCTAGACACAGGGGACAATTAGAATTTCAAAAAATGGATGCTTAACGTTGACAGCACTTTGAACTGAAGTTGGAGTATTTTGAGTTCAGTTTCAAATTGTAAAGATGCACATCTGAGTGCAGAATTACCTCTAGTGGGAGGAAAGTCATCTAAAGCCCAGGAATCTTGTGTTTTGCTAAGCACCGGTTTTTTGAAAAGTTGGGGGGAAATAGGGCATACATGTGCAGAGGTATGTGTATGGAATGTGTGTGTGTGCGTGGTGTGTGCATGCATGTGGGGGGTGGGCGTGAGGGAGATAAAGACGAGCAGGCAAGTGAGAGTGAATAAGCATTATCTTGGATCCCACTGGCCCGAGTTCAAGTCTTCACGGTGTGACCCTAAGTGGTTAGCAGTTTCTCTGAGCCTCCTCTGTGAAATGGGAGGGAGACTCGCAGCTGCAGGGTTCCGGAATGTGATCCCCGAATCTTGCTGTCCTCTGATCTCCATGCTGGAGAATGGAACAGCCCTTTCTGGCTTCGCTGGGCTTGCGTGGGTCATGAGTTAGGAGCAGAGCGAACCATGTCCCCTGCCTGCTGAACATTGGATTTTCGATAACCCCCAGAGCTCTCTGACGTTCCACAAGGCACCTGGCGGCTTCTACGTGGTGGCTGCCCCATCAGCCTGGCCTCTGAGCAGCAGAGGGGAGCGGAGAGACTTGTTGCTCTGAGTGGTCCACGTTCCACGAGCTGGAAGTCAACCTTGCACGGCCGAGCACGGAGGTTTTCAGCCGAGCGTCCCCATGGCGTGGCCAAGTCCTTGCTGTGCTGGCCGGGTGTGTACCACGGTCACGGAGGTCGGGGGCTTTAGGGGAGGGGGTCGCAAACGCTGATGTTCTTCTTGCCGTGAGACATTCTCTTCTGTGTTTGGAGAGCGTTGCCTCCTCCACCCTTACCCTACCCCCTACTCTCCTGAAGTGTCTGGCAGACCCAGGCTCCTGTGAGGACAGAGAGCAAAGCTGGCTTTCAGGTAAATACAAAGGTGGGTAGGTCCCTCCTTGTCCTTGTCCCTGTTCGCATCCCACTCACCTTGTAAGAAAGTAGCTCCAAATCCTGTGCTATCAATGTCATGGGACCCTCCCCGGTGGCCAGCGTGATGGACAGGTTTGGGGCACTCTTTCTCACTAAATCCACAGAGAGAGAACCCCTCTGCACATGTCTCATGCTCCTTCTCTTGCTCCCGACACAAACCATCCGTGCCCGCTCTGTCCTTGCGAGGATGCCCACAGTCCTGGGGGAGACGACAAGCAGACAGGAAGCTCGCCGGTGGGCACATTCATCAGGCTGTGGGGAAGGACGGGCCCCGCTGGAGCCGACTGCGAGGAGAGCAGCCAGACACCACCGCCCACGCCAGCCACGCGCCGTCCCTCACCTGCCACATTTATGCAGCCACCAGATACAGCTTTGATCATGTTTCCCCCGGCTCCATAACGCCCCCATGCTCCCCACCCTCTGCAGAATGCGGGCAAACTGCCCGTATGAGCTTGCTGAGGTTGCTGTAACAAAGCATCACAGACCGGGTGGTAGAAGGAAGAGAGGTTCATTGTCTCCCACTTCTGCGGGCTGCAAGTTCAAGATCAAGGTGTCCACAGGGTGGTTCCTTCTGAGGTCGTGAGGGAGACTCTGCTCCAGGCCTCTCTCCCAGCTTCTGTGGTTTGCTGCCAATTTGGGCACGCTTTGGCTTGTAGAAGCCTATCCTGCTCTCTGCCTTCAGCATCACATGGGCTTCTGTGTGGGTCTGTCTGTCTCTGTGCCCAAATTTACCTTCTTATTATAAGGACAAGAATCACGTTGCATGAGGACTCACACTAACGACTTCACCTTAGCTTGACTACATTGGCAAAAACCCTATTTCCAAATAAGTCACATTTTGAGGTACTGGGGATAAGGACCTCAACAGATCCTTTTGGGGGGACACAATTCAGCCCATAATGCTCCCCTAATCGAGCGATCCACATCATTCACCACCTTTTCCAACCTTTACTTACCGTCTTGGATTCCAAACTCCTCTTCTCTTTCCCATCAGGACCCTCTTAGTCGGGATGCTGCCTAGAAGACTCAGCATTCCTCTCGAAGCCTCTCTGTCCGCTTAGACCTAGCTAAGTCACGTTCATGCGGTTTTCCTGGTGACGAATGTGAGAGTATTGGCCTTGCTTTTTGGAGACACCACAGATGAGCAACTACTCATAGACTTCCTTGCAATTTTTGATCTTACAGCACAATCCCTGGACAAGACAGACCTTGGTTCTGGGTGAGTTGTACTGGAGTCAAGGGAACAGAACTGCCAGGAGACTGCATTACCTTTCAGACTGTTCTCCCTGCCCCCAAACATTCCTCCCCCAGCTCCTGACTCCCACCCTGCATCACCCTCTGGGAGTGGACGTTAGCACCGAGCCCTGGAGGGTGGACAGCGCATGGATGCGTGGCCTGTGGGGCCACACTCATGCCTGGGATGCCCTCAGTGTGCCCTCAGTCATCCAGAAAGGAGGACGTTGACCCCACGCCAGGGCTGTGGGCCAGATCTTCCTGTGTTGACATCTCTAAGGACAGAGAGAATTCGAAATCCCAGCCTGCCTTTCCAAGTCATTATGGAAGTATATTCATCAGAATGTCTCCCGTTTAGCAGTTTGTAAGCTGGATTCATAGCTGGAAAACCCTTAGCCCTTTATACACAGAGGTCTGCTTGTACTTTTGCTCTGGGCCCAGCAACATGAGAGGCGGACTTGCAGCTCCCTCCCAGCCTGTGTGTGCCGCAGTCTGAGGCCTGTGTTCTCTGGGACGAGTACACACTGAGCTGGTCCTTCTGGACCCTTCAGCATTCGTTCTAGACCCTCCCGTTGAGTCTTGATATCATCTTTCTTCTGCTCTCCTGTTCTGGGCTGTAGACAGTAAAGTGTTTCCACGGGAGTATACAGTCATCCCAACAAAAAGATGTGGAACGACTAGTGAGTGGGACAAGGATGTTGGGTCCCACAAACACACTTACCAGCCAAACCATCTGCCAAAACAAGAGGAAGCGTGGTTTCAGGTGCAGAAGCTAATGGGCTGAGACCACTGGTGTCTCTCCATGACGAGGCTCCAATGTCCCCATATGCACCTGCTCATGCTTGGCTGAGAATATATGCCCGTGGCCCCCACGGATGGCTCTCAGCCCCCTGAAGATCTGATGGTGCAAGGGGTGAGAGGAGGTGCCTTGCATGGCCCCTGTGACAAAGAAACGATTGCCACCCTTGAGTGAACAGGAGAGAGGACGGCCCCACGGGCAGGGACAGCACCACCCTGCATCTACTCGGGAATTTGCAAAGGTAGATGAGACGCCTGACAGTCAGTGCAAAGGGTACACACTGATGAAAGTCACCTGGTCGAATAGAAACACACCTGGATCCTTCCTTTCTGCACGTGGGCAGAGCCTGAGGCTCTTCCTTTCTCTGTTCCTTGCTCCCAGTCACCTAGGGGGACAGCCAACCCTCCTGGTGACTCACACCACCTTCTGATGCGTCCTCTGCCTGCAGGCCGTCCCCCCAAGCCCTCCTGTCCCCCTCTGAGACATAATGAATGAGTTCCTGTTTCTCTCTGTGGTGCATCTTTCAGAGCTAAATTAACTTTGTTTCCCAAAAAGTCACTTGGGCAAAAGCATCTTCTTTCACGCTTGCTTTCTCCTCAAAGTGTCTTGCAGATGCTTCCGTAAAAACTCTTCTCTTTTTCTCTCTCCAGTCTCTTTATGATCCAAAATATCACTCCTGTCCTGGCTTAAGTAGACCAGTACACCCCTTCAAAGAGTGTTAGCAATGGAAAGTGTCTTATTTTACATTTTTGGTACAAAATGTGTCTTGATCTCATTCTCCACAGCTGACTCTGTGCTAGTTAACTAACATCTTCATTTAATTGGAAAGAACATAGAGTCCTGGGGATGCTTTGGACAAGAGGTCCGTCAGTCCCAATAGCCAATGGCTAAGTGAATGTTCTGATTCTTTTTTATAATACCACCCCCCCCCCCCGCCAATTTATGGAGCCTTGAAATAAAAATAGAAGCAAGGTAATGGAGAACTATCAATCACTAAGTCAAGAGGTTTTAATCGGAAACAAATAGACCTCCAGGTATCTGAGAAATTGTATGCAAAATCTTGAGGGTAGGTTCACATATTAATCATTAATTTTACTTTGTGTGGCAGAGATCATAATCTGCCCATCCAGTACCCAGCTGGTTTTCTTCCTTAGCCGCAGAACCTGTATTTTATGGGGAATAACAATGAGCCCAGCTACGAAAATCCAAATTTCTCAGCTTCCTTGCAAATA
Organism: Leptonychotes weddellii; assembly: GCF_054177405.1. Classification (NCBI taxonomy): domain Eukaryota; kingdom Metazoa; phylum Chordata; class Mammalia; order Carnivora; family Phocidae; genus Leptonychotes; species Leptonychotes weddellii. The sequence goes on from NC_138382.1 coordinate 2,599,157, forward strand.
GGTGTGGCTGTGCCTGAATTCTGGCCACTTAGTTAAGCAGCATATGTTGGGCGGGGTTTTCAGCAAAGCACCTTAAAAGAAGGAAGAACTGGCACACTCTCTCTTGCCCTTTTGCCTCTATCCTTCTTCCTACCTGGAATGCAGACATGATGGCTGTGCTCCAGCAGTCATCTTGGACCAGGAGGTAGACTTGCTGTTAGAAACCACATACCAAGAATGGTGAAATGGAACTTTAGAAGGGGCCTGGCACTGCCTTCTTTGGTTCTGTTTATGCAGGATAAAAAATAATCCTTCTCTTTAAGCTGCTGTCATATGACTTCTATTTTATGCAGTTGAATCTAATGCTAGCAGACACATTCCACCGCACTCAAGTGCAAGAAATGTCACATTATTTTTCTAAGTCAATGAAAACTGAAATTCAAATCCCACGAAGCTGACTGGTAAGAAATTTGATCTCAGCCAGGTGTAAAGGACCCTCATGCATATCTCTGAGGTTCCTGTTATGCCCAGAAAATGTGGTGAAGTCTTCTAATATTAGGTTTATCTGGATGGCTGCTAAGATGCCCATCCAGTGGGAGGAAGAAATGACCCTAGAGATTCTGGGCCTGGTGTGGGCACTGAGGTCTCGGGCCAGCGCCCATGGGTGCTCTGAGCAGTCATACCTGTCTGCCTCCGTCAGCCCCTGGGGTTTTCTCTGGGCCCCAGCACTGACTGTCACCACCCCAAGACTTCTCCGACGCACACCCCTCCTGCCCCCTGGCCAGCCCTCTGCCTCCAAGCTCACCCCTTCCCTTCCCCTCCTAGAAGATCCCACATTGTCACCCTTGGGGACAGCGGTTCTTAAACCATAAACTGGACCTCTTCCCTGAGGTTGGGCGGGCCTGGGGAAGAGATGCTCACCCTAGGAAGGGGCTTCTTACCTTGTTCTGCTCGCTTGCACGGGAGCCCGTCCTGGGAGAGGCCCCCCACTTTCCCTGAATTCACACACAAGGAATGTAGCACATACAGAATAGGCTCTGAAATCACCTTTAGAATTTCCACATCAACATCCCTTGATGCAGCCTGTTCTTGGATCCACAAAATACAGAAGAGTTGTAAGGGTTAAGAGCTTAGAAACTTGAGAGACAAAACAAGACAGAGTGGAAGGTGAAGCAGAAAACCAACGCGGCTTAAAACGAAAGGACTCTGATCTTTGTGCAGGAGAGAGGAGGCAAGGGGTCCACAGCATGGCCTGTGACAGCGACAGTCTGAATGAGCTAGCCACTGTCTGCCTCTCTCAATACGTTACATTACTGGATATCCTACCACAGGTAGATAAAGAAGCAGACGTGGCAAATAAACAGGTGTATGAGCTCTTACAATCAGGGGATGAAGTAGAGTTTGGTGTGAATAACACTTGTACACCAGTCCTTATAAAAATCCAGCCCTGGCCCCTCCCTTGACCTCGAGAAAGATGCTCTATTCCCCCAATATTTGAAACCTCTGCTGAGTCTCAGCTGGGGTTCCGTCCGGCCCAGTTTCTTGTCATTCTAATGCAATTAGTAATTGCTCTTCAGAAAACTCTGCCTCGGTTTTCCCATCTGCAAAATGGTCCACCTTTAAAGAGGCCTGGCCAGGGTGGGGCCAGGCGGAGGCACCTGGCTTTGCCGCCACCCCTGTGCTTACAGCAATGGTGAGGTCTGGGGGCCTGGGTGTGGGCGCTCCTGGAGGTCACGTGCCAACCCGCCAGCTCCCTGGCCCTCGTGCCTGCCCGGGGAACGGGTGAAGGGGTTCAGGCCTGTTTGGGTTTGCAGCACATAATGACAGTGTCACAACAGCTTGTGTTGTTGGATTCGGAGCTCGGTTTTGGGCGTTCGCCATCTGATTAACGTGCCCATCTGACTCACTCGCCTGTCAAGAGGCTAGACCAAGTCTGAAGCCCAAGAAACTTAATACGCTTTTTTTTTCTTCCAGGCAAATCAATCCAAAGGCCTAATTTTCTCTAAGTGCTACCTGTGGTCGTATTGAAAGGAAGCCCAAGTGCATCCTCCTGAGTCAGCTGCTTCACCCTGTTGTTCCTTACCGGGTGATTACATTTCCTTACAAAAAAGGCAATCAGCCCAGAGGATGAGCTCGCTCACACAGAACACTGGGAGGTCGCAAGAGAAGTCACGGATGAGTCAGGAAATTATCTTAAACTTGTGCTTTTGGATGAGGGAGAGACACGTTCAGAGAGAAGATACTTGCTCTGTAGGAACTGAGCCTGAGGTCTCACTTCCAAGGGTGGCCACAGGGCCGCAAGGAGCCAGGAGCTGCCTGGAGGGTCACCTCTCCCTGGCCCCTCGCAGGCTCCCTCCCTACCTGTGGGGTGTGCAAGCGCCGAGCCCGCTGAGCTGTGCACCACGGAACACTCAAGGGTATGTTAAACGTTGGTGGAAGAGCTGGGGGCTCTGGGCTCAGACCTGCCCCCTTGGTGGATTGCGGGCTGGGTTCTTCCCATCCCAGATGTACCAGGGGTTGCGGGCTTTCCTGGGAGCACGGACGCTCATCTCCCTCAAGGAAGGGGCAACGCTGGGGGGCCCACCGGTCGGCAGGGCATGATTGGAGCCCCGTGTTCTCGGTGATTCTGTGAGCGGCCCCCAGGCATCATGCGTGTGCCCAAGTCCGGCCGCAGGATGCAGGTGGAGAAAGTAAAAGGCAGGACCGAGAGCGGAGGCAGGACTGGAGGTCACTCTTCAGCTGAGGCTGCGGGAGCCCGGCTCGCAGCTCCTGACTCGGGCCTGGGATTCTCCCATGAAGGATGCTCCGGGTAGGAGTAACTCGGATCAAGGGTTCCAGAGGGTTCCCCAGCAGCTAACCTGCTCAGTGAGGCCCCTCCCGAGCAGGCAGGTGCTGGCAGAGCCTGAATGAACAATGGGCTCTCCAGGAGCGCCGGAGCGTCCTGACCGAGCCCCTGCCAGCATCCACAGGGCAAACGTGGCCGCCCAGGCAATCACCCTGCGGGGCCGGGGCTCCCCCTGCTCGCCCGGGAGCCGGCCGAGGGGAAACGTGCTGAAATAGCTGGGGAGCCAGGAGTGTGAGCAGCACCTTGGTTTTGATGTAATTTATTTAATTGTCCGTTAACACAATTTAATTTTTAGTAATAGCTGAGCTTACCAACCGGCTCGTAAAACCCTGACAATGTAACGAGCTGGCTCCCCGCTCCCTTCCCACCCTCCTCTCTGCTCCTGACTCCCCTGCGCCCCCGGGGGGCTGCCCTTCACTTCCCTGCTCACATTCCCACCCTGTCCGGGTTTGCTGCAGGGGGAGCAGCTGCAAGGGGACCGCCCTGCCGAAAGCAGAGCCACCCCTGAGGGCTGCGCCCACACTCCAACCTAGGGGACCTCACACCTGCGCTGCCAGCCCTGGGTACCAGGCCCTGTGTGCTCCCTGGCGACTCCTGAGACCCATCATCCTGCTCTCTGCCTGGCCTCCTGAGCGGCCGGCACCGCCCGGGGCCCCGGAGCTGCCAGCACCAGGCCGACCCTTGGAGCCGCCACAGAGCCCTGCGTCCGTGCCCCCAGGCCGAGGACAAGTGTCAGAGTGTGTGAGCGTGTGTGTGCATGTGCATGCGTGTGCAAGTGCGTGTGTGTGTGACTATCTGCCTGTGCATGTGAGAGCACGTGTGTTATCAAGTGTGCGTGTATATTATGTGAGTTTGTGTGTATGGATGTGTTGTGTGTGTGCGTGACTGTGGGTGTGAGAGCGTGCGTGTATGTCATGTGTGCATGTGTCCGTGTGGGGGGGTGACTCTGCCCGTGGCCCCGGTGGCCGGCTCAGTCTTGAATGGGCATGGGGTGCTGTAAGAGATGGAGCTCCACATGATCTCGTTGCTCAGGGGTGGGGAATGGGGTGTGGCTGGGGGCTGGTCAGCAGCCCCATAACCTCAGAAAGGGAACAGTGACCCGTGCTAGGCAGTGAGAGCCCGCTCTGCGGAGAAGGGGGTAGGGTGTGTTGGCTGTTTCCCGAGTCTTCGGGCCGCCCAGGAACCACGTGCCATGTGAGGGCCACTGTGGTCAACCTCCAAGGGGCTCCGGGTCAGGAGATGGTGCCCCTGGAGGGGGTACTGACTTCTTTGCTCAGGACGGTGGCACAGCGAGGATGAGACGGGGCCCGGGCGAAGCCAGGTCCCCGAGCGCTCATGCCTGTCTTCCCTGGGGCGTCAGCTCTGTCCAGCATGCTGTCCGTTCCCAGGACTGGCAATCTTGGGAGCCCTGACCCCAAGGGAGCGGGGAGCCGAGTTTCCCAGCTGCCTTGCAGGGAGGGGACAGGCTCCCCGATGTGCGCTGTGGTCCTGGCTTCGGAAGATGCCCATGCCACGTGGGAGGAGGCCCTGCACCTGTCCCATCAGCAAGGTGGGGAGACCCTGGTGGCGCTGAGGGGCAGGGGTGCTGTGGTCGGAGGGGACGGTCCCACCTCGGCTCCTGTATTGCCAAAGCTGCCCCATCTGCTCCTCAAGCCCTTCTGGAGATGTGTGCTCCCGAATTGTATTTTATAAATGCCTTTCCTGCTTGAGCCAGCTGGAAGCGAGGAGGGGTGTTTGCAAATCAGGCTCAATTAAACCACTGTGTTTGGAGGGCCCCCTGGTATCCCACCATGAAACACTGCCAGGGCTGTGGCCTGGGGGCAAAGGGCAGGTTAGGTCTTGGCCGCTCAGGCTCGGCTGGGGGAGGGGCCAGGACGAGGATGGAGAGGGATGGATAAACAGAACCAAGAATTGCATGGAATCTGAGAAGCACGCGGTGCTTTATCACATTAACAAAAGCAACATACTCTGAGCTCTTGCTGTGTGCTGGGCATGGGTCATTACATCATAGCCGCTGGGAAACTAATAAAAAGGCCATCAGTTTCCCGGGGCTCCAGACAATGCCCTTAACTTAGGAAATCTCAGGCACACAAAGGTCAGTGAGGGAGGCGGGAATTAGGTGAAGGTGGCCCCATTCCAGAGTTTTGGATTCAGACCTCTGGGGGAGGGGCAGGGCATCTGCACTGTAACCCCAGAGGGCTGTTTGCTCCGCAGCCCCTGGGTTGCAGAACTGCTGTTTTAAGTAGAGCCCTTGATCACAACATTGCAAACCGGGGTTATTCTGATGTATGCGTCTGGCTTCTGAGGGTCCACACCGCAGGACCGGGCGCAGGGCTCTGCCTGAGCAGGGAAAGCCCCGCCCCCAGCCCCGCCCCACAGCAACTGCAGGGGTGCCCCTGGGCTTTCTGCAGCTGTCCCCGGGGTCAGCTGTCTGTGTGCTGGTCTCGCGCAGGCTGCGTGTTTATGGGAACCCTGATGAAGTCAGTGTGTCCTTGAGCACGTCCGTCTCTGGTTGTCTGGAACCAGGTACGATGCACTCGGACTGAGCTGCAAGAGCCGCTCGGTGAGGACTCAGTGCACAGAACAGAAAACGGTCAACAGCTGACCATGGTATTTGTTTTGTTCCCAGAGTGAAGGGAACAGAACATACAGGAGGAGGACGGACCTGCAGGGGCAGCTCTGTCATTTCCGACAAAAACAAGCTGTTTCTCAAACATTCAAAGGCTCCACGTTTGTGATTTCCAGGGACTCCTTTGCTGTGTGTCTGTTTGTCAAAGTCCTCATGTTCTGGGTGGAGAACATGCCCTGTGGCCTGCCGTCCCTGGCCAGGGGACTAGCTGGGTGGGGAGAAGACACATTTTCAAGGTGTGGTGTATCCGCACTTTGCACAAGGCAGGATGGCGGCTCCAGGACCCGGTGCGCAGGCCCAGGTTCTGTGGGCCGCAGTCCCCTCTCGCTGAGTGCCTCGTGTCCAGGGAGGGTGATGGGCGCACCTCGATGCACGTCCCTCCCCTCTGTCAGGTTGGTTCTCCCACTGCTTCCCAGTGGCATCCTTGGCTGGGGTCCCCATGCAGGGGCAGGGCTGGCTGGGGTCCCATGAGTCCAGAGTGGCCCTGGGCGTGGGATGGCCTCACCTTCCCCTGCTGATCCCACCTTTCCCACCCTGGATGTTCATCATGAAAGGGGCTCAGCAGGAGCCGTGCTAAGGCTGGGGCCTGGGAGGACCTGAGATGTGGGCAGGACACAGGGGAGGGGCTGGGATAGCTGGGCTGAGGCTTCCTGGACCTGGAAGAGCCCTTTCGGGAATGATGGAGGGAAGGGGGAGTTTCTGGGGCCTGCCAGGCAGTGGGCAGGGGTGGGGGGCTGCCTTCCAGGGTCAAGCAGGAGACGCCGCGGTCTCCGTGGACTGCAGGCTCAACGGACACATCGCTTTGTCTGCCTCTGCACTTGTCCTGCGTTGTTCCAGACAGTGAATCCCAGCTCTCCAGCACCAGCTGCATGTCCAACGATTCAGTTCCGTTCCGACACGAATCAGTTAGCCCAGACTCTGCAGGCGAAGGGCTCAGCGCCACAGGGCTGGGCTCACTTCAGATGCTGGTCACAATCCCAGGGGCCACCAGACTTCTGATCTACCAACTATCAAGTCAGGGCACCCAAGACCCTGACCTTGGGTCACGTGTGCATCTCGTGGGGGACCTCACGGACGCATACGGCAGAGCCAAATAAGGCCAAGCTGAATCCCACTGTGGGGAAATGTCCACGGGCAACAATGCTACAGAGACCAGTAGGGGAGGGGTGGCCAGGACACTTAGCCAGGTGGGGCCCCCGGCAGGGAGGTGTGTGAGGTGGGGGTGCCCGGGGTTGCCCGGGGGGTTTTGTCCCAGGTCCCAGGTCCCAGGTGGGGGTTACAAACCTGTTTCCCACGCAGAACTTCACTAAGTTCCCTGCTTGCTTTACGGGGCTTTCTGCACTCTCGGTAGATTCAACAATAAAAAGTTGAATATATCCACTCATCTGTATTTTTATGCGTGTGTGTATATGTGTGTACACGCACTATAAATAACACACTATCTCTTTTCCATCTGAGTTGGCAAAGGCCTCACTGTGGGGATCCGCTGGGATAACCGGTTTGTCGAGCGGCTTCTGGCCGGCCAGGCCGTGCCTCGCTGCCTTCTTTGAATCAGGGCCCTGCTGGGCCTGGCAGGCGCTGCCCAGGCTAGAGCTGCTCCCAGCACCCCCCTTTCAAAGGGAACCGTGCCGCCCCGGGAGGAAACTGGAGCGGGCTTCTTGGAAGGGGAATCAGCTCCGAGTTGCTGTGGGCCTCCCTGCCCGCAGGGTTACCGACGGTGACCCTGCCAGAGCTTCTGACCTGGCAAGTCTGAGAGCGGACTGCCCTGCATGAACCTGGGTGCAAAGTCTAGAAAGTGCACGGGAGCAGGCTGGGGGCCGGCACAGCGGCTCCTGGATGGTGGCCCAGGGCTCCGGCCATCCCAGGCAAGGACCGGTGGGGCGCTCCTCGCCCCCCGTCCCCCGAAACGAAGCACAAATGTCTGCAACCACTTCTCAGCAAAAGGCTCTGGGGTCAAGGGAGCCACTGCTCCTTCCTGTCAGGCAGCAGTGTTCTCAGAAGCCAGATTTCACTTTCTAGGCCTGGCCGGGGCATCATGTTTGGGGGCCAAGAAGACATTCCCGCCCCCCCGGCCCAGAGAGTAATAATGACTGAGAAGGGCCAGGAGTCACCGAAAACTCAGAAGAAGGGGCAGGTCAAGGAATGGTATTAGATCCCCAAAGAAGGACGCTGGGAAGGCCAACGGGGCAGCTCCGTGCTCTCGGGAGGCCCCACCTGGCGCCCTGCACGGGAGCCTCCCCAGCCCAGCCCCCCAGCAAAGGCGCAGGGACAGCGGCAGGGACTCTGGTCCATCTTCAGCCACGTGTCAACTTGGATGGAGTTTTCCCTCTTCCTGCCTGTTCCCGCCAACGGGGTTGACCTCTGTGTTCTCGTGAAGGATCGCACTGCATTGCTGTGACTTTTGCTTTGGAGGCCAAGTGAATCACGTCCTCGTTGTTGCAGTATGTCACAGTATTGGCAAGTTCATTTCTTTGAATCTTTTTTTTTTTTTTTTTTTTTGGCTTGTTTATCTCACCTGCGATTCTGACAGTGAATCATTTTCTGCTATTTCCCCATTGTTTGGGCCAGATTTTTGTTTGGCTGAGTTTGGTGTTTGAAAGCAAGAGAAGGGGAACAGTTTGCATGGAGTGCCTCCCGTTCGCTGCGCTCTCCTGGGGGTGGTGCCCACGTTCTCCCCTGTGTCCGCTTCACGTAAGAATTTCTGTAAAAGTCATACAGCATCCACAGGGGTTCCTATCCTTCACAGACCGAAGTGATTTCTGACTTGATTTGTGGCGGCGTGTTTGTATTGGGATCTTGCCAGTGTGGGAGAGCTCACGAGCCACGTCGCAGCGTTTCAGCCGGTGAATATTCTGGACCGTTGGAACTTGAAGCATTTTGCACAGAAAGGAAAAAGCAGACGGATTCCTATGCGTGGATTCAGAGAATTGTCACAGAACACAGACCACATTCTGGTCAACACTTTGTCCCCACAAGTGTTCTCTGGTGTCCTTCAACCGCACACCCCCGTATTGCACCTTTAGTCAATATTTGAAGGCCTGTTTAGGTAAATATCAGGAACTCTCAGGACTCCTTGCAGCAGGAAACCTGAACCCCCCCCCCCAAATGTATCATGATCAACAGGTTCTGGGCAAAATAACGAACCAGCTTCCTGGAACACGCTTACTCAGAACAGCCCAGAGAAGCCCGAGAAACGTCAGCCTGACCTCTGCCTCCTTGTACGCACAACCTGACCTTCGGAGATCAAACAAATAAACCCTTCCTCCCGCAATCCTCCGGCTGGTCGGAGCTCCCCAGGATCATCAGAGGCCCTGGGCCCACCACAGATGCCGGCACAGGACCCCAGGTGTCCTGATGGGTGAACTGCCGAGTTTCACCAGAATTCAGCTTTGCCAAAAGAAACTACAACAGCAGTTTACAAATGCAATAGAAGATCTCGTTTCCTTATGTGGAATTAAAGACACACAGGGAAGCAGGAACAACTGAATTAAAGAGACAGGGTCCTCTTGGTGTTCCTATTAATAAATAACAGTAACAGTCATAAAAATAGAAGCTGGAAGAATGGACAGACTGCTGTGTCAGTGCAGAAGCCACAGGAGCGGGCCCCCGTCTGGAGGGTCTCAAGCTGCAGCCTCTGACATGTTGGCTGTGGTTTTGGTGTTTTGCATTAGCCGTGAACCCAGGGAGCTGCTGCCAGGATCCTTTCTCACAGGGGGGTGGCTTGCGAGTCTTTGTGACCCCAGGGCCACTCTGGGTTTTCTGTGTCTCCATCCAAGACGGATGAAAACAGATTCCTTTCGCTTGTATCCTTCACAGAGATTCACGGTCAAGGATCTTTGCCACACCGCCCTGGATTTGCTTGTAATGTGCACAGAAGAGGCTCCAAGATTCTGTTATAAAAGAAAATCTTCAGTAAAATGCCGTCATTAGGAAAGTAATCTACCCCAAATTCCAACAATGGTGCAGAAGAAAAGAAAATAATTAGTCTGGATGCTGAGACAAGCTGAACATCTGAGCATCAGCTGGAATTTTGGTCCCACACCAAAATCACATCAGCTGGAATTTTGGTCCCACACCAGGTGCCTCGCCTGCACCCCTCACCGCCTGCCTTTGGCAGCCTTGGCTCGCTCCTCCCTGGAAGGGACTATGGATGCTCGGTGCTTAAACACTCAGCTATTTCATTCCGGGGGCCGCTCCTCTGCCATGGCCCCGGATGCTGGAGCAGAGCATCCCAGGGCATGGGATGCGGATGTGGTCCGGAGACTGAATCCATAAGTGTTTGTGCTTACAATGAACATTGTTACCATAGAAACCCAGTGGAAAGACAACCAAGAGCCTGGCTGGCCCAAGCAAATGAATATTTTCCTCTTATTGCTTGCAGAGATCCGGCTAAACTGTGCTGGTTTCCTTCTGTCGGGGAGGCAGGGGCTGTAGCAAAACTCATTCATCACCCTGTCCCCCTGCGTCAGGTGGACAAGGACCCCTGTGTCTGTCAAGACAAGCCTTCTGGCCAACAGCACCCACAGTTGCAGTCCCACTGCACCTGCCTGCTTGTAACAGGTGTGGTGTTTTAAGACCCAAACCCCAGAACCTGGATTTACAGGGGGGCCAGCTGCTTAATTTGGGGTTGGCCGTTTTTCCTCTGTGGAGCGGTGCTCCTCTGGAGAGATCGGGGCATTTGAAACCTTATCTGCACCCAAAGAACACTGCCAGCATTTGCCTTTTGCTGTGGGCCTCAAGTGCCGGACAGAAGGATAAGCAAAGGATTTAGGCCACTTGCCTCAGCTTTGGGACCGAAATGTCAAACCAACCAGGCCTGCCTGTGAGCTTCTGGCATTTCAGGAATGTGGGAGCTAACAATCCAAGCACCGAACACATTGACCAGTAGAGCGTATTGAGCCCAGTTGGCAGACTGTGGAGAACAAACACATAGCAGGCGAATAGAAGCTTGTTTTTTCTGCTCAACTTTGTATAACATGATGCATTAGCTTAAAAATATCAACCATGAACATTGCCATGCAAATGTACCTCCCAAGAAAAATACTGTGGGCAGTTTCTATTCTGAGAGAAACTTGTGATAAACAAAAACCTCCTTTGGGTGCTTCTCATCATGATATTTAAGTCAAGGGGGGATGTTTTCATAGCAAAAAGACGGCATTCTGCTAATATTTCTACCTCCTCAGAGCCCAGACTCTCCCATAAGGTGTTGGGTTTTGTGACCCAGGCTCGTGTGTCTGCTCACAGGGCTTCTTGGCAATGTGTGGTTTACGCCACTTGGAATATAGTCAACCCTTGAACAATGTGGTTCAAACTGTTTGGACCCACGTTTACACAAATTTCTCTTTGATAAATACAGGATAGCACTGTAAATGTATTTTTCTCTTCCTTATGATTTTCTTAACGTTTTCTTTTTTCTAGCTCACTTTATTGTAAGGATACAGTATGTAATAATATAACATACAAATTTTGTGTTAATTGACTGTTTATGTTATTGGTAAAGCATTTGGTCCCTGGTAAGCTATTAGTAGTGAAGTTTTGGCGGAGTCAAAAATTACACGCAGGCCGAAGCAGTCTTGAGAAGAATGAAGCTGAAAGTATAACAATCCCAAACTTCAAGATATACTACAAAGCTATCATAATCTAAACAGTATGGTACTGGCACAGAAATAGACATATGGATGAACGGAAGAGAATAGAGCACCCATAAATACTCTCATGCTTATATGGCCGATTAATCTATGACAAAGGAGACAAGAATATACAATGGGAAAATACAGTGTTTTCAATAAATGATCCTGGAAAAACTGGACAGATACATACCAAAGAATGAAACTAGACTACCTTCTTACACCATACACAAAAATAAACTCAAAATGCACTAAGGACCTAAATGTGAGACTGAAACCATAAAAGTCCTCAAAGAAAACACATGCAGTAGTCTCTAGGACATTGGATTCAGCATCATATTTATGGGTCTGGCTCCCGAGGCCAGGAAACAAAAACAAACATAAACAACTGGGACTACACCAAAATAAAAAAGCTTTTTGCACAGCCAAGAAAATCATCAGCAAAACAAAAAAGGAACCTACTGAATAGGAGAAGACTATATATTCAATGAAGGATTAGTACCCAAAATATATAAAGAACGTATACCACTCACACCAAAAAAAAAAAAAAAAATTAATAAATGGGCAGAGGACCTGAACAGACATTTTTCCAAAGAAGACATCCGGATGGCCAACAGACACGTGGAAAGATGCTCAATATCACTCATCATCAGGGAAATGCAAGTCAAAACTACAATGAGATCTCACCTCATACCTGTCAGAATGGCTAGTATCAACAACACAAGAAACAAGTGTAGACAGGGACATGGAGAAAAAGGAACCTTGTGCACTGTTGATGGGAACACAAGCTGGGGCAGCCACTCTGGAAAATAGTATGGAGGTTCCTCAAAATATTAAAAATGGAAATACCTTATATGATCTAGTAATCCCACTGCTGGGTGTTTGCCCAAAGAAAATGTAAACTTTTATTCAAAAAGATATATGCACCCCTTTGTTTATTACAGTATTGTCTACAATAGCCAAGATATGGAAACACCCCAAGTGTCCATCGATGTATACGTAAAGAAAGGGTATTATGCTAAGTGAAATAAGTCAGAGAAAGACAAATACATATGATTTCACTCATATGTGGCATCTAATAAACAAAACAGACTCTTAAATACAGAGAACAAACTGAGGTCACCAGAGGGGAGTGGAGGGGGATGGGCGAAACAGGTGGAGGGATGAAGAGGTACAAACTTCCGGTTACAAAATAAATAAGTCACAGAGATGAGAAGTAAAACACAAACAAAAAGTCATATGTGGGTTTTTGACTGTGGGGGAAGCCAGTGCCCTAACTCCAGAGTTGCTCAAGGGTCAATTGTATGTGGTTTCCTCTTGTGAATGTAAAAATGCCACAAACTCACCCCAAACCAGGACAGCATTGGGAAGCCATTAGGTAAAGAAGACGCATAATTGATACACAAGCTCCCAACCTGAAAATCCTGATGGGACCAATCTTGGTGGGCTAACTCCTCTCTGAGCAAGTGGCGGGGTCAGGGAAGCTCAGGAGGAGGGAGGGCTGCTCAGCCGGGTGCCTCACGGGCACGGGGAGGCCACGGGCTGCTGGGGGAGCCCGCTTCATCCGCCAGAGTAGAAAATGTCCGAACTTGGCGCTTGTCTCAGAAGAGGTGTCTGATTTCCAGGGAGCTGAGGAGAAACCCGCAGGGACCCCTCCCTGTCCCTCCAAGTTTCAGAGTTACAGCAGGGACACAGGGTCGCCTCAGTGTCCTTGTACACTTTGTGGGGATGGGAGGAGGGGGCCTGTGAGACCGGAGCGGGGAGTGCTCCAGCAGCTGGGGCATGGCTGGAGCGTCCGGTGGGGCCGGGCCTAGTCACCAGCAGCCTGGGGGGCCCAGAATGGAGGGACCTTGGGGGCCCAGCCTCCGGGGAGAAAGCTCCCTGAAGGCCCAGTCTGCCCTCCCTATAGGGCTCAGCCAACAGAGGGGGGCATGGTCCCTGAATCTCATGGGGATTAAAGACCCGGTCCATAGCCCCAGCCCAGGTGCAGGCCTGCAGAGCAGGTGACCAGCTTCCCTGCGGCCATCTCTGCGTGTCTATCCACATGGCCAGGGCTCAGTGCTGGGGCTCCTGACAACCCCCCACACCCCCGCTGTGCTCCATCTTCTGGTGTCCCCTTCCCGTTGATAGCGGCTGCGTCCTTCCCCGGCTTCTGCTCTCACTACACCCAACTCAGAATCCCTGAGCCCTTTCAGGTCTACCTGCAGAACATGCCAGAACACCGCCCACCCTCGTACTTCACTCCTGTGCTCAAACTCCAGAGCAGCTCCTTCTCCACAAACCCACAAAGCTGGCTCCCTGCTCCTGGACCCCAGAGCCAGCTCTTCTTGCCCCGCCACCCCCCACCCCCACCCCAAAGCACCTTGCCCAGAGACTGCAAGTAGCAGAACCGACCTTGACTATTTCCTCGAATGAGCTATTCTGGGAATAAGCCCTTCTTTGAAGATGATTTTTGAGAAATGTCAAAAATACTTCAGCTGCTTAAAGAATAAAGCCCATTTCGTTCAAAGAATTGTTCAGATGCTCACAAAGCAGAATGTGGGAGACAGGTTTTCCTCGACAGGGGCTCATTTTGCCCCTTTGGGTCAGCATCGGGGCCCGAGGGGCGGCCCCTGAGGCCCGGGTGTGGTTTCGCTTCTGGGAACTCTCCGTCCCGCAACGTGGCTGAACTGGAAGTCTGGAGCTGCACCTCCTGCTTCAGAGCGAGATTACCTGGGAATTAATATTGCAGTTGACCGATTGCTCTCCCTTTAGGGGGGTTCACATCCAAGGCTTGGCTTCCACCACCACTGGCAGTGGTTCTAGTACCTGCCATTGGTACTAGAGATTGTCCACACGATGTGCTCAGCCCAGACGCTGACCCTTCCTAAGTACTTGGTAGCTCTTAGTAACATCAACTCTGATCGTGGTCACATTTACTCCTGAATTCCAGAAAGGTTAGTAACAGTACTAATGGTTAGCAGGTTTTGATGATCTCTCTGATGAGCATTTAAATTCTCTAACTAGAGAGGCGCCTGGGTAGCTCAGTCGGTTAAGCATCCACCTTCGGTTCGGGTCATGATCCCAGGGTCCTGGGATCGAGTCCTGCGTCGGGCTCCCTGCTCAGCGGGGAGCCTGCTTCTCCCTCTCCCTCTGCCGCTCGCCCTGCTTGTGCTCTCTGTCTCTCTCTCCCCGTCTCTCTCCCTCTCTGGCAAAAATAAATAAAATCTTTAAAAACATAAAATAAATAAATTCTCTAACTAGAAAATAAAAGCGTATATAAACACAAACTTCTAAATTCATCTCAGAAGCTCAAATTCTACATCAAGATCCAATGGCGGAGCAAATTCACAGTGACCTTCCCCAGGTACCTCAGATTTTAGAATGATGGGGTGCATGGGGGGGCTCCACTTTCCTGGAAACCGAGTCTGGAACCAGTGTCTCATCTGACCCTCACTTAGATCCTGGCTTTATCCCTTGCTCCGTCTCTGTGCCCTGCCCCTGGTTCCCTTGGGCTTTTCCCGAGCATTCGTATTTTACTGTCACTGGAAATGCTGTGTGTACAACGTCCTGACTCCCTCTCTGGGGGCCAGCAGTGCCCGCTTGGAGCCTTACACGCTGGGCTCATGGCGTGCATGGGCTACGGTCGTCAGATCTTTCACGAGGCTCTGATCCTAGGAGCTTTGGTGAATCCAGAAGCTATTTCTGCACCCCTGCTCCGATGACCTCACACTGGAACTAAGAGAGCAGTTGCATGCTCTTCCCTCATGTTCCCTAGGGGACTCGGGGTCTGGCTTCAGAGTTAGGCCCCGCCGACTCTCTCCCTCTGGCTCCACCATTTGTCCCTGGACAAGCACACGCGGGCCAGATGGCGTGATTCCTGCCGTGGTGTCCACCAGTCCCGCCAGGGCGGAGAGTCCCACGGGCTTCAGTGCTTTCTGGCCAGGGACAATCCCTAGGGGCCAGTCGCGCCTCCTTATAAATTCTTTCCTCCCGGGTGCTAGCATCACTTGGTTCAAAAATCTTTAATGACCCCCCCATGGCCATAGAGTTAAGTGTTAATTTAATACAAACCCAGTAGGATATTCAAAACCAGAAGGGGCTCCAACCTTATAATCATTATCCTGTTCCCTTCCTGGTGGGCTTGTTGCACCCTTTCTTGATCATTTCCCACCCCACTGCTAGTTACTTCTAACCTGGGGGTGTGCAGGTGGGCCTTTAACACCTGCGTTTGGAACCTTGGCTTGGAGTCCTCGCTGGAGTAGTCAACTTTCTGGAGCGGTTAGTTTCCAGAGCGCAACTCCTTCTTGCAACCTCGGGGCTCCCTTCGCTCCAGGAGGGGCCCCTACCTACAGATCTGGCCCCAAGGTTTCGAGGATACCTCTGTGTCAGGGGCAGGCCTCTGTGCTCTGTCCCCGCCTCGTCCCATGAGTGTGCACGCCCCTCATGCAGAAGGAATTGTTTAAACGATGCTCAGAGTCACTGGATGCACATTTTTCTCGCCTACCTACATTAACCCAAACATAGATTGGGCACGATTTCTCTCCTAAGCAAATCCATCACACAGGAACCAGGCTTTCCTCGGAGATGGGTTGTTTGACTTGACGTGGCCTCTTCCAGGGCCAGCCAGATGGGAACCGGATTCGGAAAGCGTCCCGGGGGAGTGACGGCTCTTGGCTTCTTCCCTTGGGCCTGGTGTGCGATCCAGGAGGGTCAGAAAGGACAGACTGGCGGACAAGGGGATGTGGAGCCCTGGTACTCGGCTGGGCAAGCCGCCCAGACATGAGCCCCCCAAGATAGGCTGTGAGTGTCCCCGGCCCCCGCTCCAGAGCTGGAGCGCCGCCGAGAGCGTCAGGCTGGGCGTGAGCGGCGGGGCACAGACGCAGCCGTGTGCCGTCAGAGGGTTGAGCAGAGAAGGACCGGCGGCAGCTCGCGGCCAGGTGGGCCCCCTGACCCCACCTCCCTGAGGCTCCCCTCCTTCCTCCGTGAGCAGAGCAGGTGCTCACAAAACATATTCCTAAATTGCCACTGTTCAAATTCCGCCCTGCCCCCAAATTTTCTTATGAAAATTTTCAAATACACCAAAAGCAGAGACGATTTCACAGTGAACGCCCATTGCCCCACCCCCAACACGCCGTTCCATAGACTCTATTGGCTTTGTCCCCCGCCGGCCCCGGCCTCCATCCAGAGCTAGTCCCAGACATGAGTTAGTCTGTTTTCAATCATGGTATTGGATTCATGTTAACATTTCGAAAATCATTAAAGAAGGGCATGGGACTTTGTAATTATCCAAGGGGCACACACCAAAACAAGTCAAAGAGTACGAACCCGAGGCTGAGAGGGGTCATCCCTGCAGGAGACAGGGCGACTGCCCTCGCACCTCGGCGGCCTCTCGGAGCCACGAGCGTCTACGGGTAAGCGGGTGGGGAGGCCTCGAGCAGCGTGGGGGGGTGGGGGCTGCAGTGGCAGGGTGGGGGTGGGAGGGAAGGCCTGTGGCCGAGAGCACAGTCTGGGAGGTGGCCCCAAGGACAAAAATGCAGGCTGAACACCATGCTGGTGGTCCCACCAGGGTTTCTCCCCAAAGAGGCTGGGCAGAAAATGCAAGTGCGCTGGTGGAGGGAGAGAGCCTGACACCGCACAACAGAGCCCAAGCTCAGCGAAGGACCGGCACGATCCCGGGTGCTCCGGACGGGCCAGGCAGCCCCTGGAGGCCCCCGCGGCTCACCAGCAAGCTCCCCGTGACACACGCGGGTCCCGCACATGTGGCGAGCAGAAGCTTTACTGTGTAGCGACGATGACCCGGGTCTGGGGTGGCCGCAAGCACGTCCTCCTAGCGGCATGGGGCTCATGAGGGCCACTGTCGGTCTGGCCCTCTAGTCTAAAAGGATGCTCTGTTCGTTCTGTTCACTAGGATGGGCGTTGTAAGATAAACAGGATTCTATAACTGCACAAGTTTGGGGATTTCTCAGAACAAGTGGACGATAGAATTTGTCTCATGGTCAATGCCGCATGTACAATATGAATCTCCGAGGAAGTAATAATGAGGCTGTGCTTCCAAATTGTCTACCGTCAGTCATTTGGGGGGGTCTTTGGGAACTCATTTTGCAGCACACAACCCTAAGTGTCTGGGCAATCCTTTGATAATGGGGCTCCCCGTCCTGTCCACGGACCTTGTAACGGTAGAGCTCAGTTCCATCCCGGGCAGCAGAGAAAGGAAACCGGAATTTGAGAGCGACAGTTCCGTGGGGTGGCCCCACATTCCTTCCTCAGCTCTGGGCCCCAAACAATGGGGTTCGGGAGCGTCCACGTTGGTGGCCACGTGCAGGTGCTGGAAGGATGGCGTGCCTTCCCCACACCCTGCCCTGCGCGCCTCGTCCGTCCGG